>NC_058369.1:79483513-79784207 GCF_018350175.1 Felis catus
AAATCCCTCCTAAAGTAGAGATTCTTAACTCTGTAACCTGAAGGTTTTAAAGATTTTGAAAATAAGCCTTGTTCTTTTTTTTTTTTTTTTTTTGATAAAGATGTAGTCTTACATGTCACTGTGAAAAAGCAGATGTGGTTGAACATGCCTTAATTTTAAGCTGAGTATATATGACATTGAGCTATATGAAATTGGCTTCTTTTCCCTAAATGTCAGATTCTATCAGCTCCCTTGTGGTTCATCTCATATACATAAATAGCTAATACAGCAGCTTCTATTTATTAAGCTCTTGTGTCTTGGGCATCCTACTAAATGCTCAGTGTGTACTTCTCATGTTTAATTCTAACAACCTGAAATTGGGCTCTTTAAATTTTCAGCTGTCCAGAATCCATTTATCCTCCTGAAAAGAGGCCTCAGTTTTTGTGTGGGGATTAGGCCTTATCTATTTTTGGTTCAGGTAATTCAGTCTCTTCCCGTTTCTTCTCACACTCCAGGGATAGTGTGTGTCCTGTTTCAGTCAGTGTTTTCTGCTCACTGGCCACAGAGTCCACCTAGAGCTCATCACAGGGCTTTTGTTGGAGGATCTGGAAGGGGCTTTTGCTTTGTTTGGCTTGACTGTGAGAGGTTGTGAAATGAAGTTGTGGTGCCATTTTGTCACCAGACAGACCCTGCAAACAGAGAACTGAGCCTAGCCGAGAGGTGGGGAGAGACTCAGTCCTGAAAATGATATTGAAACTCTGTCTGAAACAGGGGCTACCTGATGGATTTCCAGTTACGTAAGCCAGGTTGAGTTGGGGTTTCCATTACTTACACTCAAAGAGCAGTGTTATTCATAATGGCAGGTGGGAATAACCCAAATGTGCATCAACTGATGAATGGATAAAGAAATTGTAGTATATCCATGGTGGAATTTCATTTGGCAATAATACAACGGATTACTGTCAATTACTACATCGTAGGTGTACCTTGAAATCAGTATGTTAAATGAAGGAAGCCAGTCATGAGTGACCAGATATTATATTGACATGAGATTTTAGAACATGCAGATCCCTGGAGATGGAAAATAAAGAAGTGGTTGCTTAAGGCTCGGGGCGGGGGGGGGGGGGGTGGGTGGGTGGCGGGGAATGGGGAGCTATTATTGATAGTATGAGTTTCTTTTGGGGGTGATGAAGATATAACAAAATTAATTATGGTGATGCTTTTACAACTTTGAATATACTGGGGCGCCTGGGTGGCACAGTCGGTTAAGCGTCCGACTTCAGCTCAGGTCACGATCTCACGGTCCGTGAGTTTGAGCCCCACGTTGGGCTCTGGGCTGATGGCTCAGAGCCTGGAGCCTGTTTCCGATTCTGTGTCTCCCTCTCTCTCTGCCCCTCCCCCGTTCATGCTCTGTCTCTCTCTGTCCCAAAAATAAATAAACGTTGAAAAAAAAATAAAAAACAACAACAACAACAACTTTGAATATACTAAAAGTCATGGAATTCTATACTTTAAATGCATGAATTGTATGATACGTGAATTGTATCTGACTAAAGCTATTATTAAAAGGAAAACAACCAAAAACTGAAAGATATTACCAAAAGAAAAACACTGAAGGAATTCTAAATTACTATTTTTTAAAAAAATTATTTATTTTTTGAGAGAGAGTGTGCATGTGTGAGTGGGCAGAAAGAGAGAGAGAGAGGGAGAGAGAGAGAGTGTCCTGATGTGGGACTTGAACTCACAAACCGTGAGATCATGCCCTAAGCCAAAATCAAGAGTCGGACGCTTAACCTACTGAGCCACTCAGGTGCTCTTGGATTACACTGTTATTCTCATTTTACAGATGAGGAGCTGGGGCACAGAAATGGTGAGCATCTGGCCCATCATTGTTGAGTGTTGGGGGCTTGGAGAGCTGGGGTTCAGGCCACTTATCTGACACCGTGTCCAAGCTTACTGTTGTACTGTGCTGCCTTTTTTCATAAGACTGATCCTTATGGAACTTTGTGGAGTCGGGAGTTCCTTAGCAATTACTTAATCTAACTCCTTCATTTTACTGATGAGAAAATTGAACCTCACATAATGCAGTGACTTACTCGAGATTGCCAAGTTAATTAGTGGCAGCCAGGGATTTGTGACCTACTCAGAGAGGCAGGCAAGTAAACAAGTGAGCAGTGATCAAAAGTGGAAAGGGTGGAGAGCAAATAGAGGTACATTGTGCTTTGTAGAATTAAGGGAGGGCTCCGAGAATTCTGATGACTGACTGCCCAAATGAATTTTCACTCAGGCCGTGACATTCTGAGGGAATAGGTGACAAACAGTGTGAGTGTGAAGGAGAGAGTGAGAGGTCCTGAGCATCTCAGCGCATACATGGGGTCACAGCAGGATGCAGAAGGTGGGAGTAGGAAATTCTGAGTTTGTCTGGAAGCAATGGCGGATTTTTGAGGAATAGCATGCTCACCTGCTTAAGATAACGGATGGGCAGCTACGTGGAGGAGGGCTGAGGCCCGTGGCAGAGACTGAAGATCTGGAGAGACACTTTTGCACGTTCTCGCAGTGATCCAGGTGTGAGGCTGGGTGGTGGTGGGAGGAGTGGGACGGAGGGATGGAATGTGTGTCTGCACAGGTGGAATCATTAGGACTTGGCAGCAGACTGGAAGCCGCTAGATGGTGAGCTGCTCGGGGCAGCTGGGTCCCGCCTGCCGTGTTTCCCTGGTGCCCAGCGCAGTGCCTGGCACCTTTTGCAGAAGGGGGAGGATTTTGATGTGACTTCGGATATGTCATCTTCTGACTTGGAAGATTTTGGTCCGTTAATGAACACAGGGGGAAGAACAGGGTTGGGCCTGGGGATGAAGGGGAAAAATAAGAGGATTGAGGTGGAGGCAAAAGATTGAGATTTTGTTGGAGTTTGAGATATGAGACATTCATATGTGGCTTTTGAGTTGGATGAATTGGGATCTCATCTACTCAGATAAGAGAGAGAGGCTGTAATATATCTAGGAGTCAGAGGGTCATCCCCAAAAAGGTCATAATTGAGGCTGTGTAAGAATTAAGAGAATGTTGAAGATAACCTACATTTTGAAGGGGCAGGATGGGGAGTAACAGCAGTAGCAGAGGCCTGAAGAGGACTGTGTTAGTGGTAGTAGTTTATTCTCTGGAGGCCAAGGGACGGGCACCATTTGAATGAGTGTCCTGTGCATCAGAGTTAGTAAATGAAGACCAGTAAAAATGGCTAATGGGCTGTTTTGGTGGCCAAAGGAGGTGCTCCCTGTTGAGAATTGGGAATTTTTTTAAAATGTTTTTAAAAAAATGGTTATTCATTTTTTGAAGGGGGGGGGGGCCAGAGAGAAAGAGACAGAATCTGAAGCAGGCTCCAGGCTCTGAGCTGTCAGCACAGAGCCCAATGTGAGGCTTGAACTCATGAACCGTGAGATCATGACCTGAGCCGAAGTCGGATGCTCAACCGACTGAGCCACCCAGGCGCCCCGAGAATTGGGAATATTTAAAGCATGGTTATAAGACTGGGGTGGCTGCTAGTGAAGGGAGAGTAAGGAAGTAAGATTAGTAACAGTGAACATTTGTAAACCTTCAGTGTATGCACCATGCTGAGTGCTGGCCATGTTCTTCCGTGTAGTCCTCGTGGTGACTGAGAGGTACAGAAAATGGAAAGATGATTGTAAAATGAAGAGGGTATTTAAAATGAGGTTTGTATCTGTCCTAGTACACATGGCAAAACTGATTCTGAGGAACCGCCCCTTAGTCCAGGTCATATGTACAGCTGCTTTTAAGACATGACCTGCGGAGCCTGTGCTCTGGATTGTAGGGTGTTGGTCACATGTGAGATGTGTGTGTTTTCTTTCCCATTTGTATTAGTTGCTTATCACTTTGTAACAGATTATCTTAAAACATAGTGACTTAATCACTTACAAAACGTCAGTGATGCATCAGTAAACTCGAACAAAAACCACAGTGGCTTCATACAACAGGCATTTATCACTGCATAGTTCCCGAGGTTAGGAATTCGGGAGCCGTGCAGCTGGGCGGTTCTGGCGCTGGGTTGCAGACATTGGAAGGCTTGGCTGGGGCTGGAGGAGCTCCTTCCAAGCTGGCTTACTGACATGGCTCTTGGCAGGAGACCTCAGTTCCTTGCCATGTGGACCTCTCCTTGAGCGTCCTCACGACACGTCAGCTGGCTTTGCCCAGAGTGATGATCCGAGAGAGCAAGGAGGAAGCCACAGTGCTTTTCATGACCTGCTCTGGGAAGTCTCACACCTGTCACCTCTGCCACATTTTACTGGTTAGAAGTGAGCTACTGGGGGGACAGTGGAGGCTGTCTCCCCCCTTTGAAGAGAGACATACTAAATACTTGGTGAACATATTTTTAAAGCCAGCGCCCGGGTCAGGCACAGGGAGGAGGAAGGGCTCCCGGGGGAGGAGTCAGAAGACTGGGGTTTCAGACCCAGCTCTGCAGCCTGCTCCCTGAGGCTCTGGAGGATGTGGTTTATCCTCCCCGAACCTCGTTTCCTCTTTGAAAATAGGGGTCATAAAAGTGTGGGCCACTTCACAGTGAGTCATAAAGTTGACAGCAAAGAGATAACACTTGTGATGGGCTCTGGGACCCCCCCCCCATCCCCCCCTTTACAGTGGAACGGGCCTTCCTGACGGACGTGACTGCTTGTTCCAGTCCTGTGCTGTGTAATCTGGAGCATGTCGTGTGACCGCTCTTGCGCCTCAGTTTCCTCGTGTGTGAGTCAGGATTAATTCAGGTGTCCGTCTCATGGGGTTACTGTGAAGATTGAATAAGAGTTCATAGGACATATTTAGCATAACGCCTGCACATGTTAGGGCCAGGTGTTACTGAATAAGCAGTAACTGGAAGACTCTCTTCTTTCTGCTGGTTTTCATTCTAGTATCTCTTTCTTGGGCTTCAGCCAGTACTTGGCCCCAGGACTTTCACATGGGTATTTATGAAGGATCCTTGATCCAAGGTCAAATGTTTCTTTAAATAAAACATTTTATTTTTAAAAACATGCTACCTGATTGTACTGAACTAGTTTGGTTAGAAAATATTTCACTTTTCTGTACCAAACAGTGACTTATTAAGTTTGCCAAGCAGTTACAGTGTCATTAATATTAATATAAGTCATTTGTGGATCAGTTTGAAAATGTTTTTCTAAACTTCTGTTTTCAAGGAAAGTTTCCAATTGTGATATAATCATTTTATGAATAACTAAGGCCCTTGAGGTATCTTAGTGGTAGTTGAGAATTGTGCAAAAGACCACATATGACTTAATGGTTCATAAATTATTGCAAATGACTCACATAAAAGTTTCTAATTCTTATTGAAGCTCAGAGTTTGTTTTTATTATGGTAAAATATACATAACATAAAATTCATCATTTTAATGTTTTGTAAGTATACATACATACAGTTCAGTGGCATTAAGTATGTTTACATGGTCTTGCAGCCATCACCACAGGTCCATCTCTGGACTGTTTTCATCATCCCATATTCAGACTCTCTGTATGTATTAGAGACCAGAGTTTCAAGGGCACCTGGCTGGCTTAGTTGGTGGAGCACGTGACTCCTGATCTCAGGGTTGTGGGTTTGAGCCCTGCATTGGGTGTAGAAATAACTTAAAATCTTTAGGGTCGCATGGGTGGCTCAGTCGGTTAAGCATCTGACTCTTTATCTTAGCTCAGGTCTTGATCTCAAGGTTGTGAGTTCAAGCCCCACATTGGGCTTGTGCTATGTGTGAAGCCTACTTAAGAAAAAAAAAAAAAAAAAAAGAAACCAGGGTTTCATTAAACTTGTTTTCACTGGGTACTATTTATGAAAAACATTTGATTTTTTTTCTTTTCCTTTTTAAGTTTATTTATTCATTTTAGGAGAGTGAAAGCACCAGTGGGAGAGGAGCAGAGAGGGAGGGAGGGAAGGACAGAGAGAATCCCAAGCAGGCTCCACATTGAGTTCAGAGCTTGTCGTGGGGCTTGAACTCACGAACCACAAGATCACGACCTGAGCTGAAATTGAAAGCCAGGTGCTTAACCAACTAAGCACCCAGGTGCCCTTATTTTCATTTACTTTTATTTTTAAAAGACTGACAGGAGATTTATTGCACTGCTGTTTGCTACAGTAGAGAAATACAAATGGACACTTCCTACATACAGTATCATTAAAATACATTTATGGTAAATATCTTTGTGAAGCTTCCCAGATAGCCTATTTACTAAAATATTGAAAAGAACATTTAAAATTTTTTTTTCCAACTTTTATTTATTTTTGGGACAGAGAGAGACAGAGCATGAATGGGGGAGGGGCAGAGAGAGAGGGAGACACAGAATCGGAAACAGGCTCCAGGCTCTGAGCCATCAGCCCAGAGCCCGACGCGGGGCTCAAACTCACGGACCACGAGATCGTGACCTGGCTGAAGTCGGACGCTTAACCGACTGCGCCACCCAGGCGCCCCGAAAAGAACATTTTAAAGGCAGCCACTTATTATGGATACGCCTTTGGAGATCAGTATAAATAATTTATTATGTAACAGCTTAAGTTTTCTTTAGAAAAGTTCATATCAGGTTTGCATTAGAGCCAGTTTTTTTTTGTCATTTATAAGAAATAATATATGCATATTCATTTCTCTTATTGTAAAAAACCCACAACATAAAATTTACCATCTTAACAATTTTGTGTCCAGTACAGCGGCATATGTACCCACTGTTGTGTAACACAACACTAAGACTGTCTTAAAGAACCACAATTCTTGGACCCATCAAACAACACCTTCCTTCTTCCCCCTTACCTGACCCCTGGCGACCACCATTTCCTTTGTTTGTCTCTTTTTAAAATGTTTTATTTTTATTTAAAAAATTTTTTAATGTCATTTATTTTTTGAGAGAGAGAGAGACAGAGCACGAGCTGGGAAGGGACAGAGAGAGAGGGAGACACAGAATCCGAAGCAGGCTCCAGACTCTGAGCTGTCAGCACAGAGCCTGATGCAGGGCTTGAACTCAAGAACCGTGAGATTATGATCTGAGCTGAAACCAAGAGTCAGATGCTTAACTGACTGAACCACCCAGGTGCCCCTGAAATACTCAAATGATAAATGTTGTAAAGATTTTAAAGCCATGGTGAAAGCATTCAAAATGATTATTTTCCTGTATGAGTTAACCTAGGAAGACTTTTTTCAGCTTTTAATACAGTAAATACACCTGTAGGAAAACTGTTACGTGGTACTTTCCAGGAGACAAGTGGTTAACATTTTACACTTTCCTTTTGAAGAAGGGAAGAAGTTAAGATTCCATTTTTTTGTTGAGTCAACAGAGACAGGGAAGGGTGTAACACTATTCTAAACCAGTGCTGTCCAACAGATCTTGGTGTGATGATGGAGATGTTCTGTATCTGTGCTGCCCAATATGGCAGCCTGGAGCGTGTTCTAGATCACTTGAAGTACGGCTGTTGTGACTGAGGGACTGAAGTTCTAATTTTATTTAACGTAAGTTAGTTTACATTTTTTTTAAGGTTTATTTTTGAGAGAGAGAGACACACAGAGACAGAGTGCTAGTGGGGGAGGGGCAGAGAGAGAGGGAGACACAGAACCTGAAGCAGGCTCCAAGCTCTGAGCTGTCAACGCAGAGCCTGATGGGCTCAAACTCATGAACCGTGAGATCATGACTGGAGCCGAAGTTGGATACTTAACCGACTGAGCCGCCCAGGCGCACCTAATGTAAATTAGTTTAAATTTAACTAGTCACATGTGGCTAGTGGCTATGATATTGGTCAGAGCAGATGTAGAACATACGCCTTTGTGGTCATTGGCCATGTCCATTTTGGACACTTGTTTCTTGCCCAGCTTTACATTCCAAACACATTTCTTCGTGTATAAAATAAATATTTATGAATGAATAAATGAAAAGTTTTTGTTCTTCAGATGATATGGTGTTTCAGTTGTGTTTTTTTAAACCTTATTCTCTTTTGTAACTTCTAATTGTTACATAACGTCTTTTCCTTCTTTTTAATATAGTATTTTTTTATTTCCTGCGGTATATTTGGTCATATTATTCATTTCTCTAGTCTGGTCTTGTGCATTTCTTTAAAATGTGCAAATGAATTTGGATTATCTCACCAACCTGAAAACTACTGTTTAGTTTTTAGTTTTTGAATCTGTAGGAGAGAAACTTGACTGAATTGAGATTCATCCTAACGGACTCTGAACACTGCACATCAGTGTAAGAGCTGTCATTGTTCTTTGTTCCCTTTGTACAATTACTTAAAATCCCCTCCTCTTCCTTTCAATATTTTATTCATTTTTATGATTTAAAAAAATGTTTATTTTGAGAGAGAGAGAAAGAGAAAGCTAGTGGGGGAGGGACAGAGAGAGAGAGGGAGATCGAGAGAATCCCAAGCCAGCTCTGCACTGTCAGTGTGGAGCCTGACGTGGGGCTCAGACTTATGGTGAGATTGTTACCTGAGCTGACACCAAGAGTTGGATGTTTGACTGAGCCACCCAGGCACCCTTACTTTCAGTATTTTAAATCAGAAACTAGATAAGCAAATTTTTTTTTTCAATGTTTATTTATTTTTGGGACAGAGAGAGACAGAGCATGAACGGGGGAGGGGCAGAGAGAGAGGGAGACACAGAATAGGAAACAGGCTCCAGGCTCTGAGCCATCAGCCTAGAGCCTGACGCGGGGCTCGAACTCACGGACCGCGAGATCGTGACCTGGCTGAAGTCGGACGCTCAACCGACTGCGCCACCCAGGCGCCCCGCAAATTTTTTTTTTTAAGTACAAATGTGGATGAAGATTTTATTTTTAATTAATCTCTATACCCAGTGGGGGGCTTGAACCCTCAACCTTGAGATCAAGGGTTCCGTGCTGTACTGACCTAGCCAGCTAGGTGCCCCTCCAGCACTTTTTGTAGAAAAGACTATTCTTTCTTCCCTGAATTGCCTTTGTTTTTTTTTTTTTTTTTTTTTAAATTTTTTTTTCAATGTTTATTTATTTTTGGGACCGAGAGAGAGCATGAATGGGCGAGGGGCAGAGAGAGAGGGAGACACAGAATAGGAAACAGGCTCCAGGCTCTGAGCCATCAGCCCAGAGCCCGACGCGGGGCTCGAACTCACTGACCGCGAGATCGTGACCTGGCTGAAGTCGGACTCTTAACCGACTGCGCCACCCAGGCGCCCCTGCCTTTGTTTTTTTTGTTGAACATTAATTTACCACATATGTGTGTTCTCTTTCCGGACTTGAATCTGTCCTATTGATTATAGACCTTTTCATCTATGTTGATATTTTACTGTCTTGATTACTGTAGCTTTAATAATAATTCTTGAAGTCTGGTGGTTTAAGTCCTCCATATTTGTTGTTTTTCAAAGTTTTTTTTTTTTGTTATTCTAGATCCTTTGTATTTCTCCATGAGTTGTAGGATCAGCTTGTCAGTTTCCACCAAAAAGTGCTTATTTAGATTGGGGTTGCATTGAATCTATAGATAAATTTGGGGGAGAAGTAACATCTTAGCAGTACTGAATCTGTGGTCCATGAGCATATGTTTCTACCTTTATTTAGGTTGTCTTTAATTCTTTTCAGTAATATTTTCTAGTTTTCAGTGTACAGGTGTTACACATCTTTGGTCAGATTTATTCCTAAGTATTTAATATTTTTTGATGCTGTTATTAGTATATATTTTTTAATTTCAGCTTTTTATTTTATTATAATTTGAGCCTGCATAAATCCTGGTTATGATTGTGGATTCTGGAACTAGACCTAGGTTTAAACTGCAGCTTTACTACTTCTTGGGTGTCATGGATTGGGCAAAAAAAAATCACTGTTTCTGAGCTTGTTTTGTCAGTGAAATGGAGAATGATCACCGACAGCATTTTTCAGCCTTGGCACTGCAGCTGCTCGTCACAGCTAATCAGCCTGATGATGGAAAAGGTCTCCAGTCGTTGCCGGAGGTCTCTGGGCATTGCGTGGGGGGCATATCAAAATCACTCCTGAGCAAGAGCCATGGTTTTTGCTTTGTGAGATTGCTGTGAGGGTTAATTTGATTGCATGGGAAGAACTTCCTTGCAGTACTTGTCTATGGAAGACAAATTGGTCGATACTGTATCGTATGTTCTTCAGTTGTTTTGGCACTTTAAGTTACTTTGTTTACTCTTAAGTATAAGCTCAGGGAGGGTAGTCTCTGGAAGGAAATCATTTAATTATGTCTTAGAGTCCAGGGAACATTTGGTAAGTAATTGAGTATGGGTGCTTTATTACACTAGTTTGAGGAGGTGTATGTAATTACATATCTATGTGGTGACCAGGACGAAATGAGGATGTGGAGGATTAGTAAGAAACTGGACTGCTGTCTATTTTCTTGTGTCTCATCTTCTCGTGTGGTTTTATGTTTATGTCAAATGTAGTGGATTTCTAGAATGTCAGTGACAAAACTCAAGCGTGTTTCAAAACCACAGTAACTTCACCTTGCCTGGCGGGCATGTGTTGTTTCTTTGCTGTTGGTCATTTCATCATCTTGTGAAAAGGACACCCTTTTTTCATTTTGCTGGATCATTCAGTATTGAGAGTGCTGGGAGAAGTGCGGGTAGAGGGATGGAGGGTATCCTCTGTCCTCCCACAGGCACCTGACTTGATCCAGACCTGGAGCTTCCTCCCTAGAATTTGAACCCTGTGCCCAGTGACTGGAGATCCTGCCCTTTAGGAGTAGGACCCAGACGATGTGGTCAAGATCATCCGGGACTGTCTCCATCCTGACCCTTCTCTGCACCGTTGGCCTTCCCTTTGGCCCTGTGTGCACCCCTGTGACTGTCTCACAAACCTCCCCCTCTGTTTCTGAATGGAGTTGTCTGTGACAAATTGATGCTTAACCTTTCTCCCATACAGCTGAGGTAAAATGTGTGAAGGGTCCAGAATTGCTTTGAAAATCGATATGTAAACATATGTACTTTTCTTACATATTATTTTGTCTGGTTTTAATGTATTTCTCCTGATGATACGATTTTCTTTCCAGCGGAGGACTGTTTTGAGAGTAGAAATCTGTAAAAAATCTCGTTTGAGAATGGCCATCCTTTTTGTGGAAGTTCTCTCATTTTGTATTTGTTGTTGTACACGTCTGTGATTGACGGAGTAATTTTAACACTGATAGGCCACAGAGTAGGAAGTGAAACATTTACCATTAAACAAACACAAACAAACAAACGAACAAACAGGGATGCCTGGGTGTCTCAATTGAGCTTTTGACTTTTAATTTCGGCTCAGATCGCAAACTCTTGTGGTTCCCGGAGATGGACACTTGCGTCAGGCTCTGCGGACAGTGTGGAGCCTGCTTGGGTTCTCTCTCCCCCTCTCTTTCTGCCCTTCCCTCTGTCTCACTCTCTCAAAGTAAATAAATAAGCATTAAAAAAAACAAAAATAAAAAATGGTCACCTAGATAACATTTTTTTAAAAATGAAAACTAACTTTCAAAACATTGAGAGAAGTGGCCTTTAACGTCTGACTTAGTAGACGGATTCTCACGTATACTTCTTCATTCAGTCTGTTGTGATATATTTGAAGTAAGCATATGAAGAAGATGTGGCCGTGGACAGATAGGTAGTTGGAAGAGTGTTTTAACAGACTTTTTAGATAATCATAGGTATTCATTGTGACTACACTGACACTTGGCAAGTGGGCAGGTGTTGGAAGAAAGGTGGTGTTGTGGAATCTAAACGCATATTGATGAGCTTTTCATACTGTCACATTAAAATTCATTTATTTTCTCGTACTTTACATGACTCTTTGCCCCGTACATGGTTTTGTAACATCATGCGTCAGTCTTCTGGAAAATGAGTCATGCAGTACTTCAGATGTTGACACATGTTGTTAAACTGTATCCCAAAGTAATGCTCATTAATATCTGATCAGAAGAGTTTTAAGCGTTGAGACCTGTCCTGCTTCTGGTGGCACACGGAAGTTTTATAGACTATTGTCTTGAAAGCTTGAATTTTATCACTGGCAACAAATACTCTTTCATTTGTTTTTCTTGAAATGCTAGGCTTGCTTATTTATTTATTTTTTTATAGAAAGGTCTTTCATGTAGCCAAGTCTGAATAAGCATAGTTTGTGGTGTTTTTTCAAGTAAAGATGATGTTCTGTGAAAGAAAGTGGCTAATTCCGCCTACAATTCGGTTACCCAAGTGCTTTTTCTTGAGATAGCCGTCGTATTTTGGTGTGTACCAGTTCTTTATGCACATTTCCCACTTTGTCACACAGAATTTTAAGTAGATACTTTTTTTTTTTTTTTTTTTTTTTTTTTAAAGCTTATTCTCGGAGCTCCTGGGTGGCTCAGTCAGTTGAGCATCTGACTTTGGCTCAGGTCATGATCTCATGGTTTGTGAGTGTGAGCCCCACATCGGGCTCTCTGCTGTCAGCACAGAGCTTGCTTCGGATCCTCTGTCCCTCGGCACCTCTCCGTTTACAGACTCTCTCTCTCTCTTTCAAAAATAAATGAATAAACATTTAAAGTTTATTTGAAATAGAGTGTGCATGTGCACATGCAAGTATGTGAGTGGGGGAGGGGCAGATAGAATCTCAAGCAGTCTCTGTGCTGTCACAGAGCCTGAGGCTGGGCTTGAACTCATGAACTGTGAGATCATGACCTGAGCTGAGATCAAGAGTCGAATGCTTAGCCAACTGAGCCACCCAGGCATCCTGCTTAGTGTTATTTTAGAAATGTCAGTGTAGGGGTGCCTGGATGGCTTGGTCGGTTAAGCGTCCGACTTCGGCTCAGGTCATGATCTCACGGTCCGTGAGTTCGAGCCCCGCGTCGGGCTCTGTGCTGACAGCTCAGAGCCTGGAGCCTGTTTCAGATTCTGTGTCTCCCTCTCTCTCTGCCCCTCCCCTGTTCATGCTCTGTCTCTCTCTGTCTCAAAAATAAATAAATGTTAAAAAAATTTTTTTTTTAAAAAAATAAAAGAGATGTCAGTGCAGTCATACAAGAAAAACATACATACACAAACTAGAAGTGAAGCTTATTATTTTCAGATGATAAAGTCTATTTGAAAGATCAGAGACTATTGTGAAAATTATAATTAAGAAGAGTTAAGGCAAGTGAAGTATTCCAAACAAAAAATAATTTAAAAATATTTCAGTAATAACCTATTGGATATATAATGGAAAGATACTCTCTTTACAGTAGGATCCAAAAATAACATCTTTTTCATAATTGAGGACATTTAAGTAGATAAATAATTTGGACAAATTAACTAGAACATTGAGTATGTAAGGTCAGCATTTTTAGCTTGACACTCTTAGGTGTGACAAATTATTTTAAAAATCCTGTAACAGTTCTTACCAAATTTATTCAAAGACAAATTTTCAAGTCAGCTTCTTTTTTTGCCTTGTAATAATTTAAGATTAGTACTTTGTTTATCTTAAGACATTTTAATTCCGGTTTTGGTTATAGGCATTACATTGAAAAGTAGTTTCATACATTCTTTTTTAAAGCTTTTTTTTAATTATGAGAAATTTCAAACTTAGAAGTTGAGTTAATAGCATATTAAATGCAAGTACCTGTCACTTAAATTCAGTTTTGTTACTTTGTTAGATATGCTAATGATTTGTGACTATGTAAGAAAATGTACAAATCTTTTAGTGACTGCTGTGGACTGATTTGTGTCCCCCCAAGTTCCGATATTGAAGCCCTAACCCCCAAAGTGATGGTGTTTGGAGATGGGGCCTTTGGCAAGTAGTTACATTTAGATAAGGTCATAAGGGTGAAGCCCTTAGGACCGGATTAGTGCCCTTATAAGAAGAGACATTGGGGTACCTGGGTGGCTCAGGTGGGTGAGTGTCTTACTGGTGTTGACAACATGGAACCTGCTTGGGATTGTCTCCCTCTCTGTCTGCCCCTTTAGATTGTGGTCATCTAAACCCAGTCTTGTATTCACATTTCCACAATTACTTCTTACAGTTGATTTTTTAGAATTGGGATCCAAAAATAACTCCATGTGTTCTGTTTGTTATGCTTTTTAAATATGGTTAAGTAAAAGAGTGGTTTTAAAAAACAGTGCAGTGGGACCACTGATTTTTCATCCAGTGGTTGTACTTAAAAAAAAAAAAAAAAAAAGGGTGAAGGACTGCTGTAGAGGAAAAGATATTTAAAATGCAAAATGAACATTTTGGGCTTTTTTTTTTGGAAGGGGGTCCTGATTCTGACATATTAACTGTAAAAAAGATGACAGTGTCTTAAGTTCTATAACTCCAATATTCTGGAAAACTGACACATATAAACATTTGCGTTGTAAATAAAATAAGAATAACATTCTGAAAGTATTTTAATTAAATAAGGATTTTATATTTTTCACAAATTATAATAGTATTTTAACTTTTAAACATTCCCAACACACTAATGAAAATTTTGTTAGAATATTTTTAAAAGTCAAGGTATTATTAACTCATGGTGTAGCTTTAAAAACTTCTCCCCTCCAAAAAAACCAGCGTCTCCAAAGCTAAATTTATCAGATCAGCTTAGTAAAATTTTATAAAGATCATTACTATATTTTTGACATAGTGTTTTATACTAACTATAGTGAATTTTTAATGTGCAATGATATTATTCAAGTATGAATTTAACCAGTAGGTGGCAACAAATCAATATCTGAATTTATTTTTAAGAAAATTTCAGAAAAAACAGTATAAGTCATAAATAAGGCACATTTGACATTTTTCTACAAATAAATATTTTGTACTTATGTCCTTTATACATGCTTTTTAATTTGAAAAAATGTACAGATTTTATTTATTTATTTATTTATTATTTTATTTATTATTTTATTATTATTATTTATTATTTAATTATTATTTAATTATTATTTTATTTATTTTTTATTTTTGTATGATACACATAGTTCTTTTTAAAGCTGTGATTGGTTTTTAATAGTTGGATGATTAATTTATAGTTGTACTTAACAACTGATAATGAAGGTATTTGATTTATTACCTGGTGGATACAGATAATCATGATTTGAGTTATATTTTTGTTTTTGCTTTGCTTAATTCGAAACTTAATCTGATTAATAAGTAGTATTGTTTAATTTGCTAAAAATAAGCTTCTATTAAAATTAAAAACCCACAAAAACCCCGGAAATTTTATAACGCTGTGTGATAGAACACTTGGGAAAAATCAGTGGGGAGTGTATTCATATGTTGTAATGTTGTAAATGCATTAGATCTATCGTTACTTACATCAGCTAGAAAAATACACCTATTTTTCGAATTAAAAAGCATGTATAAAGGACATAAGTACAAAATATTTATTTGTAGAAAAACTTGCATCAAGTTTGACAAATGATAGAAAAGTATAATGCCATTTATAAAAGGTTTCCAGTACCGTGTATTGTTGATGGATGTGTGTCTGTATTCGCTTCTCTGTGCGCTGTCCCTTGGATTCTCGGTCTCTTACAAAAGTATCCAGAGGTGGACACTTGGGCTTCCATCAGAATGTAACTGCCACTAGGAGCCAGGAGAAGAGGTTAGGACTCAGGGTTTATTTTAAAGGGTTAGCTTAGCTTAAAAAAAAAAAAAAAAGCTATTTTAAAATAATGTTAGCAGTTGTTTATTCTAAAGAGTGGGAATAGGAGTGTCATTGTAATACTTTAATTCTTTAATCTGTTGATTTAAAAAAGATACAACTGAACATAGTCTTGAGCAGAGCAGTCCATGGTTACAAAATGTTATTTGTCTCTTCAAATACAAACATTTAAAAAGTGTATAAACATTTTATGTTTTGTCCATATATACAAACTAAATGTCATTATTTACTACTTGATGTATTTTGGGTACTTTTTAATCTATGCTCATGTACATTTCTAATTTAAATGAACCCATTACAATTTACGTACTTTCACACATTTAGGCTTTTTGGTGGTTTCTTTTTTATTTTGGAAGGATCATTTCTTGTGACTATATTTTGTGCACTTGGTTTTAGGGGGAGGAAGAGTAATATTTTTGGGAAATAGAAGCTTATGTGAAATCCAAAGATATGAGCAGTGTTATAGTTTCTGTCATTTATTTTTAGATTTTCTGTATTTTTCTTAATTTTTTGAGCCATACTTTATTGACAGTGTCAGTCTAGAACAAGCCAGGCATTTTTCCCCATGAAGTGAGATAGTTTTCATTCTGCCGTAACATGTACCCACACATCTTCTTCACCTTGAAAATGTAGCATTTCAAGCTTTAGTCAGGGTAGATTACCCCTTTTTCACTTTCACACTTTTTACCGTGCTGCCAGAAGTCTTCTCAGCATTTGCTTTGAATTCTGTCTTAGCACATCTCTCACTGCTTTTGCACAGATCTGGGAGTATGGGATGTAGCTGGGTCCAGCCTCTCGCCACCAAGATGTCATGAGAGTAGGTGTGACAGTGTTGGCTCCTGGGTTGTCTTTAGGTTAAATAACACTCTAGCATACAGTTCTGTCTCTTTCCTCATCCTCTCCAACTTTTGTCATTGTATTTCATTCAGCTTTGTTAGGTGGATAAATGCAGGTGGCTATCAGGAATGTACACACTTCCCTTGCAGTGATGTGTTGTGTAGGAACTTGTGTTTTTCTTGGTACTTTAGAATGTCATCTTTATCACTTGCCCTTGTCCACTGGTATTGTTCATGATCTCTTGGGCCCTTTCCTGCCTCTGGCCTTTTTGAGCTGCTGTTTTCCCTCTTCGCTTTGCTGGTTTCTTGTTCTTTCTTCTGGTATCAGCTTTGATGTTGTTTCTTAGAGAATTCTTTCGTGACCATCCTGTGTACAGTGCCTCCTCAGTAGGTCTTTACTTGGAGCAGTCTGTCTTTTCCTCTGTGGTGCTTACCAGAACATCCCATTGCTTTTTGTGCTGTTTGCTCAGTTCCTACTAGACTTAAGCTCTGTGAGGTCAGGGGCCATGTGTATTTTACTCAAACTCTGAAAATTCAGGGCTTACATCCACGCTTGGAATGTTCTATGAACTTGTAGTAAGTCAAATGAATTGCTGAACGAATGAACTTTAAGGATTTACGGTTTACGTGTCAGAACTCATTTAACTTTTCTCTCTTCATCTCTCGTCTCTCTGTTCATTCTTTAGTGATGAATTTTCTCTTCTCCAAAGGTAGGATATGCTTTTAGGATCAGTATTTGTTTTTATGGGTTATTCTTTATATTTAACTCTTTGACACATCTGAAATTTATTGTAGAATATAGTAGTGTGTGGTATATTCAAAGTAATTCCTTTTGTTTTGAACTGCATTCTCATATATTGAGTCATTTGTTATTATTTATAGTTAAAAATTTAAAAATGTCTGTAGAAATACTGTTTTATGTTTTAGTCCATTGATTAATGCCTTCTCTTAGTTTTAAACTATTATATTTTGAAAACCTGGTCCCCATGAAAATATAATTATAATTTAAATTATTTATGGTACCCATGAATATATAATTATCACTTAAATTATTTAATTTTTGTCAAACCCATGTGAATTTTACTATCAAAGGACCAGGTTATAGAAAATATCTTGTGTGGTTTCTACTTGGTATTTCACTTAATCTCTAAATTTATATTACTGTCATATTTATACTTGGATAGGTTTCGTAATTTTTAAACTAAATGATTTATATTTTATCCTACCATCCACACTACCCCATCCCATCAGTCCTACAACTTATTCTTTGCTAAGTCATTTGGGAGTAGACATGGAGAGCTGCTGACATACTAACTTCACCCCTGAATAATTAAGCATGTCTCTTAAGAAAAGGGATGTTTTCCTACAATACAACCACAGTGTTATTATCACTCGTAGGGAATTTAACATTGATAGAATGTTGTGTGTGTGTGTGCATAAATTTAACATTGGTAGAATATTGTGTGACTATATGTTAAATTATATATATGTATACAAACACACACACACACACACACACACACACACACACACACACTACACATACATAATTTAAATCCAGGAGCACACATTACATTTAGATGTCATGTCTCTTAGTTCTCCTTCTGAAACTCTATTGGAGAAGGATCATTTTTTTTTTCTTTCATTTCCAATCTGCTGTGGACCAATAATTTTTTAAAGTACAATGATAATAAATTACTAGAAAAGTAAAATGGAAGAAATGAAGACATAAAATTAAGGCTCATTTAAAAATTAGATTCTATGATCAAGTTGCTATAAAAATTTCTGAACTCTAACTTGTGTACTTCTCTTATCATGGATCAATAGCAAACATTTTGAGGGCTTTTAGTGATCTGAGAATTAAGTAACGCTGATCTGGAATGGTTCCCCCAGGTAATTTATTTTTTTAATGGCCATGAGAGTTTTAAAGAGCCCAGACCAGTTGTTTTATAGATGAGTCTCTTAATTTGGATTTGTCTGATTTGTCACGATTAAGAATCAGATTAAATACTTTTGACAGGAATACATCGTAGGTCATGGTGTCCCCTTCTCAGTGCGTCCTTATTATCACATGAGACACATCATTATTGCTAATGTTAAGTATCATTTGGTTAAAATGTGTCTTCCAGGTTTTTTGATTGTGGAGATTTCTTTTCCCTTTTTAAATAAGATATTTTCAGACTGTGTGAGTATCTGTTCTTATAATTATGCAGTGGTTTTAACATCCCTTGGTGTTTCTTGCCTGAATCAGTGTTTTGCAACCGTGGGTTGCAAATGAGAATTGTCTAATTCTCTTAGTATCTTTTTCGTTGATTAGTTGTCATTCCTTTGAAGAGAAGACATTTTCCTACTCCAACAGAGTTCTTAAACCACATTGTAGAGATGAGCCCTCTTTTCCCTTTTTCTGATAGATGCTTGTCTGACCTAGGGAAAATTGAAGTAAGTGTCTTTATATTAGACACCTCCCATTTCCTTTTCTGTACCTTTTCCCTCAGTTTTGCCCTTTGGGTCTGTTTTCTCCTGGTTTCAGTTTTCCCGAAGCTTCCGGGCTTAGAACCTCATGCCGTAGCCCATGAGGGCTTCATTTCCTTAAACTACCTACTTTTTTTTTTTTTCCCCCTCCTGTCTCATGATCAAAACTGCTTTGTGTGGTCCATGTTAATGCATGAAAATTTTTGTTATTTAGGTTTCTTTAGCTATTTGTTTCTTTAGCTTTTTAGATCTGTTTGTGTTTTTTTTTTTTTTAATTTTTTTTCAACGTTTTTATTTATTTTTGGGACAGAGAGAGCCAGAGCATGAACGGGGAGGGGCAGAGAGAGAGGGAGACACCGAATCGGAAACAGGCTCCAGGCTCTGAGCCATCAGCCCAGAGCCTGACGCGGGGCTCGAACTCACGGACCGCGAGATCGTGACCTGGCTGAAGTCGGACGCTTAACCGACTGCGCCACCCAGGCGCCCCTAGATCTGTTTGTGTTTTAAAAAAATCTCTTAAAAAAGAGATTTCTTATAAGGTGAGTGAATAAATTAGATGACTAATAGGCAGTGTGACATGGTGAAATATGTAAAGGCAATGTGGGAGGAAGATTTTTTTGGAGGTTGTGGTTGAAACTGAGGAGCAAGCAGCCTCTGCTATATATGAGTTTTGCGGACTCACATCTGAGCTTGCAAACTTGGGTTGTTCCTGTTTTTGTTGTTGTTGTTGTTGTTGTTGTTGTTGTTGTTAATACCTTTTACTACTGGGCTGCGTTTTAGTTTAACCTCTCCCCGCTACCCGCCCCCCCCCCCGCCCCCCCTCACTTCCCTGTCCTGCCCTGATCCATTTTGTGCGTTGTTGGGGTTTATGAGTAGAATGAAGCAGGGGTTAGAGTCATTCATATGACTCCTTTGTAACCCTGATAAAATGTATTTCTGGTATCTTCTGGCAGAAATTTCTTGTAAATTTGAAGGTGTTTTAGATCAGCTCATCTGAATATAGTATCTTCTGCCCTTTCATTCATTCAGCAGGTATTGGGTGCCTACTGTGGACAGTATTGCTGGGCAGTGGGATCTAATAATGAACAAGCTGATGTGGGTCTCCCATGTTGTAATCTAGTTGGGGAGGCAGCTGTATACAGACAGTACACACGTCACATGGATGTGAAGTGATGGGAGAAAAATCCGGTGCCACAGAAAAACCTTAGCCAATCTTGGCAGGGAGGAGGTCAGGGGATGTTTTTTGGGGGTCACTATGTTGGGGAGGGGTGCAAAACCAGGAGACTGTGGGAGTGGTTGACAAAGGATCTGGAAAGGATTGCTTTTCAGGCCGCGTGATATCTGTTGTAGCTCCCTAACTTGCCACCGTAGTGCAGAAGCAGCCGTGGGAAATCAATAAACACATGAATGTGAGGGTGTCTCAGTCAGACTTTACTTATGGACAGTGAACTCAGAATTACTTTAAAATTTTCAGCTGTCATGAAATATTATTTTGATTATTTTCCCCCCAACCATTTAAAAATGTAAAAACCGTTTTTTACCTTACACGTTGTTACAGAAACAGGTGGTGAGCTATAGTTTGCTGACTCCTGGAATATGGTGCTAAAATAAAACGCCCATTATCAAGGGTCTTTTGCCTGAACTCTTTATAAAAACAGAGCTATCGTGCAATAGACCTGTAGTCAGAGTGTGCATTATGCTTTCAGTAAGACATCAATATATAGGTAGGGTTGAAAATTACAGTATTTCCGCACCTCTAGCTGTTCTTTTGAAACATTCCAGTAATTCTGGAAGTTAAAGGGAAGGCTGTTGGGAATTAAGAGAGTGATTGACTAGTGGTGCACATACAGAGGGACTTGCATGGTGTCATTAATAGTACTTAGAATCTAGGCCCAAGTTCCAGTCATGAACTTGTCAGTTACTGCCTATGCACATCATGGCACTTTTCTGAGCTTTGTCTATCTGTGAAGAAGAGAAAGCGAACTCAGTACAGTTACTGCTTGGAATTATTGCAGGTAATAGTATACTTTAAAGCACCACGTAAGTGTCAGTACTAATATTTTAAGTTACACCGCCATTTCTAGCATCTTTACATATATCCTATAGATGTAAAATGGCATCATGTTTGCTTAGTTTTTGTCACCAAGATGGATTCTTGGGGAATTCAGCCATCATGCAGACATTCATGTGTCTACTGTATATTAAGGACATTGCAAATATGGGGATACAACAGTAAAGAAGAAATTGTTCTGTTCTTGTGGGATATAAATAAGTATGTATTATACTGTGAGGTGGTCATAAGTACTATAAAGAAAATAAAGGTAAGGGGGTAGATGGAGGTCTGGGAATGGTGGATGGGGAACAAACTGGGAAAAGCCTCTTAGGAAATCAGGTTTGAACTTACTAAGGTTTGGAGAGGCGGGAGAGCTTTCAGAGAGACAGAGAACACAGTATAAAGGCCCTGAAGTAAGAAAGATTAAAAAAAAATTTTTTTTTAACATTTATTCATTTTTGAGAGAGAGCATGAGGGGAGGGGCAGAGAGAGAGAGAGAGAGAGAGAGAGAGAGAGAGAGAGAGAGAGAGAGAGAGAGAAAGAGAGACAGAATCTGAAGCAGGCTCCAGGCTCTGAGCTGTCAGCACAGAGCCTGATGTGGGGCTTGAACCCAGGAATGACCTGAGCTGAAGTCAGATGCTTAACTGACTGAGCCACTCAGATGCCCAAAAAAGAGTTTTTAGTATGTTTGAATAAAGGCCAGTAAATATAGAGTGCTTTTTTTTTACTGCATAGATGTAGAGAGGTAGGGGAAAGATTTATAGGACCTGTTGGACCATGGGAAAGAGTTTGGATTTTATTCTGGGAAAGATGAAAAAGCGATTGGAGGGTTTTGAGCCAAAGAGTGAGAAGTGATCACTCTCCCTTTCTTTTTTCTGAACAGTTCTGTCCTGAAACCATTAGGTGGGACAGAGCAAGGTAGGCACATACCATTTGAGGAGGGGTGTGTGGAGCTGTTGTGGCACAAAGCAGCATGTTGGCCCTCGTGGTATGGGGATGGTGGCCTGGGACAGAGGATCCATGTTGGGAGGGCATGGTGGATGTCACCAGAGTCAGAGCCTAAGCAGGGTGAAGACAGGGTCTTTCTGATGGGGTCACCTAGTGTGGGATGCTAGGGCTTGATCAGGGTGGGGAGAGTGTCCAGAGGGGAGAGTAGACTGCACGGAGAGTCAGGGCCCATGCTGTCCCCACCATGTGTAAGGGGTGGCCTGGAGCAGGCTTTGAGGATTAAAGCATAGTAATGTAGCAGTCTTCATTTCCTGATCTTGATGATTTTGTTGTAGTTTGTAGACCATCCTTGTTTTTAGCTTTTGAGGATGTTGGAGCCTCAGGTTGGCAGCTGACTCTCAGGTGGTTTGGGGAAGAAAGTCTTTGTATTGTGTTTTTCTACAAGTTTGTTGTTTCAGAACTGAAAAAGAAAAACCAACAGTGTCACTGTGGCCATTGTATGATAATGGATTGTAGAGTGGCAGGATCTCAGGCAGGAGGCTGCAGCAGCCGCTAGTCTGGGTGGGTTGTGCTCGTGGTGTGAGTAGGTGGTCTTAGTGGAGGAGGTGAGAATGGTCAGATTGGGGACTTAATTTGAAGTGAGAGCTGATTGGATTTACTGGTGGGTGTGAGAGAAGACAAGAGTCAAGGATAGCCTCTTGGTTTTTTAAGGCTTCAGGAACTGGGAAAGATGATGTCATTAAATAATGCCATGAATTCATTTTTTGAAAATTGAGTTTAAAGAAAAAATAGTTGTTTGTCAAAAGACCTGGTTTCCAGTCTTAGCTCACCCACGGAGATGGTGTGTGAACTTGCCTTGACATTTTTGGCTCTTGGTTTATTCATGTGGACAGAATGGTGTAGAATCTACTGTAGTAGGACCAAACAAGCCACGCCTAAGCTAAACCCGGTCTTCATTTCAGCAAGGCATGTGGTAATCTCTCATGATACTTTGTTGAAGGGCTGGAGAAATGCAGTTTATATAATTGCACGCCTTGATAGTTTAACAGCTGCTCTCCGAAAGTATTAATGATTTAATCACTAACTTTACTTTCAAAGAGTTCATTAAATGGTGAGATGAAATACTTCATCTTTGATCCTGTTTTGCTAAATGTTTTTATCAGTGCCTTGGATGGCTTGAATTACATGCTTATCAAATTAGTATATAGGTAGGGATGTTGAGAGCACCTTTTTGGGGGGTTATAGCTGGGAATCATAAAAGTCTTGGTTGAATGAAACCACCATGATAATTACTGATGAACAGCTTCGGTTAACTTCATCATGTACCTACTTCAGTGTGCATACACGGATTTTGAATAGGAATGACAGGATTATTGGGCATTAAATGATAATAGATGGAAAACCCCAGGCATGCTGGACGTACCCTGTAGATGTCAGTAGCATTCCTTCTTAGTCAAAGGGTGTACAAGCCTTACTTATCCATGCTTCATGTTTGTTAACTTTGCGGTTATGAATCATTTGGTCAGAGTACTTTTAAGGAAAGACAGTTTGAATCCTTCCAAAAATTTGTTTGTACCGTGCATACTTGAGGTGGTATTTCTTACCTTGAAAAAAGCTTCCGTAGGTGAAGTTTTCAGCCGGTTTGCTTGGCTCTGCTAAGGGAAAAGTGTGAGTGATATGTCCCCAGATCATTGCTATAGTGTTAAAGATACACACACACACACACACACACACACACACACACACACACATACATACACACACATACATACATACACACATACATACACACATACATATATATATGATATACACAATACAGATATTTTTTTCACTTTTTAGAAATTAATGTACTATTCCCACTTTATCCTTAAAATAACTCTAAAGCACCAAACACTGTTCCCCTGTGTTCTTTGTTACTATGTAGTATCTTGTACACTCTGGTGCTGAGTAAGTTACATAGTAAGTAATTGAGAAGAAAGACTTTATTGTTCCTAACATTTCTGAACAGTGCCAGTATTATAATCTTATTTGCTTTAAGAATCAGCTCTTGAGAAAGTGCTAGACTGCCTGCAGTGTCTCAAACATGAAATACGGGTAGGTGTTGCAGAGAAATTTCTGTGCTGTTCTGCCTTGTGGTTTGAAGTTTGAAACTTAGGAGGAAGTTGCTGCCTGACATTTTCAAACATTGGTGGTGGTAATGCAGACTTGAGTGTTGGTCACTGTCTGTGTTCACGGAAGGCCTCACCTTCCATTTGTGTTTGGATTTTGTTAAGGAAGTTTTAGTGTATACATTTCTCTAGTGCTTTTTTCCCCCAGCATACAGTTTCAGTCTTTATGTAAATATACGTTCTTAAAGTTTGTTTTCACAGATCATTTTTGACCCAGTGTTTTCTCTCCAGCTGCATCTGGGCCGTGTACCAGGGAGACCTAAGGTATTGAGAGGGGAACACCGAGCTGGGGAGAGCACTCCTGGCTGAGGTGGAGATGTATAGACTAGCAAATGAGATATCCACACAAACTTAAAAAATTGAGGTGAAATTCACACAACATAAAATTAACCATTCTAAAGTGAACAGTTCAGTGGCACTTAGGATATTCACAATGTTGCAGCCACCAGTTCCAAAATGTTTCATCTCCTGAAAAAAGAAACCTGTGCCCTTTAAACACTTATACCCCACTGCTCCTTCTGCCAGCTCCTAGCCACTACCAGTCTGCACTTTGTCCCTTTGGATTGACCTATTCTGAGTATTTTATATAGTGGAATCATGCAGTATGTACCTTTTTGTATCTGGCTGCTTTCATTTCATATAATGCGTCTGAGGTTCATCCAGTTGTAGCGTGAATCAGTATTTCATTCCATTTTACGGCCAAATAATATTCCATTACATGTATATGCCATAGTTTATCCATTCATCACTGATGGATGAATGAGTGTATGTGTGTATTTGAGTACCAGTTTTCACTTCTTTTGGTTATATACTTAGGGAGGGGACTGCTAGGTGGTTGTATTATAATTCTATGTTTATCACCACTCTTTCCTCTAGAGGTTCCACTTCTTGATATTCCCTCCAGCAATGTATAAGGGTTTCTCCACATCTTTGCTAACATTTGTTAGTTTCTCCTTTCTTGCTTCCTTCCTCCTTCTTTCCTACCTTTCTTTCTAAATTATAGCCATCCTTTTTCTTATTTTTCTTATTTTTTTATTGGGGGAGAGAGTGTGTGTGCATGTGCAAGTGGGGGAAGAAGAGGAAAAGAGAGAATCTTAAGTAGGCTTCATGCCCAGCACGGAGCCTAGTGAAGGGTTTGATCTCACAATCATGACCCGAGCCAAAAGCAAGTGTTGGGACACTTAACCAGCTGAGTACCACCTAGGTGTCCCGAGCCATCCTTTTTAAATTATAGCCATCCTTTTTGGTTCGAAGTGGTCTCTCATTGTGGTTTTTGCATTCTCTAAATGATTAATGACATGGAGTATCTTTTCATGTACTTGTTGGTGACTTGTAGATCTTTGGAGAAATGTCTATTGACATTTTTGTTGTTGTTGTTATTGAGTTGTGCTTGTTATTTATTTTAGGTACTAGACCTTTATTGGATGTATGATTTGTTAGTATTCTCTCTTCTGTAGGTTGTCTTTTGCTTTCTTCTTTTTTAAATTTTATTTAGGCTCTATGCCCCACGTGGGACTTGAACTGATGACTCTGAGATTAAGAGTTGTATGATCTACTGACTGAGCCAGTCAAGTGCCCCAATTTTTTGCTTTCTTGATAATGCCTTTTGATGCAAAAGGGTTTTTAATTTTGATAGTCCAATGGATCTATTTTTTCTTTTGTTGCACATGCTTCTGTTTGTATAATCTAGGAATCTATTGCCAGACTCAAGGTCCTGAATCTTTATTCCTATGTTTTCTTCTAAGAGTTTATGGTTTTAGCTCTTATATTTAGGCCGTTGATCCATTTGGAGTTAACTTTTGTATGTAGTGGGAAGTAGGAGTCCAACTTAAGTTCTTTGGATTGTCGGTCTCCATTTGTGCCATCACCATTTACCAATGAGACCATTCTTTCTCCACTGAATGGGTCTTGCTGTACAAACTTTTACTTCTGTTTATAAGTATATGGGTCTATCTAGAATTTATTTCTGAGGAAGAGCTTTGTTTTTTTTTTTTTTTATTAGTTTGTTATTTATTTTTTTTAATTTACATTCAAGTTTAGTTATCATATAGTGCAACAGTGATTTCAGGAGTAGATTCCTTAATGCCCCTTACCCATTTAGCCCATCCTCTCTCCCACTACCCCTCCATTAACGCTGTTTGTTCTCCATATTTAAGGGTCTCTTATGTTTTGTCCTCCTCCCTGTTTTTACATTATTTTTGCTTCCCTTCCCTTATGTTCATCTGTTTTGTATCTCAAAGTCCTCATATGAGTGAAGTCATATGATATTTGTCTTTCTCTAATTTTGCTTAGCATAATATCCTCTAATTCCATCCATGTAGTTGCAGATGGCAAGATTGCATTCTTTTTGATTGCTGAGTACTACTCCATTGTATGTATGTATGTGTATATATATATATATACATATATATGTATGTATATATGTGTGTGTGTGTGTGTGTGTGTGTGTGTATGTATATATATATATACACCACATCTTCTTTATCCATTCATCCATCGATGGACATTTGGGCTCTTTCCATACTTTGGTTATTGTTGATAGAGCTGCTATAAACATTGGGGCACATGTGCCCCTTCGAAACAGCACATCTGTATCCTTTGGATAAATACCTAGTAGTGCAATTCCTGGGTGAAGGGTAGTTGTATTTTTAAGTTTTTGAGGAATCTCCATACTGTTTTCTAGAATGGCTGCACCAGTTTGCATTCCTACCAACGGTGCAAAAGAGATCGTCTTTCTCTGCATCCTCGCCCACACCTGTTATTGCCTGAGTTGTTAATGTTAGCCATTCTGACACGTGTGAGGTGACATCCCATTGTGGTTTTGATTTATATTTCCCTGATGATGAGTAGTGATGAGCATTTTTTCATGTGTTGGCCATCTGGATGTCTTCCTTGGGGAAGTGTCTATTCATGTCTTTCGCCCATTTTTTCACTGGATTATTTGTTTTTTAGGTGTTGAGTTTGATAAGTTCTTTATAGATTTTGGATACTAACCCTTTACCTGATATGTCATTTGCAAATATCTTCTTCCATTCTGTCGGTTGCCTTTTAGTTTTGCTGATTGTTTCCTTCACTGTGCAGAAGCTTTTATTTGACGAGGTCCCAGTAGTTCGTTTTTGCGTTTGTTTCCCTTGCCTCCGGAGATGTGTTGAGTAAGAAGTTGCTGCGGCCAAGATCAAAGAGGTTTTTGCCTGCTTTCTCCTTGAGGATTTTGATGGCTTCCTGTCTTACATTGAAGTCTTTCATCCATTTTGCATTTATGTTGTGTCTGGTGTAAGAAAGTGGTCCACGTTCATTCTTTTGCATGTCGCTGTCCAGTTTTCCCAGCACCACTTGCTGAAGAGACTGTCTTTATTCCATTGGATATTCTTTCCTGCTTTGTCAAAGATTAGTTGGCCATACATTTGTGGGTCCATTTCTGGGTTCTCTGTTCTATTGGTCTGAGTGTCTGTTTTTGTGCTGTGAGGAGGAGCTTTGTATGGGAGGGTCTTTGGGGGCCACAGTCTGGCTGTGGTGGTAAATAGGGATTTGTCACTTGAATGCAAAATTAGCTTTATAAGTATAACTTTATTATTTAAAGAGAATTTTAATTAATTTTGAGAGAGAGTGCCAGAGGGGAAGGGGCAGAGAGAGGGAGAGGGGCACAGAGGATCTGAAGCAGCCTTCGTGCTTACAACAGTGAGCCTGATGTGGGGCTTGAACGCACAAACAGCGATATCATGACCTGATGACCAAATGATTAAATTAGGGCTGATTTTATTTTGGCTTTTGAGTCCCCTTATAGGATCTATTTAGTTTGCCTATTGTAGTTCAGTACTGTGAAGTGGGCTTACTGGTTTCCTTTTCTGAAAACTTATAGTTTGTTTTGCAATTTATTCTCAAGGTAATTATTAATGTATTTTTTATTTTTTCAATTAAATTTTCTTAAAGTAATCTCTGTGCCCATCTTGGGCTCAAATTCATGACCTCAAGATCAGGCGTTGCATACTATACTGACTGAGCCAGCTAGGTGTCCCCATTTTAAAATGAGAATCTCAAAAATAATAATAATAATAAAAAAATAAAATGAGAATCTCTAGGGGCACGAGGATGGCTCGTTTGGGCATCTGACTCTTCATTTTGGCTCAGGTCATGATCTTGAGGTTTGTGAGATTGAGCCCCACATGGGCTCTGTGCTGGCAGCAAGGAGCCTAGTTGGGATTCTCTCTTTCCCTGTCTTTCTGTCCATCCCCACTCATGTTTGTTCTCTCTCTCTCTCTCTCTCTCTCCCTCTCTCTCTCTCTCTCTCTGAAAATGAATAAACATTAAAAGAAAATGATGGGGTGCCTGGGTGGCTCAGTTGGTTAAGCATTCGGCTCTGGCTCAGGTCATGATCTCATGGTTCATGGGTTCCAAGCCCTGCATCAGGCTCTGTGCTGACAGAGCCTCTCTGCCCCTTCTGTCTGCCTCTCCCCTGCTGGTGCTCTGTCTCAAAAACAAACATTAAAAAAAAGATGAAAAAAATAATTCTCTAAAGAAATTATACTGATGAACTTTAAGTTTGTTTAATGTAAACATTTTGCATATGCAGCTCCTCTTTTCCCCTCTTCCACATGATTAAATTGGTAGCAGTTTTGCAGTAGACACATTAAGGGACTGAAGATGAGAGTTGCTGAGCCAGCGAGGAACGTTAGCTTCCATTTCATCCCTCTGTCTTTTGAGGGAGTGGATGTGGCAGTGTGTAGGGACTATGTGTTCATACGTGTGGGTGTTTTAGATTTAAAAAAAAAATTAGAGAGGGGGAGAGAGTGCAAGTTGGGGAGGGGCAGAGGGAAAGGGAGAGGGAATCCCAAGCAGGCTTCCCACTGTCAGTGCAGCCCGAGAGGGGGCTCAATCTCAAAGACCATGAGTGAGATCAAGACCTGAGGTGAAATGGAGAGTCAAATGCTCAACCAGCTGAGCCACCCAGGTGTCCCTTGTGTGTGTTTTAAAGCATAGATGTTGCTTTGCTTCTTTGAATCTTGTCTTAAATATATAGCAAAAACCAACATAAGGACAACACTGTAACTAAAAAATGGTAACTATTTAAAGATTTGATGACCTGGATTACTAGGAAAAAACCACTTGAGTATTTGCAAAAAATTTAAAAAGCTGATTATGTAATTTTTTCCTCTTCCTGGGTTAAATTTAATGGTGGATGTTGACAATAAAAACTAAAGTTTGTTAAAGTTAATCATTAATGTGTTTCTTGAAAAAGTGTTTAAGAATGTGGAAGAGGGGCACCTGGGTGGCTCAGTCCGTTCAGCATCCGACTTCGGCTCGGGTCATGATCTCGCAGTTCACGAGTTTGAGCCCCCGTGTCAGGCTCTGTGCTGACAGTTTGGAGCCTGGAGTCTGCTTCGGATGTTGACAGTAAAAACTAAAGCTTGTTAAAGTTAATCATTAATGTGCTTCTTGAATAAGCATTTAAGAATGTGGAAGAGGTGCCTCTGGGTGGCTCAGTTGGTTAAGTGTCTGACTTCGGCTCAGGTCATGATCTCATGGTTTGCAAGTTTGAGCCCCTGCATCAGGCTCTGTGGTGACAGCTCAGAGCCCGGACCCTGCTTCGGATTCTGTGTCTCTCCCTTCTCTCTGCCTCTCCCCTGCTTGTTCTCTGTCTCTCTCAAAAAAAAAAAAAAAAAAAAAGTTAAATTTCAAGAATGTAGAAGAGAGAAGAAGATAATTTTAAGCCTTAATAATACTACAAATGAATGTTTAAAAAAGTTCATGAAACCATAAATACCTGGAGGCTGTTGTACTTAAACCCCTATATTCTATATTCTGAGTGATAATGTTCAATAGTAGATAATCCTATTTTGATTGTAACTCTTAGCTATGTTGAAAAAGACATTTGCAGTGTGAACAGTTTTGAGTCTTCAATTAATATGTATAGAATTTTAAAATAGTATTGAGTTACATTTTCACAGAACTTAGAGATTTCTAAAGGGTAAAAGGGTGCTTTGTGAACATAACGTTTTCTTAACTGTGACTTCCAGTCAGTTTTGAAATATTGAGTAAATGAAGTTGTTTTTAAATATATGATAGATTTCATCTTTACTCCCTTGGATTTGTGTTTATTTTAGTTTTAAGATGTGACTCCTTGGGGGTGCCTGGGTGGCTCTGTTGAGTGTCTTGATTTTGGCTCAGGTCATGATACCAGGGTTGTGGGATCAAGCACTGCATTGGGCTCAGGACTCAATGTGGAGCCTGCTTAAGATTCTCTCTCTCTCCCTCTGCGCCGCCCCCCCCCCCCCCCAGCTCATGCATGCGTGCACTCTCTGTATTAAGAAAAAAAAAAAAAAGGAAAAAAAAGATGTGACTGGTTTATTTGAAAATATTGCCTAGGTTTTGTTTTAAAACATGAATTTTACTCATGAATGTAAATTCCTGTTTTATAAGTTGGCTTGTGATCATTTGATTTGTGACTGTCTTGGGGGTACAGTAATGGAACACTGGGTGTGTGAAATACCGACTCCTCACTGCCCTCCAGTGCCAGGGTTCTGTACTGGTGTTTAGTGGCTCAGACGGCAGGACCCTGTGCTTGGACCCAGAAGTTGCATGCATTCTGTAATGCTTGAATTCTGTTTTCTAGAGAGTTAGAGCTTTTACTCACATTCTCAAAGGAGGTGGGAGAAGCATGTCTTAAAAAAAAAGTTAAAAAAGAAATTAAAAGGTTAATTAAGGTAGCATATTGGTAGCTGAAGGGTAAACTAAAAATAAGATTAGTAAAGTTCTTTGATATTAAGGATGTGACAGAAAGAACATAAAAGGCTCAGGTGCTGAGTGACATTTCTGATTATTCAAATAGCATGAATGAAGGAACTTGATACTTGTGTAGACAGTGATTCTTAAATGTTTTACTCTCAGGACTCTTAGACTCTTAAAAATTATTGAGGAGACTAAAGAGCTTTTTAAAATGTGGTTTATATTGATTAATACTGTTAGAAATTAAAATTGAGAAATTTTGAAAGTTAAAAGAACAGTAGTAAACCATTGAGTATTAACATAAAAGAGCATATTTTTAAATGAAAAAAATTTAAATGAAAAAATTAAAAAAAAATAAAATATTTGAAGAATTACATTGTTCTACATTTTTGTCAATCTCATTAATGTCTGGCTTAATAAAATCTAGACTCTGTTGTTTTTCAGAGTTTATTTATTTTGATACAGTGCAGATGTGTGCACATGTGCAAGCAGGGAAGGGGTAGAGAGAGAGGGAGAGAGAAAATTACAAGCAAGCTCTGCACTGTCAGCACAGAGCCCGATGCAGGACTACATCCCATGAATTGTGAGATCATGACCTGAGCCAAAAGCCAAAATCAAGTCAAACGCTCAACTGACTGGGCCACCCAGGCTCCCTGAAGCTAGATTCTTTTATATATATATATATATATATATATATATATATATATATATATTTGTATTAAAGCAGGAACTTCATTTCATCAATTAAAAAAAAAATTTTTTTTTAACGTTTATTTACTTTTGAGACAGAGAGAGACAGAGGATGAACGGGAGAGGGTCAGAGAGAGAGGGAGACACAGAATCTGAAACAGTCTCCAGGCTCTGAGCTGTCAGCACAGAGTCCGACGCGGGGCTCGAAGTCACGAGCTGTGAGATCATGACCTGAGCCGAAGTCGGCCACTTAACCGACTGAGCCAGCCAGGCGCCCCAATTTCATCAATTTTTAAGACTGTGTCTGCCAGGTTCCCCAGTTTGAATAACCATGGCTCCTCTGTTAGCCGGGTGAGAAAGGTGTCCCCCGGGAAAAGAGACCACTTTTCTTTGCAACCAGCATACTCCCACAGGTGTTTTCCCTGAGACAAATGTATGCAGCAGAATTGCTTCCTGCTTCATTGGACTGAACGTGTGCTCAGGGTTGAGATGTAATAATATGTTTTACTCCTTGGTGAAAAACACTCTTAAATGAGATGGGCATGATCTTAAGTGCAAGTTAAGTGAAGAGTGCAGTGATTGCTGACGGCTGCAGTTTGGAGCCGGTGAATGTGAGGTGCTTGCCCTGTTACCGTTGATTCACGTGTCAGTACATGTCAGCACAGGGAAAAGGGCAGATGGCATCTCGTTACCATTATGGAAATAGCTTGGATCGTGTGGACTTCTTGGGATTTGTGAACTACTTTTGAGGGTTGTTGGGGGATTTGCACCTGTACTATGAATTACTGTGGCAGCTCTTCCTCCCGTCAAGAAAAATACAGAATCAAACCAGAGTCTAATTTTCAGGTATAATGGAGGGGAGGGGGTGTCAATAATATTTCTCATTTTCCTGGTTGTCATTCTTATGTAAGCCTCTGAACTGCCCAGTAGACTAGGTATTGAACTTGCAGATGAGGTAAACACCCTGAGAGGCAGCATACCTTGCCTAACTTAACTAAGGTCACAGAAGTAGTAAACGGGGGCTCGTGGGCTGGAACTAAAATGGGGTGAAATCAAAGACGACATGTCCACACGTGCCTGTAGGTAGATGTAACGGATCCTGGATTTAGGAGAGTCTCATTCGAAGGACTGGTGCCCTATCCTTGAACCGCCTGTGTCGTTGCAGCCATTTTCTCCTTATCTTGTCATTCACCTTTTTCATTTAGAATCCTAGGAATCCTGATTAGAAAGATGCTTACGGAAACCACTGATATTTACTTGATCTTTGATCTCATTTGTAAAATTGGAATAAGGTCAAGGAATAAAATATTGTCAAGCTAGAAGGGAATGTAGTTAATCTGGTGGTCTTTCTTTCTCTGATTTTTAGAATTGTTTGTACCGGTTTGCTGTGAAGCACTGACTTAACACGGAGGGAGTGTCGTCCAAGTGCATAGAGTACCGTGCTTTAGCTAGTCTTTGAGTATGTCTTCATGGAGTAGCGGGCAGACTACAGAAGTTAATGCCGCTTTCCAGTCCTTTCCAGTCATTTGAGAGGTAGTTTCCACTGCTTAAAGGATTCTTCTCTTCAAGTCAAGAGGCGCACTTTTAAGATTACCTGAAAGATACCTTTTTCATTAATACACCATTTTGTGAATGCTGGGAGTTTCATGGTGTCAACTAAGAAGCAATTTCAGAAAATTTTTAGTAACTGATATCTTTAATATGAATATGCATTAGGAGGAATACTATCATAGACCCTCAGAATTAACAAAAAGTTATTTTGCAGTATATTAGAATCATGCCAAAGATACTTAAGCTGGAATTTTCTTCACCAAGAATATTTCCAGATTTGCCAAAGGGATGAGAATACAGATGTGTATGTAAGATTTAGAATGAATAATAATACTCCAAGGGACTTTACAGATTATCTACTTAAGTGGTTTTAGAACTTTAAAATGGTGGAACTTTTTCTTTATTTCAAATCGTGTCCAGGAGTCCAGTATTTATTTATTTTTTAAAGTTCTTTTTAATGTTTGTTTATTTTTGAGCGAGAGACAGAGCACGAGCAGGGAAGGGACAGAGAGAGAGGCAGAGAGAGAAGCAGGCTCCAGGCTCCGAGCTGTCAGCACAGAGCTCTACGCGGGGCCCGAACCCACAGACCATGAGATCATGACCTGAGCCTAAGTCGGACGCCCAACTGCCTCAGCCACCCAGGCGCTCCCAGCAGTCCAGTATTTAAAGCATAAAAGGCAAGTGGTTGAAAGGAGAGTCGAGAGTCTGGAATCCTTATGCTTCTTGGCAGGTTCTGTTTGCCACTGCTGGGAGCCTTTGGTTAATAGCAATAAACAACATTAACATGTATCAAGTGTTCATTCTGGGCCAGATACTAAAGCACTTTACATGCATGATTTCACAGGTTGAAAGCCACTCATCTAGTTCAGCTTGTGAGTTTATCTCTGAAGAAGCAGGCCCAGAGAGCTTACTAGCTCACATGAGTTGCCCAGGGTTTTTTGTAGAGTTAGTGTTACTGAAATTCTTCAGTCAGTTTAGCAAATGGTGTGTGTATGTGGTGTGTTATTATTCCAGATACGAAAAGTCATATGTGTTCATTGCCAAAATTTTTGCCTTCAGAAAAGAGCAAAAGGGAAAGAACACTTGGCTTCACTAATTATGGATTGATCAGATTTTGGTGCCGATCTTTGTAGCCTTCTTAAATATTTATTGGAAAATTGATATATGTACCATACCATTTCATTAGGAGTCTTAAGGTTAATAATACATTCTAAAGCATGTTCCTTTTTCCCTGAAAGTTCTTTATGAGAATGATTATTTAATGAAATTTTATTAAATTGAACAGTTTATTTAATGTTTCCCATTGTTGGACATTTATGATGTTTGCAGGGTTTTTCTTTTTTCTGTTGTATTTAATGCTGTAAGGAACATTTAATGAGCATAAAATTTCTGGAACATGAGCTTATAGATTTCAAATTAGTAGATCTTAAAAATATATTTTGGGGGCACTTGGGTGGTTCAGTCAGTTAAGTAGGAAACTGTTTATTTTGGCTCAGGTCACTATCTCACATTTGTGAGATTGAGCCCTGCATCTGCTCTGTGCTGACAGTGTGGAGCCTGCTTGGGATTCTCTCTCCCCTTTCTGTCCCTCCATCCCTCGCTCTCTTTCTTTCTTGCCCCCGCCCAATAAATAAACTTAAAAAAACATATATATGTTTTGATGCATATTTCCTAACTGATCTTTGGAAGGTTTTTGCCAATTTATGCTTTTACAGTCATGTAATTAAACTCTTGTGAGTTCTCAACAGTGCAGCTAAAACGAATGGATAAGTCATTGTTTTAATTTGCAGTTGATTATAAATGAGGTTAAGCTTTCAAGCCTTTATACTTATTAGGTGTTTCTAGTGTTTCATTTGTAAATTTCTAGTTTTTTTTTTTTGTTTTTTTTTTGTTTTTTTTTTTTTACTTTGCCAGCTTTTCTATTTGGATGTTTTTTCTCTTTTTAAAAAATAAGAGTTTGGGGCACTTGGGTGGCTCAGTTGGTTAATAAGCATCTGACTTCAACTTAGGTCATGATCTCGAGGTTCCTGAGTTCGAGCCCCACATTGAGCTCTGCCTGCCTGGGCTTCTTTCTTTCTCTGCCCCTCCCCCACTTGCTTGTGCGCACGCTGTCTCTCAAACTTCAAAAAAAATAAAGGGAAACCTGATTTGCTCTCAATTTAAAAAAATTTAAAAAGTAAAAAAGAGTTAAATGGAGGCAAAAATTCTCAAGATATTAGCAAATAACATCCAACAGTACATTAAAATAATTATTCACTATGATCATGGAATTTATTCCTGGGCTGCAGGGGTGGTTGAGCATTTGCAAATCAATTAACATAATATACCACATTGATAAAAGAAAAGAGGGGTGCCTGGGTGGATCAGTTGGCTGAGACTTAGACTCTTGATATTGACTCAGGTCATGATCCCAGAGTTGTGGGATTGAGCCCTGTGTCTAGCTCTGAGCCATATGTGAAGCCTGCATAAGACTCACTCACTCTCTCTCTCCCTCTCTCTCTCCCTCTCTCCCTCTCTCTCGCTCCCTCCGTCCCTCCCTCCCTCTCCCTCTCCCTCCCCCTCTCTCCCCTGCTTGTGCTCTTTCTCTCTCTAAAATAATAAAAAATGGGCACCTGGTTGACTCGGTTGGTTAAGTGTCTGACTTCAGCTCAGGTCATGATCTTATAGTTCGTGGGTTTGAGCCCTGTGTCGGGTTCTGTGCTGACAGCTTGGGGCCTGGAGCCTGCTTGGGAGTCTCTCTCTGCCTCACTTTCTCTCACAAAAGAAATAAACTTAAAAAAAAATGCAGCATTCATTCTGGATAAAAATCCTCAAGAAAGTAGGGATGGATGGAACATACCTCCACATCATAAAGGCCATATATGAAAGACCCACAGCTAATATTATCCCCAGTGGGGAAAATTTGAGAGCTTTTCCTCTATGGTCAGGAACAAAACAAGGATGTCTGCTCTCACTATTACTATTTAACGTAGTACTGGAAGTCTGCGCCTCAGCAATCATACAACAAAAAGAAAGAAAATGCATCTATCAGGACATGCCTGGGTGGCTCAGTTGGTTAAGCATCTGACTCTTGGTTTTAGCTCAGGATGTAAACTCTTGGTTTGTGGGATCAAGCCCTGAGTTGGGCTCTGTGCAGACAGCACAGAGATTCTCTGTCTTGGAATTCTGTCTCCCTCTCTCTCATAATAAATGAATAGACATTAAAAAAAAAAAAAAGGCATCCATATTGGCAAGGAAGAAGTCAGATCTTCACTATTTGCAGACAACACGATATACCCTATGTAGAAAACCCAAAAGGCTCCACCAAAAAATTGCTAGAATACCTGAATTCAGCAGAATTGCAGTATATAAAATCAGTGTACAGAAATTTGTTGCATTTCTATACACCAATAATAAAGCACCAGAAAAGGAAATAAAGGAATGGGTCCCATTTACAGTTGCACCAAAAACCATTAGACACCTGGGAATAAACCTAACTGAAAAGGTAAAAAATCTGTACACTAAAACCTATAGAAAGCTTATGAAAAAAATTGAGGAAGGCACAAAGAAATGGAAAAACATTCCACACTAATGGCTTTGGAAGAACAAACATTGTTAAAATATCTAATACTCAAAGTGTCTACACATTTAATACAATCCCTATCAAAATACTGCCAGCATTTTTCACAGAGCTAGAACAAACAATCTTACAATTTGTATAAATCACAAAAGACCCTGAGTAGCCAGAGCAATCCTGGAAAAGCAAAGCAAAGCTGGAAGCATCACAATTCTGGACTTCAAGCTATACCACAAAGCTGTAGTCATCAAAACAGTATGGTAGTGGCACAGAAACAGCCACATAGATCAACAGAACAGAATAGAAAACCCAGAAATGGACCCACAACTATATGGTCAACTCATTTGTGACAAAACAGGAAAGAATATCCAGTGGAAAAAGGACAGTCTCTTCACAGACGATGTTGGGAAGATTGGACAGCAACATGCAGAAGAATGAAACTGGACCACTTTCTTACACCATTCACAAAAATAAATCCAAAACGGATGGAAGACTTAAATGTGAGACGGATAAACATCAAAATCCTTGAGGAGAATGCAGGCAACAACCTCTTTGACCTTGACAGTAGCAACTTCTTACTAGATACGTTGTCAGAAGCAAGGGAAACAAAAGCAAAAAGGAATTATTGGGATTTCATCAAGATACAAAGCTTCTGCACAACTAAGGGAACAGTCAACAAAACTAAAAGGCAGCCTATGGAATGGGAGAAGATATTTGCAAATGACACATCTGATAAAGGGTTAGTTAGTATCATCAAATTCGGTACCCAGAAAACAAATAATCCAGTTAAGGAATGGGCAGAACACATGCATAGACAGTTTTCCAAAGAAGACATTCAGATGGCTAACAGACACGTGAAAAGATGCTCAACATCACTCATCATCAGGGAAATACAAATTAAAACCACAGCGAGGTACCACCTCACTCCTGTCAGAATGGCTAAAGTTACCAAATACAAGAAACAACAAGTTTTGGTGAGGATGCAGAGAAAGGAGAACCTTCTTGCACTGTTGGTGGGAATGCAAACTGATACAACCAGTTTGGAAAGCAGAATGGAGATACCTCAGAAAGTTAAAAATAGAACTACCTTCCAATCCAGCAATTGTGCTATTAGGTATTTACCCAGAAGCTACAAAAATACAGATTTAAGGGGGTACGTGCACTCCAATGTTTATAGCAGCATTATCAACAATAGCCAAGCTATGGAAAATGTCCATCAACTGATAAATGGATAAAGAAGATGTGCACATGTGCTTGTGGACACACACACACACACACACACACACACACACACACACCTCCCACACTAGAATATTACTCAGCCATCAAAAAGAATGAAATCTTGCCATTTGCAAGGATGTGAATGAAGCTAGAGTGTATTATGCTAAGTGAGATAAGTCATGCAGAGAAAGACAAATACCATATTCATTCATATGTAGAATTTAAGAAACAAAACAGGAACATGGGGGGGGGGAAGAGAGAAGGAAACAAAAATCATGAGAGACTCTTATTTAAAATTTTTTTTTATTATTATGTTTATTTGAGAGAGAGGGACGAAGTGCAAGTGGGGAAGGGTCATAGAGAGAGCGAGACACAGAATCCGAAGCAGGCTCCAGGCTCTGAGCTGTCAGCACAGAGCCCAATGCGGGGCTTGAACTCACGAACCGTGAGATCATGACCTGACCCGAAGTTGGATGCTCAACTGACTGAGACACCCAGGGGCCCTGAGACTCTTTTTTTTTTTCTTTGAAGTTTATTTATTTTTGATTGGGGGGGGGCAGTATGAGTAGGGGAGGAGCAGAGAGAGAGGGAGAGACAGACAGCTGAAAATAATTCTGATAAATCTAAAATGGCCACCTGTGCAACAGTGCAGCCTGCCAGAAAGAAATCTCAAGGCATTTTCAGTCTCAGGGGTTTGTGGTCTTTGAAGAAGTAACCCCTCTGGCTTTCTTTCTGGGGGTGATGGCTGTTAGAATTTACAGGCGGCAGTGAGAGGAGCTCGGTGGCACCTCCTTTGGAAAAGAAAAATATGTCTTTTACAAATTTCGGCATGTCACCGTTTTAATGGAAGTGTCACTCAGCTTTTAAAATCCACGCTGAAATTCACGGCATGGAACTTGGGTCCATGCCACTTCTTTTTTTTTTTAAAAAAAATTTTTTTTTTTAACGTTTATTTATTTTTGAGACAGAGAGACAGAGCATGAATGGGGGAGGGTCGGAGAGAGGGAGACACAGAATCTGAAACAGGCTCCAGGCTCTGAGCTGTCAGCACGGAGCCCGATGCGGGGCTTGAACTCCCGGACCGTGAGATCATGACCCGAGCTGAAGTCGGCCGCTTAACCGACTGGGCCCCCCAGGCCCCCCAGGTCCATGCCACTTCTATAAGGATTTCAACTCTTCAAGTTTAGAGAGTTGTTGCAAGATCATTATCAGTACATTGGACAGTACCTGGCTGAATGGGCCAGGGCTCAGCAATGATCCTTATGCAATTACTTTAACTTTGCCGAAGTGGATGTTGAAGTTCACATTTCACAGTGAAGTTCACAGTTGAAGTTCACCACAGCCTTTCTCTTTTCACTGGCATTTTTCCTGTTTTGCCCCATTTAAAAGGAAAACGGGTGCCTGGCTGGCTCAGAGCATGCGACTCTTGATCTCAGGGTTGTAAGTTGAAGCCCCACTTTAGGTGTAGAGATTATTAAAAAAAAAAGATTTCTTAATCAATCAATCAATAAATGGAACACAAAACCCACGACTCTTCCTTTCCTTCTGGCCTTATTCTGCTTCCTTTCATTGTTTTTCTTCATTGTTCTTATATTGGGTGATGGGTCTACTATTTGCTTTCTAATTGTGCTGGTTTAACTTGTATATATATGCTACACATATTCTTTTGTGTATATAGCAGATACTATGTCTTTTCTAGAGAATAATCTCTTTGCTTATATTCTCCATGTTCATTTCTCACTTGCTTCGCCTGCTTTTAACTCCAGTTTTTCCTCTATTTCTTCATAATATATGGACTTTCTGTGTATGTTTCTCTTGACATCAGTCAGAGGAGGAGTCACGCAGTATTATGTTGTGGAGAGATTAGTAAAGTCAGAAGACATGCCATTTGCACATTGAAGGTGGATACGCTCATTTGCCTGGGATAATTGTGAGGCTGAAATTAGATGTACTCTGTAGAATGTAAAGAACTGTATAAATGTAAGGCGTTATCACAGTGATAATATAAAGACTTTGACTTACCCACAGTAACACGAGTAGTCCTAACTGGAACATCAGACTATGACGTTTTTAGTGATTGGAAACACTCTCAAATACCTTGTGTGCCTCTCTCTTGCTTGAGAATTTTCTTCATGACTCCTGCTGGGCCTTGGTGATATTCCACCTCTGCTGCTCTGTCACTGTAACTAGAATGTGGGATGTGGGCACTGGGAGGAATTGTTGTGACCCTGAGGACTTGCTTCCTTAGCGTTTGCCTTTTCCTGGGCCTTTTTTCACTTCTCCCCCTTTTTCTGTTACTTGCTGCTCCTCTTTGAGCTTCTTGACTCTCATACCCTATAGCCCGGCCTTTTATATTCCTTAGTCAGTTAGAATACTCTTCCTCTGACTTGGCTGGCTGAACAGAGTGTCCCCTAATCTTTGGGCTTTTGATTCTTTTTTTGTGGTGACTTGAAACAGTTTCTTCTTCCTCTCCCTCCCTTGCCTTCAGAGCATTTTTTCCCTTTTGTTTTTTTTTTTAACCCCCTCTTCTAATACCAGAGCTCATAAAACTTGTCAATAACCAAGGGAAATCAAAAAGGCAGAGGTTGTACTTGGGACATATTGTAGTTAGGGCACAATTTCAGGTTCGCCCCAGCTGCAGCGTAGTAGTTACCAGCAGAACGAAGAGGAAACTTGACAGCAGAGGAGAAAAACAGAAAGTTGATAAGTAGAAGCAGTGAGGTAAGTCTGTGGCCATTGAAGAGATGGTGGGGCAGCTGTGTGCCCACTATGGGTGGGGTGGGGGCGTAGGACCCAGGAGAGATGAGCGAGCGAACGTGTGTGTGCCTCTCAGTAGTTGAGGGAGCACCAGGGTGCACACGCAAGCCAGCGACTCCCACACCGACCTGCCCCTTGCTGTTTTGCCTCTGGAAAAGGGTGGAGAGAAGTAAACTGGTATCTCTAGGTAACTTACAAAGGTGGAAATATGGGAAAGTATCATTTGACCCAGTACAGCTTTGATTTCATTGTTTTATGTGGCGCTATAGCTCTAAACCAGCAGCTTCTTACTCAGAATAATTTTATTGAGCTGTCATTCACACACCATAAAGTTCACTCATTCCCTTCTCTCTGCAGACCCTGGCAACCACCATTCTGCCTTTGGTCTTTATGAATTTGACTGCTCCAGATACCTGATAGAGGTGAAGCCCGACAGTGTTTGTCTTTTTGTGACTGGCTTATTTCACTTAGCATAATGTCTTCCAGGTTCCATGTTGAAGTGTGTGTCAGACTTCATTCCTTTTTATGGCTGAATAATATTCCATTGCACATACATACCACAGTTTATTCACCCACTGATGCACATTTAGCTTGGTTCTCCTTTTTGGCTACGGTGAATAGTGCTACTCTGAACATTCATGCACTCAGATTTAAGTACCTGTTTTCAGTTCTTTGGGCTGTATACCTAGGAGTGGAGTTTCTGGGTCATGGGGCAGTTCCCTTTGTAACTTTTTGGGGAACTGCCAAGCTGTTTTTCACAGTGACTAAACCATTTTACATTCCCACCAGCAATACACAGCGTTCCAGTTTCTCTGTATTCTTTATAACGCTTTTCATATTTTGGATGACCCAGCCTAATGGATGTGAAGGAATGTCTTGTGACCTTTATTTGCATTCTCCAGTAACTAATGATGTTAAATAGATTTTCGTGTGCCTGGTGGTCATTTTTATATCTTTGGAAAAATTTCTGTTTAAGCTTTTGGTTCACTGCAGCAGTTAAGCAGGGTCATAACCATGTGCAGAGCCAAGCCCCTCCTAGAGTGTGGGTTCTATGATGAAAAAGAGTAAAGAATCTGTCTGTCTGACCTGTGCTGTGTGAAAAGGCTGAAGTGGTTGGCATAAATAATGTGTATTGTGGAAAGGTAGATTTGGCTTTTTAAACAGAGACTTAACTTAGTTTTTTATGCTCCATTTCATTTCACTAAGGTTTGAGGAGGGTTCATGGTAGATGTGCTAAAATGCAGAAGTCTAAGTAAAAGAGAAAAATTAGAATCAAAGGAAAATTAACTAGACTGGGGAGAAGAACATCATTGGACATTGCTAGATGGAGAGGAAATGTATAGCAGTTGGTATAGGATTATGGGTGATACAATATTTTCTTCTTTGTATATGACTTCATTTTTTTAACATCTAACATATATTGCTTTAGTAAGGAGAAAATTTTACTAGAGTATTAAAATTCTGAACGCATCTGTCAGAGTTGCTGCTTTATCCACACTGATACATCATCCATTCTCATGGTTTTATCTGCTATGGCACTTGTGTTCAACCTGTCCTTCTTCCCTGAATTTCAGGTGCTCCTGCTGCCCAGTGTGCACCGCCCCCCATCCTGTCTGAGTCTGGGACCCAGAAGGGCACCTTCCAGCCTGGGCTCCCCAGCCGCACACTTTGCATGATTTCTCTCTCTGCCTTTTCTTTTCTGTTCGGCTCAGGGCTCATTGCTACCGGCACTCATCCCAGATGAGCGCCCCCCCCCTCCGCCCCCCGCGCTGGGATGGGGGTGGGTGCAGGGCCAGGGATTCCCCTGACTTCTTGCACTCTTTCTGTGCTGACTTGGGATCCTTCTCTCACTCTTGGGTGGCCTCTACCTGGCTCTGTCATGCTCACCACTGTGTTTATGGCACTGTGTCTGTGCGCTTTTATCCTCCCCTGGATGAGGTCATAGACTTCTTCGGTGTTTGTCCCCATGCCTAGCAGAGTGTATGGTGCAGAGGTGGCCCAACACCTGGCTATTAAATTAATAAATCAGGTTTTGGCTATCATGAGTGCAAACTGGTGGATGTGGCCTGGATCATACATGTGGCTGTGTTTGTGTACCTCCCCGTGCTTGGAAACAGGATATTTCACATAAAAATCCCTACCTCCGTGTTCTGAAAATACGAGAGTATCTGGCCCCCTGCATCAGCATCCCTCTGCCTTGGCTGTTCACTAACCCCGGTTGTGGTTGTGGCCCCTTCCATCCCCTTCATCTCACAGGAGACCTGCTCTACTCGTGTCACCTGCTGTCCCTTTGAGACACTTGGGATTAGGTGGAATCCAGAGGAAGGATGGATGCCTTATAACCAGATCTGTCTGTCTCCTGTCGGTCTTTTGGGAGAAGGTGGGCAGCAGGCAGAGGTTTTGGTTTCTGGTGTATTTCTGCAGTTCTGTCTTTATGTGAGGGTGGTTAAGGACAGAGCTTTAAACTTTCGTGTATACATACACAAAGTGCTAGTGAGTTGACTTTCCAAAGACATTAGCAGAGTGACTGTCCTAATAACACAAGTTCAAATCAAATGACATGTTTAGTTATGGGAAAGTCTATCATTCTTTTTTATTTTTTTCCTTAAAGATTTATTTATTTTAGAGAGAGAGCGCAAGCAGGGAAAGGACAGAGAGAAAGGGAGACAGAAGACCCGAAGTGAGCTCTGCACTGACAGCAGTGAGCCCTATGCGGGGCTCGAATCCATGAACCGTGAGATCATGACCTGAGCAGAAGTCAGACGCTCAACCGACTGAGCCACCCAAGCACCCTGAAAGTTTATCATTCTGAAGTTCCTAAATTCCTTTTTGGAGTTTTTGACGTGTAATTTGTATGTCGATGTATGGTTTTTGGTTAAAATAAACATGTCTTACCTTCAGCAAATATGTATGAACTTGCCTAGAGAAATCTTTAATTCCTTTATGAAATTAAAGGTTGAGTTTTGTTACTTATGTTTGGAATTTGAAGGCATTACGTAAATTGTGTTCCTGGTGTGGCTGTATGCAAACTTCATGTTCACTTTTTTTTGGGGGGGGGGACCATGGTGCATAAATTCACAGGGGGCTGATCCCAAGCCCAAGCAAAGTGCTGCAGTCTTAGGAAATGGGGCAGCCCGAAAGGGCTGGAGGCAGGGCAGTAACGCGATCAGTTTTCTGTTTTTGAAACTTGACTCCACTTCACTGTGGGCCATGGGCTAGAGAAGTGTGGAGATACCTGGAGCAGAGATGGTGAGGGCTCCGATTAGAATAAATGATGAGGGAGGGATAAATTCTGATTATTTGGGGGGAAGTTATATCATCTAAGTACTTGGGTTAATTATGAAACTCCTTTCAGGTAAGAGTGAATGAATCCTGAGAATACTGTAGTCCACAGTATCCTCTTTTCAGGCTATTATGCTGATTGGGAAAGGAGAAAGAGTCTCATGGCTCTCTGGGGGAAAAGAATCTTTTAGGTGGGTAAGCAGAAACTCACAATTACTCCTTGCTGTCCTCTAGTACGTTCCATATAGAGGGGTCAGGTGCTTCAGGCACTATGAAGCAGCGGGCCTGCCCATAGAAGAAGCCACACCAGCCACTGGACGTACTGCCTGCTGGTTAAAAGCAAGAGCTGTTGTCTGCTTTTCAGTCATGAGATATACCACTTCCACTTTGTGTGCTTGGGTGTCCTCAGCTGTCCCCTGGGGCCCTGCAGGTGTTTACTTACCTCCCAGTGGTGTTGCAAAGAGTAAATAAATTATTATGTGTCAGATGTTTACAATAGTGTCACGTATTAATAAGCACTTAGAACATATTGCTCCTACCGTTGCTGTTACTATTTTTATTAATGGATCGATCCACAAATAAGAACTCTTTGGAGTGAAATTTCTATTACATTTTGTATAATTATTCAAAGTAGAGAGATTATAGTAGAAAATATCAAAAACAATACTGTTTGGCTCCAAACCACAGTAAGAACTTTGCCTTATAGCCTTCTAGGTGATCATCAGAACGAAGACTAAATTAAAGTACGTACAAGTGAGTGAAAGTCCATACGTGTCCACCATTCCTTAAGGTGACCTCCTGTTCTGCTTCTTGTCCTAAAGAGAAATCCTAGTATGCAGTTCTTTCCGTGTAAGCTGTATGAACATTTTTACACGTTAAAAACAGCATGCACCTGGCATTTTCTAGAGCTCCCCGAAAACATAATCCTGCCAGTGCTTGGGAGGTGAGATGGGAGAAGGGGGGAAGCAAAAGAAATGCTCAGGTGCTATCTCAGTCTGCTGCAAGATAGGTTGTTGGCAAAAGGGGGACAGGGTTTGTTTCCTGTGGGGTTTTTTTTTTTTTATTCTCCATGGTGCAGACCTGATTTTCTATGGAAGCAGTATCATGAACTGTTAGGCCTCCAGGTAGAGCCACAAAAGCTCTCACCCCAAACTTCTAACTTTGGACATACGCGGGTAACGAGCCCACAACTGTAGTAGTGAAGCCGTAATATTTATGAAGGCCTCCCATTTTGCTAAGTACATCTGCACATCCCGTGTCATCCTCACTGCAGTCCCATGACACAGATATTTTTATTAAATTCTTATTTTTGTGGTTGATGGTCAGGGACGTAGATCATTGGAATTTTAGGAGTTGTCTTGCATGACTAAGGAGTCAGCCAGAGCCCATACTCAAAGACATCATGGTATGTCCCACCTAATTGTAAAAATACTACTTGACTGTAAAAAAATATACATCCTGATTATAAATTCCTTTCGATTCTATATTCTATCATACTTCTACTTATTAAAGGCTTCTTCAAGGCACTGTGTGCATCTATAGAGGTATACCTTTTGTACTTTTTCTCATGCAGTGTTTTTCTGTGTAAAACTAAGATAAAAAAAAATTTTTTTTAACGTTTATTCATTTTTGAGAGACAGAGCATGAGAGGGGAAGGGGCAGAGAGAGGGAGACACAAAATCTGAAACAGGCTCCAGGCTCTGAGCTGTCAGCACAGAGCCCGATGCGGGGCTCGAACTCACGAACTGTGAGATCCTGACCTGAGCCGAAGTCAGACACTCAACCGACTGAGCCACCCAGGTGCCCCTGTAAAAGTAAGATTTAGATAATACTGGGAAGCAACAGGAGAGAATAAGAAATCAGCATATGTCAGTGACCAAATGGACGACCTGCCAGGGCACGGTGAAGAGGGTAGGAAGCTTCTCTCACCTGCCTGTCTTCTTTGCTCTTCAACAGAATTCTAGGTCACCAACTTCACAGACTCCGTTCTGGACTAAAACACCTACTTAGTACATGTGGGAAATTATTTGATTCTGTATGTCCTCTTTTGGTTTTATCATTTGTTTATCCTTTTTAAAAGATGGAGGAATTCTTACGGTAACAGTAAGCCTTTCTTACGTGAAGAAAAGCCCCTTTGTATTCACCACAGCAGATGGAACAGCATTCGTACTTCTAAATTTTTTAGTAGTAAGACCGCCTAAAATAGCACTAAAAGTGAATTAGTTTGATTGACACTCGCCCTCTCCCCCATCCCTGTTGGGGAAGCCTTGGTTTTGCATGATAAACTCTGACCCTTCAACTAAAAGCTCTTTACGAGCTGAAGGCCTTTGTGTTTCAGGCCGTGTTCACTTGCACCTGCCTGATACTCAGTGCCTTCCTCCACTAGGCAGAACTGTGAAATAAGAGGCAAGGACTGTTTGCCCTTTTCAGGACTGGGCAGCATGATGATTTGACGCCCGGCCTTAAATGTGAATTTGTATTTCCATAATGAGGTTGTAAGTTTGTGTTCGAACATGTCTTTTTTCGGTGTTAGAGTCCTTTTCCTCTCTTTCCTGGGATCATTTTCTTTTATGTAAATGTTCCTGTGGTAGTGTTTTAATTCTAATTCTGAGAAATTTATGCCTTTTGTTTTCCATTAGAATTTATTCTCTACTTAAGTTAGAGGTGTATACAACATTAAAGTGGTTGCCAATAAAGACATTTGTAAATGAATGTTTTGGTTAAACGCTTTTCCAACCGAAGGTGGCCTCTTGCCAGCGAGAGGGAGGTAGTTAGCCAACACATCTTTCTACATGACTTTTTTTTCTTTGTTCAGGCAGAGTAACATCCTGCTACTTTAATGGCAGAAGACTCCTCTCCTCTTTATGGGATTTGAAAAGAATGTTGTTTGCCTGGTTTAAAAGGGTTGACTAGAAGTTGACTGTGGTGTGGTCTCTTAAGTTGAAATATTTCTACTTTATGGTTTGGTTCTTGGGATCTGTCCTTTGCAATAACAATTCATAGTTATTGTGACTTTCATTAATGTTATGAAACTATGGTTTGTTTGGGGTTTTTTTTTGGTAAATATATTGAAAGGCGTGAAGTGAGTACAATGATCGATGACCCTCCAGGGCCCGATTGAGTCCTTTAAAAGCCTAAAGCACTGTGCCACTTTCTCTCCCTGTAAAATGAAGAAAGGCAATACCAAAATGCAAACTAAAGAATTTCCATTGTTACCTGTAGTTGAAGTACATAAAATATCAATATTAAAGAAAAAAATTCTTTTATTCATTTATTTTTTTGGTGGTATTCCCCAAACATGCTGAAGGGGGAACAAAGTTTGCCACCTCAAAACATGCCACTTTGGCAAAAAGATTGTTTTGAACTGCAGACAGCTCTCTCTGCCCTCTTACTTTCTATCTAAAAGCAGGATATAAGTTTCCACTTGTAAAAGTGTTCCCCTTTCCCACACCAGGAGTGGGAGAATCTTCTCTGTGTACCAGTCTTACTGACAGCCCTATCTTACAGCACTTACCTTCATCCCCTTCTCACAGCTGCTCCCAACCTTTTCCTTCCAGCACCGTTTGTTAAGTCCTGCATTCCATCCATCCTTTGAGTTGCTCATCATAGAGTTTTCCTGTGTGCATGAGCTTTAAATGTGTAAATAAGCGAGTTTCTTTCCTCCTGTTAATTTGTCTTTAATCACTTTGATTTGTTGGTGATCCTCGGAGGATAGTGGAGTTTTTTTGCCCCCTCTACATGGCTTCCTTTTGGGCAATGCAGCTCTGACTCTCCCCCAAATTGTACCAAAGGCAATCAGAATAATACTGGACGAGAGGAAGAGGGCAGAGTTTATCTGGTGGAAGCTTTTTGTTTTTTTAAAGTTATTACTCTAGAATAAGTATTCGTTCCTTTTTTGTATACTGCTGTGATAAAGCAGGATTTTTAAGTAAACATCCTTTATTTATTAACATCCGGAGCTTTAGAATCCAGAGAACACAGAAACCCATTAAAATAGGTATTTGAGGGGAGCTGGGTGGCTCAGTCAGTTAAGCATCTGATTTTGGCTCAGGTTATGATCTCACCATCCGTGGGTTCGAGCCCCCCGTCGGGCTCTGTGCTGACAGCTCAGAGCCTGGAGCCTGCTTTGGATTCTTTGTCTCTCTCTCTTTGCCCCTCCCCTGCTTGCGCTCTCTCTCTCTCTCTCTCAAAGATAAATAAACATTAATAAAAGTTTTAAAAATAGGTACTTGATATAAAGCATTTTGAGCAATATTTATTGGCATGGTCTGGATGTTTCTAGAGTGATGGTGTATATTTTTCAATTAGATCAGGAATCTTCTTTAACTATATGGTAGTTTGATTTTAAAACCATATACTTTTTGATTTATCTCTAGACTAGGGAGGCTTTTAGTTTTTCTTTTGCAAGGAGATGTCCCTTGTCTGAAGGGGTCTGTAGGCATTGTGTAGCAGTTACTGATAGCAGGCTGGGGCCAGGGCAGTGCTGAGGCACCCAGAGTGGGTTGCTCTCTGTGTATCATTAGTCTCTGGAGACAATAATAAATGAATACTGAAATGAAAAGATGGATCAAATAGTTTGGTTTTTCTCTCAGTTTTTCTTACCATTAGTCATCTAATTAAGGCGTAGGATGTTACCTGATGGGAAACAAAGGGTTAAGGCAAAACTCCATGTCTAGTCTTTGGGCAGGACATTTCTGTTGACCTTAGTAGGCATATGTGCCTGTTCTGCCTTGTTCCAAAAAGGATGTAAGGTGGCACTTCTTGGCAGTTTTTATGGTCTGAGTAAGACTTATTTATAAACGCACTTACCAGGCTCAAGCTGAAATGAATCCGGCTTCCAAATGCCATGTACTCACTCCAACAATGCTGCCATTGTATCTCAAGGTCTTGTTTCACCTTTAGGATTTGATTGTGTTCGCTGGTCCCAAGTCTTTGTCCTTTGATGTAAGAATCCATTTTTGGCATTGGCCAAAAAATCACCGAGTGCCAAATCTGGTCAATAACTTGGATAGGCAGTGCTGGGTTGTTAGAGTTTTTGGCTTATTGTTTTTGACTCACAGACTATGAGCCAGAACGTTTTCAGGATGATGAAACCAGTTTCGGAGCCACAGTTAACTCCTTGTTACTTCAGCAGACTTGAACAATGGGTCCGATTGACTCTTGGTCTCTGTGGGCTGTTCCTGCAGCAGCCGCGCTGGGGATCAAACAGACGAGTTAGCATTGTTCTCACTTGTGATTTTGATGTTGAGTATTTTGGAGTTTCGTTGGACTGCAATAGAGTTTTCCATTGTAAATTTTATGTTTTCAAGTTACTATGAAACCCTTTTATCATTAGCTCTACTAGTTTTCTCAAAATGTTGTTTTCTTTAGCTGTTGATGAAAGATCCAAAACAAAGCATAGGTTTCTAGCTGCTTTTTATCACTTAGTGAAAATGTTTGGAACATTTCCCACCCAACTTCTCATTATTTATTGGCCACCCTGACTCACCCCTCTCCCCAAACCAACAAATTTTCTTGTGTTCTGATTTTTCTGTCTAATCGTTTAATGGGATGAATTAAGTTACTACTTGGATAGCATCTCGTAGATGAAGAAAAAGACTTCGGGAAGATGAAACTTACTTTTATTTATGTATTATTTTTTTTATTAAAAAAATTTTTTTTAACGTTTATTTATTTTTGAGACAGAGAGAGAGAGACAGAGCATGAACGGGGGAGGAGCAGAGAGAGAGGGAGACACAGAATCGGAAGCAGGCTCCAGGCTCTGAGCCATCAGCCCAGAGCCCGACGCGGGGCTCGAACTCACGGACCGCGAGATTGCGAGATCGTGACCTGAGCTGAAGTCGGACGCTCAACCGACTGAGCCACCCAGGCGCCCCTGAAACTTACTTTTAAATTAGGAATCAGAGATACTTGAAGAGAAAAAATTTAAATCCCAGTTTTCTGACTCTAATTGAGGATTGTTTCAGTACTTAATGCTGTCATGATGGAATCAGGTCATATTTTCTTTAATTTTTAATAGTATGAAAATTAAGAGGTTTCTCCTTTTATTCCCATATATTTCACTTGTGGGTTTAATGTCATACAAAATTAAATGTTAATTTTTTTCTCCATGAGGTCATTTTTCATTGTATATCAACATGAAGCCTGCACATGCATTTACCTCAACAGATTGTATTTTGGCCTTGGAAATAGTTGTTGCATATGAAAAAATTACAGTACATCCCTCCTGTGCCTGTTTCTTTATTTCCATAAATCATGCCAGAAAATCATTACATTTTAGTGTTGCATCGAAACATTAGTTTGTCTTAGTAATGATTTATAAAAGTCACACTTAGGGGTGCCTGGGTGGCTCAGTTGGTTCAGCATCCAACTCTTGTTTTCGGCTCAGGTCATGATCTCATAGTTTGTGAATTCTTGCCCCACATCGGGCTCTGTGCTGACAGAGTGGAGCCCGCTTGGGATTCCCCCCCTCCCTTCTTCCCTCCCTCCCTCCTTTTCTCTCTCTCCCCCTCCCCCTCCTCTTCCTCCTCCTCCTCCCCTGCATAAGTGCTCTATCTCTCAAAATAAATAGTTAAAAAAAAACCCTAATTGTTAAAAAAAAAAAAAAAGAGAAGATAATTATCAAAAGAAGCATTGATAGTGATTTAATTAAATTGAAAAAATTACGGAATATGATAGTACCAAATCTCATATAGTACCTAACTATAGGCAAATAACAATGTTTAGAGTATCAAGACAGAAGAAAAACTGAGATTGAGGGGGAAATAGGGGTTATCTAATTCAAACAAAGAAAACTCATGAAATTTAGGGTCCAGAAGAGACCTTGAGAGAAGATGGTAGCCCTGAACTTCTCCACATACTTGATATGAACTAGGAAGTGAGGAGGCCTTCTACCTCTCAGCCTCCAGGAGGTTGTGTGTGTTTTTAGACATTTTGTATGTAGATGTGAATTTTAAAGATGTGAATGTTGAGGACCAACATGTTTTCAGCTAAGTCTTTCCACAGTTTACAGAGTGAATTAGGGCTGGGGCTGACCCAGGTCTTACTCCCAAGGGCCATGCTGGTTGTGGGAGGGTATGCTCCTTGTCAGGCAGCACACACTGGGAAGAACAACAACTGAGAATTACCTGTTAATTTTGTATTAGCAACTTTTGTTGAATGCTTGCTCTGTCAAGGGTATCAAAGGTGTTGTGTTTGACTTAGGAGTTGAGACAGGGAGACCGTTGCCATCAAGGGCTTGTGGCCATGATGAAGTGTAAGGGAAAATGAGCCTTTTGCAAACGTGAGAAGTGATAGACTTGATCAGGTGGCCTCTGAGGAGGTCTCCTTCAACTCCAGGAATTTCTGATCCTTTAGGAAGCCAATCATGTAGGATGGTGAGGTTTTACTCAAAGTTAGGGATAGGATGGAAGGAGGTGTTAGTGTTCCAGTTAAAGAAAGTGTTGGGGCGCCTGGGTAGACTGAGTTGGTTAAACATCAGACTCTTGATTTTGGCTCAGGTCACCATCTCAGGGTCCTGAGATGGAACCCTGTGGAGCCTGCTTGAGATTCATTCATTCATTCATATTCATTCATTCATTCATTCTCTCTCTCTCTCTCTCTCTCTCTCTCTCTCAAAAATAAATAAATAAAATTAATTTAAAAACAAAAGAAAGAGTTAACTTGTTCTGCAGATTAACAAATGTAAGGCTTTACTGTTCTGAGTATGATACGGTTTTATCCAGACAGCATTTGGCCTTATCTTTACAGGGTTCATTGTTATTCTTTAGTCTTAATTTTTGAAAAGTTAGTTCACTGATATCTCTTTCAGAAAGATTAATAAAATGTGAAAATTTCAGAACAGTTCTATTGTTCATCCTGTCTATGGGCTATCTGAAAAATATTTCATTTAAAAAATTATGTAGATGGAAAAAAGGCTGTTGACAATGTTGAGATGGGAAAAGGCCTTAGTTGAAAGGATTGTAGGGAGTTGGAGGCTCTCCACCTGAAGAGTGGGAAAGAGACTGTGGTGACAATGGCAGCCCTGCCCCCACCAGGCCCTGCGGATGGGGACTTGGGAGAAACAAGGGCCTCTGTTCCCGGGCCTGCTGGACAAGTCCGGTCCTCAGTTGGGTTAGGGCAAGCAGTCCTCTTACATCTGAGGTAGAGGTTGTGGAGATTTGCTGATGCTTCCAGTGGGCAGTGGGGGGAGTGGGGGGAAATCGGGGCACATCAGTGATGCTGGTGATGTGGGTCACTTGGGCTGACGGAACCAAGCGGCATCTGGGAAGGTGGGTCAGCTGGTCAATCTGAATGGGTGCTGTTGCTGGTTCTCTGGGTGGTGATAAGAGTGATGGGATTGAAGGCCAAGCGAAAGCCTCCTGGGGGGCAAGCTCTGTTGGGGGTGAGACTCCTCCTGTGCCCCCTGCTGGGTCCGCTGTGCAATCACGGTCATGCTTGGGGGAAGGCCAAGGGCAAGCTGTTCTAGGCTGGGCGTTGGCAGCTTATACTGAGCCACACTATCCTGAAGGCCTCTTTATTTGATAATTTTGTTTGCTTTTTATAGACACAGAAATACTATTATACTATAGTTGTGATTGAATTTTGTTGCTTGCTTGTTTAGTGGGGTTTTTTAGTTTTTGAGTCCCCTAAAATGGCTTTCCAGAAATGCTAGCATGCAGAAGTAAGTGCCTGCCATGAATACAAAGTGGTTGAGAAGAATCCCCCCCAGCTATTTCCTAAACAAACCTTGCTCTTTCAATCTTTGTATATTGCTTGCGATATTTCCCCTTCCTGGAATGTTACTCTCTGCCTGCCCTGTTTGCTCAGCATCAGACTAGCCCTCCTGGAAGCTCCTGAGTGCCTGCTGCTGTCATATTTGGACTTGGTCTGTGTCCACACTGCTCACCTTGGATTTAGTGAGTTGATCATGTTGTTGCCTGTGTTAGTCTGTGCCCTCTTATTTATTACTCTTACATCCCTAGGCCAAATATAGGTGCCCAGAAAACATTTGTCAAATAAATACTGTGATAAGGACCAGAACTTTGGATCAAGCAGTAAAAATTAAAAAAAGTAATTGATACCTTGCACAACATACAAAAATTAACTCAGAATGGATTATTGGCTTAAATCTAAAGCTACAAACTAGTAGAAGAAAACATTCGAGAAAAATCTTTGTGACTTGAATTAGGCAAAGATTTCTTAAACCAAAAACCTGATCCATTAAAAAAATAAATTGGACTTATATCAAAGTCTTACCCTTCTTGAAAGACATTCTTTTTTTTTTTAAGTTTGTTTATTTTTGAGAGGGAGATCTGAGAGAGAGAGAGAGTGAACGAGCACGTGCACACTCATGAGTGGGGGGTGGGGAGGGGTAGAGAGAAGAGGAGAGAGAGAATCCCAAGCAGGCTCTGAGAACTGTCAGCACAGAGCCCGAGGTGGGGCTTGAACTCACAAATCACGAGATCATGACCTGAGCCAAAATCAGGAGTTGGACGCTTAACCCACTGAGCCACCCAGGCGCCAAATGGTGATATATCAGTACAATGGAATACTGTTCAGCAATAGAAAGAAGTGAACTATTGATACCATTGCAGCAAATGAATGAATCTGAAGATGTTACGCTTCCTGAAAGAAGTCAGACTCCAAGTCAGACTCCAAAGCACGTAGACTGCACAATTCCATTTGTATGGGAAAAGGTAAGAGGATAGGGACAGAGAACAGATCGGTGGTGCTAAAGGCTGCGAGTAACAACGGTCTGTGTTTGTTACATACAGAACACTTACAGAACTGAACACTGGAGGGTGGATTTTGCAGAGTGTGAATTATACTGTAATAAAAAATGAAAACAAAACAAAAGTGATTGATACGGTGATTACCAAAGGTTTTGTTAACTCTGTTAAAGCTTGATAAAACTTGGCAGGTTTGGGGGAAACAATTTGCCCAAATGTGATCATCTCCGAAGGCCTTTCAGGTAGTGAGGACCTCTGTATGCCTGATCTTTTGTCCAAGTGCACAACCAAGGAGGCCACATGTTACGGATGAGACGGCTCTTTTATCAGGGAAAGCCAGTGTGGTTTGAAACATTTGCAAATGTTGAACAAGACAATGTTAAGTGTAGTTGGTAAAGGACAAGCTGGCAAGACAGAATGGATGTGCTGCGTCCTGCCTTGCATTCAACAGTTGTGACTCTTGTGGTTTAAGGAGCACAGGTCTTTGTCGCTTCATTCTGTCAGTACATCATTAACTCCACGTAAAACTAAAGATCTGTGATTGGCAATTGGTTTGCTATTTTGAACAGTCCATTGGTTTTCATTTTTATTTCTAAAATAACATTTATTTCATTTTGACAATTTTATCACACCTGTGAGTTACTGTTCCTGAAGATTCCCCAGAGTATTGTCGGGTGAGTGTGTGATGGGGTTCAGTAAGTGTTCTTACTCTGTACGTTCTTTTTGTTAGTTTATGACTCTTGAACCCCACTGTAAATGTTATCACGAACCTGCCATAAAGATTGTGAGAGGCGCTTTGTAGTAGTGGCTTCTGGAGCCAGGTTACCTGGGTCTGTCTCCAGCTCTCCCATTTATTAGCTATGTGACCTTGGGCACAAGTATTTATAATTTCTCTATGCCTCTGTTTCCTCATCAGTAAGTGAGAAGAGGGTGAAAATTACAAGACCAGCTCTGTGGAGGGGTTGTGTAGATTAACTGAAGTAATAAATGGGAAGCCCCCCAAACAGGTAACCTAGAGCTCAGTATCACTTTTAGCTGCTGCTGTTGGTTACTGTTATTCTTCTGTCCACGAATAGCCTCATAAGCCTTCCTTAAATGTTTAAATACAAGAATGGCAATGATGCCATTTCTCCTTTGGCTTCCTGACACTGGATTTCTTTAGTTCTTATAAAGCCAGTGGACTTAGGCCCTCTTTTTTTCCCTCTCCTTTCTCTGAACATTGCATATTTGATTTTTAGTACGTATGTTACATTTCAAATCTGTCTTCTAAAGATTCATTGCCTTAAGAAATAAGAGACAGAACTAAATGTATCTCTTAAATGGGGAGCTAGGGAATGCGGTTATAAATTGAGATTTGGAAACCTGGTAAATTTAGAGGACTGAATGCTATAAATCAAAAGAACAACTTGTTTGTTTCCTTGTGTAGTATGTTAATTTTGTAAAATTGTGTCTTTTATACAGAGAGGTGCTCTCAGCACAAAGCTGATTGTGTTTGTCAGAGTGTTTTGAAGGCGCTCGTTAAAGGGCACTGGTGGAATGGTTTGTGGAAATGGCTCTGGTGTCAGAGTGTTCTTGCCCTCCTCAGGTCCATTCTTTGTAGGAAGAAAACAAAATTTGTCTTTTAAGCGTGATGGTAGCAAACCAATTTACAGGACTTTTCTTCTTGTGGGGTTAAATTGGACAGTATTCCTTAGAGGTACTCAAGCCACCCGCTGGGTTGCTGACAGTGAGTCCATCCTCTGTACTGAGGGTCTGACGCGACTTTCGACTTTCGCGGCCTGAACCACGACGCCCCATATCCCCTTCTCAGCCCCTGAGCCTGTTTTATTTTCTCTATTAATTTGCTTATTCTGGATGCTTCGTGTAAGTGGGTTAAATGTATTATTTAATTAATTATTGGTTTCGTAGAATAATATTCAGCTGTAAAAAAAAGAATGAAATTCTGATACGTGCTACGACACAGATGAATCATGAAAACATGCTAAGTGAAATAAGCCAGATACAAAATTACTACTTGACTGTAAAAAAATATATATCCTGATTATAAATTCCTTTCGATTCTATATTCTATCATACTTCTACTTATTAAAGCCTTCTTCAAGGCACTGTGTGCATCTATAGAGGTATACCTTTTGTACTTTTTCTCATGCAGTGTTTTTCTGTGTAAAACTAAGATTATATCTGTCCTTTTGTATCTGGCTTATTTCACTTAGCATGTTTTCACGATTCATCTGCGTCGTAGCACGTGTCAGCGTTTCATTCTTTTTTTTACAGCTGAATATTATTCTACAAAACCAATAATTAATTAAATAATACATTTAACCCAGTGTCTCCAAAACAGTGTAACATATCAAGGTGTAATCTGTATAAAAATAGTAACGGAATATTTTTCATTCTGTTTGTGTGCTAAGCATGTCTCTGTTCAGAGTAGCCATCTTTCGGGTGTGCAGTAGGCCCATGTGGCAAGTGATTTCTGTATTGGACGGTGTAGACCTAGAATAAGGGAATGATTACTTAAAATTATTAAGCAGCACAAACTTTTTAAAAAAGAAAAATATTTGCTGAAAGACATTAGAGAAGATTGTAGTCTTCAACTATAGAAAAAAGGACTTATAAAATGACAAAAAGGGGCACCTGGGTGGCTCAGTCGGTTAAACGTCTGACTCTTGATTTTGGTTCAGGTCGTGATCTCATGGTTCATGAGTTCGAGCCCTGTATCAGGCTCTGTGCTGACAGCGTGGAGTCTGCTTGGGATATTCTGTCTCTGTCTCTCTCTTTCTCCCCCTCCCTCTCAAAATAGATAAATAAACTTAAAAAATGACAAAGACCCAGGCATAGTTTTTCCTTTGCTCCAGACTTCACAAGGGATAGGAGCCCTTAGGGGAAGAAGTATTTACTGAATTTCTTTTTGCCAGAACCTCTGATGAGAAGGCATAAGGAACCCCTGACAGGGTTTTTGATTCACACTGTCCTAACTACAGTCCTGGTAAACCATAGGCAATTCATATTTTAAGTAGAAAAAATGTGAATATGGAGTAAAAGCGGAACAGAAATTTGCAGTGGCTGCCGTGAGGCTTGATGAAAAGCTCTTGTCCAAACTCTGGAATTTTTCCTTTCCATTCCCGTACCTCGAACTGTGGGGATTATACCTGATTTACGTCAGGCACACTTAAGTGTAGGTTTCAGCACTAGGAGTACCTAGGTAGGGGTGTAGACCGGAGGTGTCCCGTGGCGGCCCCTCCCGTGTGGCTCTGCTGTGTGCCAGCTCCTCCAGAGGGACTGTGTTGGGTGTGCAGCACGGCTCCAGCGCGGACAGGCCACATGGCAGCTGGCGTCTTGTGCGCATGGTAGCCTGGCTGGAAAAAGTGAATTGGAATAATGCAGTCTCTGCCTCAGGAATTTGGATTTCTGAAGTGGAGAGCTTAGGCCACCTTGATCCGGCCAGTGCATCATTGTTGATAGTAGTAGCATTGACCTCAGAGTTTGATTGACCTGGGGCCAAGTTCTGTGTCTGTCACTTAATGGCTGGATGACTTCATTATTATTATTTGCTTATTTATTTCAGAGAGAGAGGGAGAGGGAGAGAGAGAGAGAGAATATGAGAATCTTAAGCAGGCTCCACATTCAGCATGGAGCCTCAAGCAGGGCTTGATCCAACGACCCTGGGATCATGACCTGAACTGAAATCAAGAGGCAGATGCTCAACTGACTGAGCCACCTAGCTGCCCCAGTGACTGAGTGACTTTAGACACGTTACCTTCCCTCCTCCACTCCCTCCTTCCCTCCCTCATCTACACAATAGAGATGGTGATTGTGTATGCCTCCTAGTATTTTTATGAAGATAAGTATCTGTAATCCTTGACAAACTCAAGAGTTATCCTTGTCACCGTCATACAAAACAAGAGTTATTGTTGCCATCGTAATGTAGAGGAGCCTGGCATACTTTTATATGCCGTGTGCAAGCTGCATTTATAGAGCTGACCACTTGGGAGAGAATGAAAGGGATGCTTAAAGAGAAGCAGATGTACTGTGGCAGTGGGATCCCAAAAGAGAGAGGGGCCATAGCTGTTTTTATGTGAGCCTTGGATTTGTAGCACTCCTCAACCTAGGAGTGTTACCGACATTGTGAAGAAAACTTCACGTATGGTGTGGGAAACTATCTATTTATACTTTACTCAGCAGGTTGGAATGGGCCAGTTGGAAGGGCACACATGTGGTCACTGGAAGGGACAAAAAGAAAACAGTAACAAGCTGAATCCACTGCCCTAACCTGGAGCTCTTGGTGCGGAAGCAGACCTTCAGCCTCCTTCCAGAGGCCCCGAGGGTGTGGGAGTCCTGCTCATGACAGACACTCTGAGGCAGCCAAGAAACTTTATATTAGCCATATGTGAATGTTTCAGTCCAGAGCGGCTTAAATAAGATAGATAATCTTTCAGCTGTCAAGAACACGTGGCTGTCCAGAATTCACGCATTCCTTGGAGGCCTGGTAGCTGGGGTATACCTATGTTCAGAGGAGGAGATAAGGAAGAGACCATGGTGAGAAAGCAGTGGAAACTGGTTAAACACTGGTGAAAAATTAAAATCATATTTTAATAAGAAATTTTTTAAATGTTTATTCTGAGAGAGAGAGAGAGAGCCGCGCACACATGCGTGCACACCCGTTGCAAGCAGGTGGGAGGAGGGGCAGAGAGAGCGCATCTTAAGCAGGCTCTGCGCTGTCAGCACAGAGCCCACTGTGGGGTTCATACTCCTTGAACATGAGATCACGACCTGAGCCGAAATCAAGAGTTGGACGGTTAACCGACTGAGCCACTCAGATACTCCAAAAAACATACTTTAAAATTATGCAATGTTTCATGCATATAAAACCTGAAATGTGAATGTAAATTTGAAAAATGAGATAGGCACCTGAATACCCCCCTCGCCCAACTCAAGAAATAGAAATATTTTCCCCCTTCCTCCTATCTTTGTAGTTGGTCCAGATTTCAGAGAGTTATTAGGCTTTAGAAAAAGGAAAAAGCTGGGTACCTCAGATGTCTTATAATACATTGGCCGGCATATTTCAGTATAAATTGAGGAACCATTTTGTTATTAAAGTAGATGATATGACTGGAAGAAAGTTATATTTTTTTTAAAAAGCAACATTGGAATTTCTTGAAGTTCTGGTCTTGAGCCATTTTATACTTTTTATTGCATTGCTTCTTTTGTGGGAAGTGTTTCTTGCTACGTTAACTGCCCTGGCAATTGACTCTGGTTTCTCAAGCACATGCCTTTCTTTCTCCTCTGCACCATCTAACAAAGAACCTAAGAATCTAACAAATATTCATGGCTCTAGGTACAAAATTTAGTTTTTATCTTAACTTTTGTCTGTGGGATTCTCTGTGTTTCTTCTATGCAGTAGTATACCTTTCATAGGCACACCCCATTAGTTGAGACTTGGTCACTTTTGGACTGCTAAATTAATACCTGTATTTTTAAATACTTTTTTTTAGTTGACCAATTTGTTTCAGCAATTTTATTTCATTATAAGAGCCTGCTCATGATAGAATTGGAACAGACCGAATTTAGTTTTTAAAGCTAGTTTTAAATGCCATTTTTACAACCTCCACAAGACTCCCTTTCTTATGATAGAACAGTGTCTGAAGAATTGAGCTGGTTCCCCCCCCCCCCCCATTCAGTATAACACTCTCAGGATTCCAATGGAACATTGCTTTGATCTTGATTAAACTGTGAATTTTATTTGAAAGTGAAAATTGGCATTTGGATGCTATTTATAATGGTGTGATGGCAATCTTTTTGCATACTGTCCGTTTGAAAGCTGGGTAACCACAAAAGGGGTTTGGTATCCTTTGGCAACAGTCAACATTATTTGAGAAAATTATTTTTAATTACACAAATAACATCTATAAAATATTTAAGTGCCGTAAAGGTGAAATTCTCTGATGACCATTCCCTCATTCCTTTTTTTTTTTTAATGTTTTATTTACTTTTGAGAGAGAGAGAGAGAGAGAGAGAGAGAGAGAGAATGTGAGTGAGGGGGAGACAGAAAGAGGGAGGGAGACACAGAATCCGAAGCAAGCTCCAGGCTCCGAGCTGTCAGCACAAGAGCCCCCGACACAGGGCTTGAACTCACAGACCGCGAGATCATGACCTGAGCTAAAGTCAGACACCTGGCTGACTGAGCCACGCAGGCACCCCTCCTCATTTTGTCTGCAAAAGCAAGGAAGACCTTCTCCTAATCAGTTTGGAGTATACTCTTCTCAACTTTACTTTTCATTTACATGTACATATATGCACGCACATACACATCTGTGAAAACACGCATTTATAACAAAAGTAGTATACTGCGTATTCTGCACGCTTAGTGTCACTTTTGTAGATCATTCAGTACCTGCAGGGCCACCTCACTCTTTTCAAAGGCTGTGTATGATGAATGTAGCAGAGTTCAGTTAACAGTCGGGTTGTTCTCCATTACTTGCTGTGGCACACAGCATTATGAGGAGCATCTTTGTGTGACCCTCCGAGGACACGCGTGAGTGTTCTCGTAGCTTGGATTTGGAAGAAGTGGAATTGCTGGATTGTCACTATCTAGCATTCCCTATGTTGAAGTCCCAATAAATAGAATATTGTTTGGCATGATTAGCTAATTGTGTTTGTGAAATGAATTGTGTGTTTGTAACACTGTCGTGTCAGTTAGATAAGGAGGACAGGCGCCAAGTGTAAAGCCAGTGATTCTCAACACTGGCCGCACATCAGAATTACCTCTTGAGACTTTTTCGGCATCGTCACCCCAAGAGAGTGATTTAGTAGGTCTGCAGATCAGTACGAATGGCCCTTAGCATGAAGAGTTAACTTAAATGCAAGAGATACAGAGTGCCTCAATTGCCCAGTACTAGTTCAGTACCTAGCTCACCCCATAAAATGCAGTCAAAATATGGCCCTAAAATTTGATTTTCTTTAAACTCTTAATGCGAGCTAGTAACGTTACCCCCACAAACACTTACCATAGTTGTAGGTGTAATAAATGATTGTTTTAAGGCTGACAAATTTTTTAAGGGGGAGGGGACAGCAAGATTATAAACATGAAGTCTGAATAGGACTGAATTTATAGGATTGTGTTGTAACTTTCATAAGTATTGTGAACATGAGTGAATGTTTAGGTTTTTTACTATGGAAAAATGTGAGCGCATTCTAAATCGGCCACACGTAATGTATGGTGGTTGAGGGCCCAGAGCCTGTACAGAGGCTGCTGGGGCTCTGAGTCCCCTCTACTACACTAGCCCTGTAAATGGCAGCAAGTTACTGAGCCTTTCTGTACCTCCATTTCCCTGTCTGTAAAATGAGGATAATGATAACCTTTATCTTACAGGGATATGAGAGTTTGCAGAGAGTCACTATATAAAGCGGATAAAAGAGTTCCTGGCATTGTAATTGGTATGAAATGTTAGATGTTACTGTTGGTATTGTTGCTGCTCTTTGTTACAAATATAATTATGAATCCTGGTGTCTTTATATTTAGGCATTATTGCATGCTTAAAATATTTTTCCACGTGACTAGAAACCAGCAACGCAATCAATACGTGGCCAGAGATGATAAGGATGGAGAACTTGTACTCTGGAATACTGATTCAGCGTCATTTTGATAAAACAGAGTTAAAGTGTTCTGTGTCCTTGATACGTTTAAGGCCCTGTTCATTGATTTTTGCGTATTAAAATGGAGAACTAATTGAGGTTTTCTGTTTATGTGATTGGTGGGAAATCCCACAGACAGCAAGACAAGAATAAAGTAGCCTGTGTTTGATTTGCTACAGTGTTTATCGTACTTTAGAACATTGTGTAAAGCAACAAAGCCTTGGAAGTAGACTTTACTATTGCTTGCTGCTGTTAAAGGTTTTTATAGAAAGGCACTATTGAGGCTTGAGGTGAGAATTTTAGGATTTACAAATGAGAGAGGTGATAATTGGCAGAGTTCCTGGGGGGCACTGTGTGGGTGTACAGACACAGGATGAATTGTGGAGAATCGACAAGTCTCATACATAGTTCCATGAAGTCAAATACTTTCTCCCTGGCATGACATAAGATTTAAAAAATTTTCTCTTAATTCTAACCCACCTGTTGAATCTCTTATTTTAGTTTTCACTGTATAGTTGGTTATATTCTACCCTATGTAAGACGGACTTCTTTGTGTGGCGTGTAAGATGCTCTAGGGACAGACCCCACCAGTATCTCTCTTTATTTCCTACCAGTCTCTACTTGGCTCCTGCCAGCCACCAAAACAACTTGGATGGCCCACACGACAGGAGTCTCCGTAGCTTTGTTTGTGCCATTTTCCTGTTGGGAGTGGGCTTCTCTTCACCTGGCAAAGTCCTCCTAACGCTAGTGACAGATGCCTTCTTTGGCCATTCCCTTTCCCCACACTGATCATTTCCTCCCTGGAGGCTGGGCAGCGCAACACGCACCTGGGGATCTAGACTACAGAGCTAGGCCGCCAGGTTCTCATCCTGGCTCAGTGCCCTACTAGCTCTGGAATCTTTTTTTTTTTTTTTTAAATTTTTTTTTAATTAAAAAAAAATTTTTTTTTTCAACGTTTATTTATTTTTGGGACAGAGAGAGAGCATGAACGGGGGAGGGGCAGAGAGAGAGGGAGACACAGAATCGGAAACAGGCTCCAGGCTCTGAGCCATCATCAGCACAGAGCCCGACGCGGGGCTCGAACTCCCGGACCGCGAGATCGTGACCTGGCTGAAGTCGACGCTTAACCGACTGGCCACCCAGGCGCCCCATTTTTTTTAATTAAAATAAAATTCACGTTCCCCTTTTCACCAGTTTAAAGTTTACAAGTCAGTGGCTTTTAGCATATTTATACTATTGTAAAGACCTCGCCACTTCCCAATTCCAGATCATTTTTATCATTCTCAAAAGAAACTCTTTGTGCATTAGCAGACACTCCCCATTTTCCCTCCTTCCCTAGCCCCTAGATCTACTTTCTGTCTCTCTACATGTCCCTGTTCTGGACATTTCATGTAAGTGAAATGATACAATATGTGTTTTGTCTCTGGCTTGTTTCACTGTCCATAATGTTTTCAGGATTTATCCATGTGTTAGCATGTATCATTACTCCATTTTTCTTATGTATGGATATACCACATTTTGTTTATCTATTCATCAGCTGATAGATATATGGGTTGTTACTTTGGGGATATTACAAATACCACTTGTGTGCAGGTTTTTTTGTGAACAGTATGAACGTATGTTTTCAGTTCTCTTGGGTATATACTGAGGAGTGGAATTGTTGGGTCATATGGTAACCCTTTGTTGAACTTTTTGAAGAATTGCCAGATTGTTTTCCAAAGTAGTTCTGCCATTTAACATTCCCACCAACGGTATGTGAAGTTCCCAAATTCTCCACATCCTTGTCAATCCTTGTTGCCGTCTTTCTGATTACAGCCATCCTGGTGTGGGTATAAAATGATATTTCATTTTTGTTGTAATTTGTGTTTCCCTGATGACAGATGATGTTGAGCAGTTTCTCATGTGCTTCTTGGCCATTTGTGTGTTTTCTTTGGAGAAATGTCTATTAGATCCTTTGCCCATTTTTTAAATTGGGTGTTGTTTTTTTTTAAATTGCTGACTTTTAAGAGTTCTTTATATATTCTGGTTTCTGGTTCTTTATCGGATATGTGATGTGCAAATATTTACTCCCATTCTGTGGATTATCTTTTTTTTTCTCAATAAGTGTTTCTTGATTCACCAAAGTTTTTAATTCTTACGATGTTCTTCTGTTTTTTGTACTTTCTGTGTCATATTTAAGAAACGAGCCTAATCCAAAATAGTGAAGATATACATCTGTATTTCCTTTTAAGAGTCAAGTTTTAGCCTTTATATTTAGATTTTTGATCCATTTAGGGCTAACTTTTGTATGTACTGTGAGTTAGGAGTCCAATATTATTCTTTTGCATGTAGACATCCAGTTGTCTGGACCATGTTTTGGAGGCCATTCTTTTCTCGCCTAGTGGCCTTGGCACTGTTGGAAATCAGTTGGCTGTCATGTGAGGGTTTATTTCTGGACTCTGATTCTATTCCGTTGATCTATATGTCTTATCTTTATGCCAGTTTCACAGTGTTTTTTTTTAAATTTAATTAAAAAAAATTTTTTTAACATTTATTTTTGAGACAGAGAGAGACAGAGCATGAATGGGGAGGGGGGGGGTCAGAGAGAGAGGGAGACACAGAATCCAAAACAGGCTCCAGGCTCTGAGCAGTCAGCACAGAGCCCGATGCGTGGCTTGAACCCACGGACTGCGAGATCATGACCTGAGCCGAAGTCGGCCGCTTAACCAACTGAGCCACCCAGGTGCCCCTAAATTTAATTTTTTAAATGTTAATGTATTTTTGAGAGAGTGCACAAGCGAGCAAGCGTGGGGGGAGGGGCAGAAAGAGGGAGTCTGAATCCGAAGCAGGCTTCCAGCTCCTAGCTGTCAGCACAGAGCCTGACTTGGGGCTCAAACCCACATGCCATGAGATCATGACCTTGAGCCCCAGTTGGACACTTAATTGACTGAGACACCTGGGTTCTCCTTAATCACACTGTTTTGATTACTATAGCTTCATAATAAGTTTTGAAATCAAGATGTGTGAGTCCTCCAACTTTGTTCTTTTTTCAAGATTGTTTTGGCTATTCAGGGTCCCTTGAATGTCTAAATGAATTTAAGGGTCAGTTTGCCCATTTCTGGAAAAAAAAGGTATTGAGAATTTTTATAGGAATTGTGTGAATCTGTAGATCAATTTAGGGGAATACTGTCATTTTAATAATAATAAGTCTTCCAACTCACGAACACAGGATGCCTTCTCATTTAAGTCTTTAATTTCTATCAACAATGTTTTGTGTTTTTCAGTGCACAAGTCTCTGATTTCCTTTGTTAAATTTATTCCTAAGTATTGCATACTTTTTGATGCTATTGTAAATGGAATTGTTTAGGTCTGGAGGTTTTAGAACAATTTTTTGTATTACTATTTTTTTAATGTTTATTTATTTTGAGAGAGGAGAGAGAGAGAGCATGCACACACGCACGCACCTGCAGGGGAGGGGCAGAGAAAGAGAGAATCCCAAATAGGCTCTGTGCTGGCAGTGCAGAGCCTGACATGGGACTCTATCCCATGAACTGTGAGATCATGAGCCAAAATCAAGAGTTGGATGCTCAACTGACCGAGCCACCCAGACACTCTATTTTGGAAATTTATAAACGTCCAAAGCTTCAGTTTCCATGCATGTAAAATGGAAATTATGTTAAGTACCTACCTCTCCAGTTGTTGTGAGTTCATTCATGTAAAGGGCTCAGGTAGGCCAGATGGTTCAAGCTAAATGCTAAATATTGGGCTGTGAACTCCCTGAAGGGAGAAGTTTTGCCCTACATATTTTTTTATTTTTATTTCTTATAATTTTTCTTATTTTTAAAATAATTTTTAAATGTTTGTTTTTGAGAGAGAGAGAGAGGGAGGGAGGGAGACAGAGAGGCACTGTCAGCACAGATCCCAATGCAGGGCTTCAGACTTACAAACCATGAGATCATGACCTGAGCTGAAGTTGAACAGTTAACCAACTGAGCCACCCAGGTGCCCCGCCATACGTGTGTGTGTGTGTGTGTGTGTGTGTGTGTGTGTGTGTGTGTATTTTTTTTTTTTTTTAAGTTTAGGTGTTTATTTTTGGGAGGGGAGGGGCAGAGAGGTAGGAGGATAAAGGATCTGAAGCAGGCTTTGCACTGACAGCGGACAGCTCGATGCAGGGCTTGAACTCACAAACTGTGAGATTATGACCTGAGCCAAAGTCTGATGCTTAACTGACTGAGCCCCTCTGGTGCCCCTGCCCTGCATATTTTTGAGACATTCTTCCTCCCTCTGCTCGTGTGGCATCTAGTGCAGCACCTGTTGGTGATGAGGGAATGTGGAAGGGCGGACAGATTGGACTGCATCACATCAATTTCAGAATTGCAGTTCTGAAGTTTGAAAGTTAATGTGGATTGGGAGTTAGGGACTCTAATTCCTCCTTATACCTCATATTTTGATATGGCTTGTTTTCTTATACATGTAAATAAGCCTTGTACAATAATTTTACCTCCTCTTAACATAGTGAAATTACTTTTGAAGATGGTTGAACGGCCTTGGTTTACTACAGGAGTCAATAAAAGCAAGCATTTATTGCCTTGGTGAACTCACAGTCCTTTATGTGCCAAAATTGTAAATGAAATTAAAATGTCTTAATTTATGACATTGTAAGCCACAATATTAGAGAACCGAGTAGTTTCACTTGTATATTAATATCTAGTATGAAAAACTGTCTTTTAGTTAGGATTACAAAAATACTTCTTCTTCCGAGTAGTATTCTGTGTTGTAAATTCTAAAATTCATGTATCAGAAAATTGTACAAATGGTATTTATTTTATAAGCATAAAACAGAGAAAGCTTTAAACTTGATCTCATGGTGAAGGGGGAAGTTGGATCTCACCCTGAGTGTAACAGCTCAGTTATCTAAGAACTTGTGTTACTTCTTAGGTCTCCCCAACAGAGTCAGGGTAAGAGTGTCTTTGTTCTGTTTAGCAGCCTGGATTAACTATTAATGATACTGTGCTGTGGTGAGAAACCTGTAGACAGTTTTCAGGAATTAGTTTCATTACATTTCCTTGCTGATAGAAGACAATGATGGTGATGGTAATAAAATTAAGAATTTATTTAAACATTCATCTTTTCGTATTTTAATACATTTTTGTATTAAGTTGTCCTGGAATTCCTCAATATCAAAATAACAAAAGCACTGGTAACAGATACTGTCTGGAGGCCTGTGAAGTCTGAGCACACCCCTGCCGTGTCCAGTTGGGTGGTGCCGTGTCCAGCTGGTGCTGCAGACACAGCCAGGGCACCTGGTTCCCCTTCTCCCTGCCTCTTGCTTGCAGTTGCAGGCTTATGGGGGTAAGTGAGGATGGGAATCCCAGTTTGAGGGGATTGACCTGCTTTTCTTTCTAGAACTTGAAAATCGGGAACAAACTTTTCCTTTTAAACTGATGTTCCTTTTGCGTTATCAGTTGCACTCAGGGTAATTAGTTTAAGAAGTAACAGAAGGAAAAGTATTGCCTCTAGTAAATGAAATTTCTGATTAGTGGCAGCAGCAGCTACCTTGAAAGTTCAAATTGAAACCTAGCCAGCTGGAGACCACCTCCTTCCCCTCCTTGTCCCCGCCCCCTCCCACCCCCACCCCTTTGTGGAGTTTGGAGTGAACACAGTGTAGTCCGCTGGCCCATCACCCTGTTCAGAAGGCAGGATACTGGAAAAAGTCTCCTTTTAAGGAAGGGGTGAAATTGGGACTTTTATCTTGAAAAATAAAATGATTCTGAAAGTAAGCTTATTTATCAAAATTTGAATTCTAATGAAAAATAAGTACTGAATATTAGAATGAACAAAGAATGCATGAAGTGTTGATTGTTTTGGCATATATTTTTGTACTAAATTTTGTGTAATAACACGATTGGATATCTTATAATTTATAATGCAATTATAACGAAGGACATTTTTGCAGACTCTTCAAGAGTTTTATTATCTTCCCCGTTAGTCACTGATAATCAAATAATTGTCATTCTTGAGACACTTAGCATATTATTGTCCTTGTTGATTTTTCTCATCAATTACTGACCTTCCTGACTCCTTCTGTAGCCTCATTTGGGATTCTAACATTTCGTGAGTGTCTTCAGCCAGCCTTGTCAAATGTTGCATGTTTTGGAACGTATTTTCAGTTTTCACTTTGTTTTGGGTTTACATCTTATTTGAATTGTTGTTGGACTGTATGACCATCAGTGTGAGAGAGAGAAAGAAGGGGTTTGATAGATGGAGATGGAGACTGGGAATAACCAGGGACAGTTGTTTGAATGGCCATTTCATTAATGATTGCTTTTGTTTGCACAGTTTTTGCTTCTCTCTGTGTTCTTCTAACAGAAGGCTTGAATAATGAATGCTGGGACGGCAAGGACTCGTTTTTACACCCGACTGTCTTCATGGTGTTGGTCAGTTCATCACTGACCTTCCTAGACGTCTCAGAGTGCTTGCTTTACTCCTCCTTTATGAAGGGTCTCTTATGTGCCCGTCTCTTGAATTTTGCGTCAGGAACTCAATACTTGGTCCCAGAGGGTATTATCAGGGATTGACACTTGGGCCAGAAAAGCTGCTGCAGCCCCTGGTTTGCATTTACATGGGAGCCCCGTAGAGATACTTGCAGGCTTAAGTTGGAGACACCAAGAGAGAAGGCCGTAAGCATGCATGGTTGAGGCAGTAGGATCTGTGAACATGAGAAACAGAGAGAAGCAGTTAATTGGTAGTGACAGGAGAAATGGAATTAGGGTCAGAGAGGTGTTGAGTCCCCAGAATGGTGAAGCATTAAGGTGGAGAGCAATCCCTCTGAACACTTGGTAACATGAACTGAGTATCAAGAGCTGTTAAGAACAGATAAATGCCTCCACAGGCCTCACAGCCAGAATCTTGTTCTGTTCTTAACTTTTAGATGTTTTCTGGCAGTACTGTCTTATCCCCTGAGGTAAACTGAGCACATACCTGTTCCTTGCAGCCTGAAATGGCTCCAAATATACAGATAAAGCATTAATTTAAAATATCCTTTCTGGGCGCCTGGGTGGCTCAGTCGGTTAAGGTCTGACTCTGGCTTATGTCATGATCTCACGGTTCGTGAGTTCGAGCCCCACATCCGGCTCTGTGCTGAGGGCTTGCAGCCTGGGAGCCTGCTTCAGATTCTGTGTCTCCCTCTCTCTCTGCCCCTCCCCTACTCGCTCTCTGTTTTCCTTTGTCTCTCAAAAATAAACATTAAAAAAAAAATAATCCTCTTTATACCTGAAATAAAATCAGCTTTATGAATGGTCACGTAAAGAATTTGACAAGAGAGGAGTGCTTGGGGTGGCTCAGTTGGTTGAGTGTCTGACTTTGGCTCTTGTGGTCCGTGGGTTTGGGCGTTGCGTCGGACTCTGTGCTGGCAGCTCAGAGCCTGGAGCCTGCTTTGGATTCCGTGTCTATCTGTCTGTCTCTCTGCCCCTCCCTTGCTAGCACTCCATCTCTCTCTCAGAAATAAAAATAAACATTAAAAAAAAAAGCAATTTGGCAAGAGAAATTAAGTTTAGTAAATCTGTTGGAATAGCACCCATGGAGAAAGGATGTAGGTTTAAGAATTTAGGTAGAACTGTCTGCCCAGTTATTATATCTTAATTTCCATGTCTTAAAAGGAAGGGTCCCATGTGAGCTTGTGTTGGGCAGGTAGTGATGTAAAGGACATGGGAACATGTCCTCTCCACAGCATCCTGTGTGAGTCTCACACTACTGTTGCTCTTAGGATCCAGGTGGATTCAGGGCTGTGCACCTTTTCCCCCACACTGTCTGATCTTTGAAGCATATCCTTTATTGGACTTGGTTGTTTTTTAAATTGTTTGTTTTTTTGAGAGAGAGAATGAGAATGCACATGTGAACAGGGGAGGGGCAGAGAGAAAGGGAGAGTAACCACTCTTCCTGGTCTGGGTTCTCAGGGATGGTCTCAGCTCTGGACTCATAGCCGTAAGTGTTCCATGAGTCTTCAAACTCACGTTATTGAGTAGAAAACTAAATATTAGACATAGTAGGCCATTAACCGAAGAGCTAAAAGTGTTCATCTTTGCGAGGGATTTGAGTATCTTTTAAAGTGTGGGTACAATCAGAATAAAAGTTTTCATTTTATTCTGGATCTGTAGGTTGGATGAAAGAGAATGAGTGGGAGATCCTGGTGAATTGGTTTTTCCTTTTTGGTGTATAATGTGATGAATAGGAAGAGTATGATGTCACAGACTGACCAGTTGGTTTTTAAATTTTAATGTTTATTTATTTTTGAGAGAGAGAGAGACAGAGACAGAGACAGAGCGTGAACAGGGGAGGAGCAGAGAGAGAGGGAGACATAGAATCCGAAGGAGGCTCTCAGGCTGTGAGCTGTCAGCATAGAACCTGATGTGGGGCTTGAACTCATGAACCGTGAGATCATGACCTGAGCAGAAGTTGGACGCTTAACTGACAGGGCCATCCAGGTGCCCCAAGACTGACCAGTTGTTTTAATCAAGAAAGCTGACTAATAGTGATGATTTTAATTGATTGGAAATATGAGTAAATAGATTTAGAAGCTGGTTTAAAAAAATTTTTTTAAGTTTACTTATTTATTTTGAGAGATAGCACGAGCAGGGGAGGGGCAGAGAGGGAGTGAGAATCTCAAGCAGGCCCCAAAGTGTGAACACAGAGCCCAGTGCGGGGCTTGAACTCATGAATGCGAGATCATGACCTGAGCTGAAACTGAGAGTTTGATGCTTAACCGTCTGAGCCACCCAGGTGCCCCTAGAAGCAGGTTTTAAAGGATGCTGAATGTTCTGCTTGGGTTGCTAGGTCCTTGGAAATTTAGCTGTAGGTCTCAGAAATGGTAGTCTGGGCGAAGGTGAAAAGTGTTATTGCCACCAGTTGTTTATCTTTTTAGCCCTCAAATTTCTTCTTCATAAATTAATGTGGTTCAGCTAAGTGATGACCTCTGAGGACTCTTCTATCTCTGTAGTTGTTTGAATCTCTGATTGAGTAATTGTGTCTGGAAATGTATATTTAAGAATAAGGACACGAAGTTAGCTAGATTGAAACGTTGACTAGGATAGGCTAAGAGGACCATGAAAGAATCAACAAGTAAGTGTAAATTGAAATGAAACTTCAGGTCTCCATTCCTAAAGAAGCCCTGGTCTCGGGGAGTCAGACAAGTAGCGTATATATTTCAGTAATGTTGTCCTGCCGGTGTATGTGATATATAGAATTACAGCGGAGGTGAGCTGTGTTCCCTCTGGGGTGCAGAGGGGAGGTGGCGCGTGGGCTGAGATTAGAAAAGTGAGTTGGGTGTGCAAGGGAAGCACACGGGGCAGTGGCATCCCAGGGAGGGAAACTGCGTTCTAAGAAAACACTTGGTGGTGTGAGAAAGCATGGTGTGTTTAGGGAATCCCAGAGTAGTGCTCAGCAGTCCTGGAACATAAAATAGGTTGGAAGGGGAGAGTGGTGGTAATGATACCCCAAATGAGACAGGGGTGCTAGTCTGGAATCCTTCAAACATTCCAGACTCAGAAGGGCAATGCTGCTGCTGTTTGGGGAGATGTGAAGGTTGTACATAGGACATCTTAGATCGGGAAGTTGAAGAGTTGAGGTTTAGATGGTGGGTTCAAGGCATCTAGGGACCATGTAGGTGAAGATGTCTAGGAAGGGTGGAAGGATGCACAGTGCTGAGTTGCAGGAGAGAGTATTGGGCTCGAAGTTCAGGTTTGGTCACCATCAGTGTCATTTGGTTGTGGATGTCAGGGGAGCAGATTGGAAGAGTCGGTGAGTGAAAAGAGGGTCATGTGAGATAAGTATCTCCTACATTTAAGGTCTGGGTGAAAAAAGATGATCCAGCAAAGAACCTAGAGTTAGGAGGAGAATCAGAACACAAAAACATTAGAAAAACAAAGAAAAACTTAACATTGTCCCATAATGTTATTTAGAAATTAAAAGAACATGATGACAAAAAAAAAATCAACCATAATTTTAAATATGCTTATTCAAACTACACAAGTGCCACTCATTTATTTTCTTTGTGAAATAAAGAAGTGTGGCCTTAATACTCACTGGCCTGAATGAATAAAGGGGAGACCCTAGATGGTTGAATAAATATGTATTTATGGGGTTGTTATGATGGCCGCTTCGGAAGAACCTGAGGAGTGGTAGTGAAGAGAGTAATTTAGAATTGGTGGGGGTTGGTGGGGGTGTAGCATTTTAAAGTGTAACTATAAAAGCAGACTGGATCTCTACATCCGTTCATAGACTGAAATATGTTCTAGAAGGGTCCAAGATTTACATGCAAAGTGAATTACAAAGCGTTATTTGTGGAAAATGGGACGATTTTAAAAAACCGGTGTGGGGAAAGTCTAAATGTGACAGGAAGACCATCATTCATAAAGAGAAAGACCGGTGGACTTAATTGCAAAAAAATGAAGGATAGGGTCATAGATACTGTGAATAAAACACAAACTAATTTTGGGGGAATGTTTGTAGTGTGTGTAAGAGAGTGTGGTCACAGTAGATGATGCAAGTGATCAGAGGTTCAGAAGGCTGAGGTCCTTAGCCAAGGGTTTGTGGAAGTCCTACGAACGTGAACATCGAAGCCCCCCGGTACTATGGCAGGTATTGTGGTGGAGTAAGACTCAATGACATGGCTTCTGGGGTTCTCAATGGATGCGGGGAATAATTAGACCACGGATGGTATTGGTAAGGAGGAGTAGGTAGTAGACTAGAAATGGACCTTTTGGGGGGCGCCTGGGTGGCTCAGTTGGTTGAGCTTCCGACTTCAGCTCAGGTCATGATCTCACGGTTTCTGAGTTTGAGCCCCGCATCAGGCTCTGTGCTGACAGCCCGGAGCCTGGAGCCTGCTTCAGATTCTGTGTCTCCCTCTCTCTGCTCCTCCCCCACTTGCACTCTGTCTGTCTGTCTGTCTCTCTCTCAAAAATAAACAAACATTAAAAAAAAAAAAAAAAAAAGAAATGGACCTTATGGGCCTCAGAGGATACAATATTCATATAGTATTTGTAAACATTCCTGAATGTTTTAGTCCTTCAGGAACTAGAAACATATCTGAAGGTTTGAAGAAAATGTGCAAAACATGTTAGAAACCTGTCCATGTATTACTGGAAACCCTTTTGGCTTGGAGCTCTCAAAGCTTTAACTTTTCTTTCTAATGTTTGTAAGATGGGCATACACTTCCTGAGAACTGTGTGGTTTAAATTGGGTGTCTTTCAGCTTATGTGCACAGATGATCTGCACACTGAAGGGTGAATCTTTTGTCTTTTTGGAATGAACAATTACCATGATGAAGAAGGATTCAAGTGTAACCTCATTTCTGACATGGCTAGTTGATAAACTGAGAATTACACAGGGAGACTGAGATACAGATTAAAGTTAAATTTCCACATAAAATCAAACTATAGTGATAAAAAGCTGCATGTTGATGTTGATAGTAAGGAGAAAGTAGATCAAAACTGTGGACAAGCTCTTTAAAATAGGACAGACCTAGTATACCTCATTAACTCCTTCAACAAATATTTATTTAGGATTACTGTCCTTTGCTAGGCACTACTTAGCAGCAGACACAGGGCTTACTATATGGCAGGCACAACACTACATCTACATGACTTTCATGGATTACCGTATTTCATACGGCTCACAACAGCCCTTTACGAGCAGTTGCTATCCCCATTTTATAGGAGAGGAGATAGAGGCTTTTAGAAAGTCTCATTAATTTCCCCAAGGTCATAGGGCTGTTAAAAATGCTGGAGGAGCCTGCCTTCAGATCCAAGGCTGCTGGTGGCCAAGGCTGAGCTCTTCTTAAACACCGCTCTTTTTAAACCGGCGGAAGGGGCATTACTGAGCATTCTCTGTGGCACCCGGTGCCAGACTCTGTAATCCACGTAAGAATCCTCGAGGTAAGTTTCAGTATCATCATCTCGTCTTAACCACTGTGCTGTGTGCTCTCCCCAGTGGTTAGGTAGTTTGGCCAGAGCTGTGGTAGATTCTGTTCTCTAAACGGACGTTCATGCCAGCTTTATAGTGCCCGTTGGATGAAGTTGTAAGCTTAAACAATTCGGAAATCCCTTATTTGAACAACATTGAAAAAGATATTTCTGAACAGGTCCATTGTATCTTATGCAACTAATTTGTATTCCCTTTTCCTATTCCTTTGATTTCTGTAGTCAAGATTCTTACAAATTAAAATGTGTTTTACCCCTAAGAAAAAAAATACCCTGAAACTGTTAGCTCTACTTTGATATCCTGAGACTGCCTATAGCAGTATGTCAGTGGCCAGGTGTTTTATTTTTGGTATGTGAACTTTTTATTATGCATGGGAATAGGAGTGGGAAAACGGCTTTGCGTGTGAAATAGTTTGGGTAATGGGACCATGTCAGTTTTATTCACGTAAAATTACGTGCTTTTCGGTCAGTCATTAGTATTTTTAAAGGAAATGTGTTAGGTTTTATTTTCCTTCTCTTTTCCTTCTCCCTTTTATTTTTACCTCTCCTTTGCTTTTGGTCTGTTATCTCTGTCTCTCTTTTTTTTTTTCTTTTCCTCCAAATCAGTATCAGCAATTATCTTTTAATTAAATTGAATTGGCGCTTACATTTCTGTTGCAGATGGCATTGTCAGTCCTTTCCTAAAAGGACAAGTATATTATCTGCTCGGTAACTGGGTGTTGCTGTTCACTTGTGCTGTACTGCGAAGGAGGAGGGGAGAATTAAGGTGTAAAATACAAGTCTTTTTCTGAAGGAGTTAAGGACAAGATGTTAAACACATTCTTTAACTAAAGACGGTCAAGAAATTCTAAGAAAGGTTAAAAAAATTTTGATCTATAAATTGGGGTTCTGGTTTAATATTTCATTCTTAAGTGACAAAAATGATTCACTGAGCCATATTTTTCAGGGCTGGTGAAATAGAAGTAGCCCAGGGTTGCACATCTGTTCTTTACAGCCTGTAACTTTATTATCCAGGCTTCTCAGATTATCCAGTGTACCCAGTCCAGTTGTGAGCATTTCTTGTTTGTATTTTAGTTTGCTGCATTTGAAATCTTCTTGCAGAGCCATGCTGGTTCTACCTTAAAAAAGAAAACACCCCTCCGCTTAAAAGAAATGGTACTTCCTGCTTTCATAAACAGTCATGTGCATAGTTTAGCAAGGCCTGGTGCCTCTGGAGCTTTTCCCTTTATAGCACCATCGAATCCCAGTCCTAACAGAAGTACTGCGAATCTTGTGGCCTCTTTTTGAACAAAAGGGATCAGAGACGAAAAATCTGTTGATATAAAGCTTGAAAGCAAGAGCAGGCAATCTTGGTTGTGAATATTTTCTGATTTTTCCAGAAATCAAGCAGAAGATTGAGCTGCTGATGTCAGTTAACTCTGAGAAGTCGTCCTCTTCAGAAAGGTACAGCTACATCTCTTGCATGAACAATTAATGGTGTAGCATTGCTAAGAAACAAGCAGGACGTATTTTTTTCTTGTCAAGTTTGCTGTATAACGTATCGTACTGCATGCCGGTCATTGTGCTGTGTCGAAGATGTGTATTTGGGCAGGCTGTTCTGCTTTTACAAAGGGTAATTGATTTTTTAAAAAATAGTGAAGCTTAATCAGCTGCAGCATGCACACCATCGCACAGCAGAGCGCTAGTTCATGTGTGACAGCTGTTGAAGGCTTTAAAAAATAATTTACTTCGCTACAAAACAAAAATCTTGCTTTCTTTAAGGAAATATTAGTATTAGATTTTCTTTCTATGTTTGGAGATGGTTGCTACACAAAATCACATTATTTGTAAGATCTAGGTTAAAAATACTTGGCTTTTGGTGTAATAAATATTTTCTTATATGGAAAGGGAGTGCCATTTGTAAATAGCTTAGGAATTGCAAACCCACAGATTAGTCACATTCTGAAAGAGAGATATGATGCTTCTTCAAGTCTGTGCTAGGAAATGGAACAGTCACTGCATGCAGTAATGGTTCATGCCTGCAGGTAAGGACAAAATGACTCAGAAGTATTTTTAAAGCAATTATTTTGTCTGTCAATCAAATGATTATACCTGTAAGGAGATATTTCCTTAAAATGGCTATTTTACTTAATAAGTGGAATAAAGGTAATTTTATCTCAAGCCAGAAATGAGGCTAATAATATAGTTGCCTATATTGGTATGTAAATACTGTGTTCACTTCTCTTTGCCAAAATTGTGTATACTACATAATGTTTTAAATGGAGGTTCTTGGGCATATAGTTGATGCTTACCCTTCTCTTGGTTACCTAATAGTTCATATTTTATGCTGATATTTTATTTTGAAGGTGTGTTGATTTGTCTCGTCCATGGTTAGTTTTGAGGTTATCTTTTTCATAGATTTAATATTTAGGAAAATATTATGGAGACATGATTTAGTACTTGAGGAAGATAGAGGAAAAGCACTGGGGGGAAAAATGAGGCAAACAGCCTACCATGGTAAAATGGATTTAATTAAAGTACACTAGTGTATGGAGGACATGATCTGATGGCAAAATGATGACATTAAATCGATTTATTAGTGTAATTAGGGGAAAGACTTCTGGCTATAATTTAGGGCATTACAAATAAGATGTTAACTGCTTTCTTTAGAAATTGAAAATAGAAAAATTTCTTCACATTTGTGTTTATTTTCATGTAGCTTCTAACTCCTGGTTTGTGGCTAGCCATCCGAGTTTTTAAACATTCTGTTTGCTGAGATGAAAAACAATCTTCAGCCTTGTGAATGTTCAGCCAGTAAAATGGTGGTGTTGGGAAGGGGAGAGGGTGGTGGTGTAAATAGTGAGCGGTCCGGGCGCCAACTGTGATGTTGGAGTTCTGTTACCAGGGAAGAGCATTCTCAATGGGATGGCAGCAATGATTATGTTAGCTTTTTTGAGTAGCATGAATTCTCTATTGATAAATTGGATGTTGAACAGAATGGAAGAATATTAGTGAGAAACAAGTTAGGAATGGATGAGGTTTCTCTAGTTAAAGGAAAGATTCTAAAATATTTTGGTGATTACATTTACTTAATATTATTATAACAATAATAATTTATTATTTTTTAAATCTTTATACCTAAGATCCTGTAGTTAAATTTGATGGAAACGGAGGATGCATGTGGTCATGGTTTTAAAGTTCAGAAACCAGCCACTATGCTTGTGACAGCTTTATACACAGTTTTACCAGAGCTTGCTTGCTTTGTTTGTTATTCTTTTGGGGGTGCTTAGACATGTATATGGCAGTTGTGATATGCTGACTTAATGGGTGATAAATCTAATTTATGGGTCAGCCAACACTTTGCAAATGTAGAAGTTGTTTCATTAATGTAAATACATTAAAAATAGAAGTTACTTCTTTTTTCTCCTCTTTGTAAAAGGCATACAGTGACGAGTAGTCAAATGATTTGTCTTTTCAATGTGTTTCAAAGAATTCGAAAAGCAAGAATGTAAAGTTAAAAAAAATTCATAGCCTAGTAGTGCTATATCCTGCTCACGCATTTCTATCGTATCATGTAACATTACCATCACATTCTTCATTCAATTCCTTGTTCACCGGTTACTTAATTTTAAAAGTCTTCGACTTTTTTTTTTTTTTTTTAAGCTGTTTGAGTCAAGGCCTGAATTCAGCTATTTGGAATTTACATATGGTCAGTATTCCACATGGTTTTTTGGGTAGAAATGATGAAGAAACCCTGCTTCTTTAAAAGAGGGGAGAAGCTGCTTTGCAAGAAACCAAAACTTACCATTTGGCACAAATGATTTCGTTCACTGTCTGCAGGATAGAATGATCTTTTGATATTTCAGACCACTGAGTGGAGTGGAAATGCAACATTTTTATAAGTAAAAATATAATAACTATAAACAGCAATGTGATGTTCCTAATAATTCTTCCATCTCCTATTTTTAACCCGCTTAGTGAGAATTGCTAGTGCTGTGTGACAGCTAGTATTGGTTGAATTAATTCTTGCTCAGACAGTTTTGTAAAACGGGAGAAACAAAACAAAAAATAAATTTATTTCTGTAGACTTAGGGTTCTTCATTGAAGAATACGATTTGAAGCAGTGTATGGAATTTTGAAAATTGTTTTGGAACCTAAATTAGAAAATATGTTTTCCTAATGGATCTCAATACCACCTTGAGATTTAAGATTGTATTTTTGCCTTTAAAAGAAGAGTGGAGATCCATCTAAATGTTCTTTTGTAGGGGAGGTGGGGAGTACTGTTCAGAATGGCTGACTCAGGGGACAAAGTCCAGTGGAGTGACAGAAAGTTATAATTCTATTTTTTGGTTTTATATTTCAGAGAAAGGGGAAAATGTCAACTTACTCAATTATTAAGGACAGAGAATATTATTGAATGAATTAAAAAGACAAAAACAAATGATGCCTGATTTGTATGTTATTACCAGCTAAGAGGAACACGTATCCGTTGCAAGAGAGCCCCCTTCTGCAGATTTTAGGAGCACATCCTACTATGAGTATTTGCTTTTTAATTGCTGCCTGTTGAATGAATGAATGTATTCATCTTAAACATGGTAGTGACAGGGCCAGGCACAGTTTTACTTCCTCACCTACCCCCATTTAATGAAAAAAAGAAAGCTGTGAACATTTATTTGATATAAAAACTAGGTTTTCAAGTTTTTGTTTCTTCTTGACTTAGCCATAACACTTCTGGGATTTGGAAATTTATGGAGTGGAGTAGGTGGGAAAGAGGAGGAAAAGGAGTAGTAATCATGATAATATCTAGAAAAAAGATAATCATTTCTTAAACATTTCCACATGCAAGTTTTAAGTGAGGAGAGAGAGAGAGAGAGAGAGAGAGAGAGAGAGAGAGAGAGAGAGAGTGTGTGTGTGTGTGTGTGTGTGTGTGTGTGTGTGTGTGTGTGTCTGGCTGGCTGGCTGGCTGGCTGTCTGTCTGCTGTGGGGAAGACTCTGGCAAATCAACCTCAAAAGATCCTGAGTGAGCAGAAGGCACTTTGCTCTATTAAAATTTTGGACAAACTGTGTTGCTACTTCTTCAGTGAACTCATGAACAAAATTGGACAATTCTTTATCAGTGAGAAGAGTTGAGCCCAGAGTGCTCAGAGAGAGGATTCCCAGTGTTTCCGGGCTGACTCCAGGGAGGCCTGTGGAGTTTGTGAGGGGAAGGAAGGTCTCGAGAAGCTGGGGAACCTATTTTCACACAAAGCTTTGGTCACATTTGCTCTTGTGAAATGTAAATGTTATTGTAATTAATAAAGTTCACAGTCAGTCAAAAGTTGTTGTAATTAATAAAGTTCACAGTCAGTCAAAAGTTAACTAAGTAGCAGTGCCTACTATTGTATTTTCTCAGGTAACATAATAAAAGGATAATTTCGCACTTGCATGAGAGACAGAGAGAGGGAGGGAGGTTGAGAGAGAAAGAGATATTTTGGTGATTAAAGGGATCTTTATCCTGGAAGAGATAGGAAGTGCAAGCCTGGATCATTAGCATCCCACTTGAATTTAGAAATTGCTAGCTGCTTTTTTTTCAGGAGGAGAGAGAAAGGAAGAGGGAGAAAGTATCATAAAAATATTTATGCTATGGCCTATATCCTGCCACTGTTGTGTAAACAGGATTGGTAAGAAAGGTTAGAGATTGTTGCCCCTACCCCAGTAGAAGAGGGGCATTTGAAACACATAAAGAACCTGTGCTATTTTTGTGTGTGTGTTTTAATTCCTTTTCTTATTTTGGAGCCTCTTAAGTGAAAGAAAAAAGGGCATATGATAATGATGCGTGGTTGCAGAAAGCAGAAAGAGAAGCCTGGAAGAATAAGGGGAATGGGAGGGAAAACAAAAACATCAGGATGGGACCACCTGGAGAAAGAAGTAAGTGTAGGATATTTGGTGGAAAAGGATCCAGGACCAAGGCGTCTTTTATTTGCTCTTATGTTGAACGTATTTTCCTCCATGTCTCTATGGTGTGAACTAAGAGCAGTCATGGAGGATAGCCAAATTTTATTAAAAATTCCCTCTTCTGGGGCGCCTGGCTGGCTCACTCAGTAGGTCGAGATGCGACTTTGATCTCAGCGTTGTAAGTTTGAGCTCCATCGTTGGGTGTAGAGATTACTTAAAAATAAACAAATAAATCTTAAAAAAAAAAAGTTCCTCTTCATTGTAGTGAAGAGGCAGAGGTAGTTAGTGGTGACGGTTTCTCCCTTGCTCATGCTCACCTCTGCCTCCGTCTGTGTTGCGGGTGTACTTGAGAACCACTTTCTCTGAGGAAAGATGACCGTGGCTGGTTGTGTTTTCTCCCTCCGCTCAGTCCTTATGCTTTCTGCTGTTTTCATTTAGTGTTAGTAATATGTTTATTGAAGATATATATGGGAAAGTGCACAGATCATAGATCATTATGAAATCCAATTATTTTTTTCTCTTTTGTTGTTTATGTTTTATGTGTTGTATCTAAGAAACTCTTGCTAAGCCCAAGGTCACTATGATTTTCTGCTAGGCTTACCTAAAAAAAGTTTTTGACTTTTAATATTTTAAGACTTTGATTCATTTTGGGTCTTTTTAAATTTTGTTTGTTTATTTAGAGAGAGCGTGTGTGCACACTTGAACAGGAGAGGGGCAGAGAGAGAGAGAGAGAGAGAGAGAGAGGGAGGGAGGGAGAGGGAGAGAGGGGATCCCAAACAGGCTCTGCACTGTCAGCACACAGTCCGATGCGGGGCTTGAACTCGTGAACCGTTGAACTCGTGACCTGAGCCCAAATCGGGTGCTTAACCGACTGAGCCACCCAGGCGCCCCTATCTTGGGTCTTACTTAGTATTAAGATAAAGATGAGGTTATTTCCACATCTGACTGTTCAATTATATCTGCCCTTGAGTGTTACATGCAAATAGAAACCCTCCGTACACGCGTTACGTTGCGCTACGCTCTGTTTGTGTGCAGCAGCGGCAGTTCCGTCTCCTTGCTGTGCGGTATTCACTTGAATGTGCCTCGCTTTATGTATCCATTCTACTACTGATGGGCATGCGGGACGTCTGCAGTTTGTTAGGATTGCCGCTCCTATGAGCATTTGTACACCTGTCTTCTGGGGAGTGGATCTATGCCTGCACTTCTGCCCTGTGTGTACCTGGGAGCACAGTTGCTAAGTGTTAGCGGACACTGCCAGTTTTCCAAAGTGAATGTGCTAGTATGCACTCACACCAGCCTGCCCCAGGTCCTTGTTCGCTTGGTACGGCGCATATCCTTTACCTCTGCCTTCCCATGTCTTTTCCCTTCCCCTTTTCTTTCTCTCTGTTAGAATACTGATGGGTCAGGGGCCTGGGTGGCTCAGTCAGTTAAGCATTTGACTCTGGATTTCGGCACAGGTCATGATCTCACAGTTTGTGAGTTCAAGCCCCGCATCAAACGCAGCTCCACAGAGCCTGCTTGGGATTCTCTCCTTCTCTCTCTGCCCCTCCCCTCCCCTCTCTGTCTCTGAAAATAAATACAATAAACTTAAAAAAGAAGAATTCTGATAAGTGTGCCAGTGTGAACGGGCAGAATTAGATGCAGATAAGGGCAGAATTTTTGAGGAGAAGTAGATGCAGATAAGGGACTGTTTCTGAGTACCAGCTTTCATGAAGGAGATCAGAGCTAAAAGTGGAGACCAAATGGGAACCAGCCACGAAGTGTAGTCAGTCATCTGAGGTACTGCCCTCCCACTGACTGATTCGGAACTGGATCTGAGAGGCCACAGCTGTTACCATTAGTTTTCAGACCTGGTTTGAATACCAAAATTATTTCTTTATTTAAGCCTTATTAGAAGCCTGTCATGCAAAACAGAAAAGAAAAGCTTGGGGTGAGAACCAGGGAAGTAATCTGGGCCTCAGTTTTGGTGCTCAGCCATCCCATCCTTGAGAGCCCTTCCGTCGACCTCCAGTCTTCTTAAACCCTTCAGGTGGACCACCTTGGGTCTGACCAGGCAATTATGACATTTTTGATATGTCCCAATCAAAAATAAATTTTTTTTAATGTTTATTTATTTTTGAGAGAGAGAGAGGAGACAGAGTGCGAGCAGGGGAGGGGCCTAGAGAGAGGGAGACCCAGAATCTGAAGCAGGCTCCAGGCTCTGAGCTGTCAGCACAGAGCCCGATGTGGCGCTTGAACGAACTCTCGAACAGTGAGATCATGACCTGAACCGAGGTCGAATGCTTAACTGAGCCACCCAGGCACCCCTGTATGTTCCAATCTTATATCAACTTTTTATAGTGTTAAATTTGTAGAGTGTTACATTTCATATTGTTCATAGTCTCTAAAATTTCAGTATCCTATGTCTGAATAAAATTGTACTAGTGTCTTTTAATTTCTGTTAGGAAAACAAAACAAACCTGGACAATTAGCTGAGCTTCCTTCCTGTTGGTCATTACTTATGTGGTCTAGATGCAGTAATTGCTAGGTTATTTTGTTTGTTACCAATTTAAACTTTGATTCTGACACTTCTTTGGAGGGTTGCCACATCACAGCCCGCACAGACCTTTGAGAACACCAGTCTGCTCAGGCCAGGTCACTCTCCACTTTACATACCCCTCAGCCCTCTTCCCACTGTTCTTGGCATAAAGGAAAACTCTGTATCTGGGTCAGTGAGCACCCACATTCTCCATCCCAACCGCAGACTCCTCTGACTCCAGTCCTGTCTCCCTTGCTTTGCTCTTTCGCTGCTCCTATCCTTCCCATCTCAAGGAAGCCCTGCCTAGGTCAAATTACACTTGTTATAAGCCCTTCCAGAACCATGTACCTCTCCTTTGTAGCATTTGTCACAGCTGCTGTTTGACAGAGGGGAGTATCAATGACATTTGGTCTACTTACTGGTGTACTATTAGCCCTGACTTACGATCTTAAATATAGAAGTGTTTTCATTAGAGAATATTTTTATATCATCATTTGCAGCTTGCAAATTAGGAACCTTACGGGAAGACCTTTTTTGGTATAGAGGGAGTCATTTATTTTTATGGTATTGTTTTAGATTAATAAAGTATAGCTGTACGTGGTCATAGTTATATATAATCCTATGTTGTCATTTGTAGTCATAAGCTAATTTAACTTGAAGTGTCAAGGTTACAAATCTTAGGTTTTTCTATCACCATAAAAATGCACAGTTTGTTATTACATATATACTTTTTACGTTTGTTACAATGTAAAATGGACGTTAAAGTAAATCTGAACGCTTCCCATCTCTTTGCCAAACTGGTAACATCAAACCAGAGCCCTTCATCTCCCAAATGTCAGTATTGTGTGTATCACCTCAGTGCTCTTTGTCGTGGTTGTACTCCATCCTTTACTGTTACTTAATATCATGTTCTTTGTGTTTAGTTGTGGCAAGATGCACGTAACATAAAATTTGTATAATGCTTTTTAAAAGTTAATTTTCTTTAAAAAGAAATCTCTGTATCCCTACCAGAACCTTTAAAAACAATTACTGTTAAATCCTGTCCAGATTCTGTTGTCTGATAAAGGCTTAGGCCTGTGCCATATGCTCCCTCTGTTTACAAGGGAAATTAAATTGGCAAGTGTCATAAAGGAGCTTAAGTGTATGTGTTAGCACCAAAGTGAGACATGCTGTTTGATATACTCAGACAGACTGAAAGAAGTTGGGAAAAGCGTCACTTTCTCAGTGTGCGGTTCGTTGTAATTCAGTCCCAAGTCCCAGGTACCGTATTACCTAATGTGGGTTTGTACCCCAGCAGCAGCACTTCCTCTTCCCTGTGGGGTCTGCCCCCCCCCCCCCGCCCCAGATGGTAGATCAGGGAAGTTTTGAACAAATGTGCACTGCTCTTGTAAGAATAACAATGACAACAATAAAAAATAACTCTCCTTCTAACAGTCATATTGCAGATTCCCTTTGGAGCAGAATTCCTTATGTGCCAATAGCTGGAAGAAATTAAAGACTGATTTTAGTGTAGCTTACATTTGTCATCCATCCGTCTTCTGTGCGTCCATCCAGCATTTATCAGCAGCGGCTGTGCACTGCCCACTCAGTGATTGGGAAATCAGGGGCCAGCAAAGGCAGCACAGAAGCCTAGGCTCTGTGTAGAAGAGGCTTTGGTGGGTGGCCTCCCCCTCACCTAACTTGGGCAGTTTCGTGGGCATCTAGTCATGGACCACACCAGTGGGAAGCTCTTGGCATTTGTTGAAAGAATTACAAATAACCAATAATAGCATTTTGGGTGAACTTACATTGAGGCTAGAGCTGTATACAGTGTAAGGGTTACAGACATTTGCCAAAGGCAAATAGTGATGCTTTTGAGACGAGTGAGGACCAAGGGCCAGATGCAGACTCTAGAACGCTAGAGACCACAAACCCATGTAAAGAGCTAGCTGCTGCTATACTGAATTAAAACGAGGGGAAAAGAGACTGAAAACTGGGGAGAAGGAGGCCAGAGAACTCCCATCCTTTCATATTCTTCTTCAAAGTCTAAAATAAAACACAGGTACCTGGGTAGCTCAGTCGGTTAAGCGTCAGACTTCAGCTCAGGTCATGATCTCAAGGTTCATGGGTTCGAGGCCTGCGTTGGGCTCTGTGCTGACAGCTCAGAGCCTAGAGCCAGCTTCAGATTCTGTGCCTCCCTCTCTCTCTCTGCAGCACCCCCCCCCCCCGCCGTCTCTCTCAAATACAGACATTAAAAATAAAACAAAATTGTCTTTGTAAATTACTCTGCACATTTATGGTAGCAAAGCTATTGGAAATAAATGGTTTGCAGTATGAGAGTATTAAATTTGTTATAGTTTATCCAGTGTAAGGAATATGCTACAGAGATTAAAACATGATGTAGAAGATTTAATAACAGTGTTATTAAAAGGCATTGTAGAAAAACAAGAAAGGTGAAAAACAGGCGATAAAAAACTACTAAAGGTGTTCCCACTTCTGTAAGCCCAGAGTGTGTGAGGCTGTGTGTGTATGTGTGTATGTATAAAAAGAGCCTGTGCACACAAATAACATGGTTTGCAAAGACACACCGCATGAAGCTATGATGCCTGGTACGGTTACACATCTGTCCTTTTGCTTGTAGGTATGTGGTGCAGTTTTTGTAATGCTGTGTTTTTGAGATCACATGTTTGTAAAGAACCCGTGTTCCTCCAAAATAAATAAGTAAATAAAGAGGTGGTTGTGGATCAGCTCTTGCTGGCTACTGCCATGTGGAAATCCAGGCCAAATTTTGCCAGCCTTTGTGATTTTTGTGAGTAGTTGACTACTTTTTTCTGTCAGAGCTCTCATTTTAGTCTTATTTATTTATTTATTTAGTTAGTTAGTTAGTTAGTTAGTTAAAGATTTTTACTTAGAAGTAACCTCTACCCGTGGGGCTTGAACTCACAACCCCGAGATCAAGAGTTGTTTCCCCCACTGACCGAGCCAGCTGGGAGCCCCGGATCTCTCCTTTTAAATGATGGCACAAATTAAAAAACAAAACAAAAACTCGTGCCAGCCTCAAAAGAAAAGAATGTCTGCCATCTAAATTCAGCTCATGGTAAACAGTTTTCTTCTGTGCTGTATAGCACATTGATTTACAATCTGTGAGCCACAGACCTGTGCAGATTTATAGGAAAGGATTTTCAAGTCCTGTGAGTACTATAAGCATTCATTATCTGTAGATTGAAGGCATACACATCAAACTGTTGTTGTACTAAGAACTGTATCTCTGGGTTTTTCTGATGTTTCAAATCTGCACAAATACTGGTGAGCACTGTTCTAATAACCATATGCTAAGGTACCAGAATTCAAGAAGATTTCAACTGTTTGGAGTAGGAAGGGCCCCTGAGAGACATGCATTTCTCAAGCTGGGAAGGTGTTCTGTCCATTCATTCATTCTACACGTAGTACAGTACCCACTGTGCTGGGACCTAACCTTCAATAAATTAACCTGAAAATTACAGAGCTAGAACAATATCCTGCTGCTGCAAATGCCACCTCATCCTTTTTCTCCTTTCCCCTTTTCCTTCTTTTACCGTCTTTCTTTCCCCCCCTCCACCCACACTCCCCCCAACAAAAAGATTTGGAGGCTAGTTAGAAGAAGATCTACAATGCAGTAGAAAAAGGGCCAGAGAAAATGCAGGCCAGACTAGAAGGTTACGATGGCAGATAGTCAGAAGCACCCGCCGCCAGTTCTGTGACATTTGCTGTGCACCTGCTGATGGTGACCGGCAAATTTGGCTTTGAGTCTCCTGGCAGCCAAACTAAGGAAAAAAATAGTGTTGCTTACTCTCTATAAGGAGAAAATCTACTAGTTCCTACAGAAGAAGTAAACCTTTTCTCTAACTTAATTATGTTACATATTATTTAACATAATCCTTTTCAGAAGATATGTTTATTCGTTTTTGAAAATTCAGATAAAAAGGAGAACACAAAAAGCACCATACTTTCATCATAAAAGGTCAGTCTCTAGTATTAATTTTTTAAGTTTAATATTATGTTTTAGTGTCAGTAGATCTATAAAAATCAAGCAGACATACTTTCACAGCATTACCATCATCAACAAGAAAACCCAACGTCACACTGGCACATTACTCTGGAATTGGCTTTTTACGTTATCATATGCGGTCTTTCTTAGGTTATTAAGTAATCTTCTGTGGGCATTTTTTTATTGTATCATTTTTAAAGGCTGCATAGGACTGAGTCCATGATATGGATAGGTATACCATAATTCTTTTTGTTGAGTCTTGGTCTTAGAAATGGAATCACTTAGAAAAGCCAGCTTGTAAGGCTCTCGGTCGGGAGTGTTAAATTGCCTCTGCAAAGCTGGAGCTTTACACTCTTACCGGCAGCGTGTAAAGGACCTTTTTGCTTACACTCTCATTTTGGAGTCTCAGTTGTTTCTTTTCGAGTGTTCTATAGGTGATGGTTGACAGTATACTAGACACTGTTGACAGCAGTCCCCTCTGCTTCTTAGCTCTTCTCTCTCGTAAAGCCACCTGTTACTGTGACACCTTCAGCGTTCCGCTGGGTGTGCATAAATGAAAGCCAAGTCCATACAGTCAACTTTAACAAACTCTGAGGCAGTAGATTCTTTATTCAGTCAAGCATTCACGAAATGCTTAAGGTATACTTAGTGCCTTTGTTAATGACTTTTAATTTTGTAAGGGATTTCAAGAAGTTGTATCGTAGAAGCTTCTCACTCCAGACAGATGACAAAACATGGCAGACTTTCCTTTTTTATTTTTATTTTTTCAATATATGAAATTTATTGTCAAATTGGTTTCCATACAACACGCAGTGCTCATCCCAAAAGGTGCCTTCCTCAGTACCCATCACCCAAAAAATATGGAACGCTTCACGAATTTACATGTCATCCTTGTGCAGGGGCCATGCTAATCTTCTCCGTATCGTTCCAATTTTAGTATATGTGCTGCCGAAGCGAGCACCCTTTTTTATTTTTAAAAAGATGTACAGGAATTAAGATTCTCTAGCCCTCCTTGTCAAACTAGGGCCTTGTGGATGTTCGGTAAGCATTCACTGACTCTGTTGTAAAACTGAATCACCTTTTTAGGCAGGATCTTCTTTTTGGCCAACTGCATTTTTCTCGCTAGAATTTGTGTTTCTTGGGGGGTGGAGGGTGGGGGGGGGTAGGGGTGTGTGTACTTTGTAGAGCGGGAGGACGGAATGTGAAGTCCCAGTCCTCAGGTTAGCGTTGCACGCTGGGGAAATAGCATGTGAGAAATCAGAGTGAAGCGAAACATGGTGGTGCCACGTGGGAACTTGAGATGATAATGTAAGTCTGGGAAAGAGGTGAAGGAAAGGGTGGGAAAAGAGGGGAGAGGATTCTTCTGTGCAGTGGTAAGCCTTTTGAATTTTAATGCTGAAGTTTAACGAGAGTCATTGATTGACAAGATTTAGCAAGGGAGACGTTCTGCCCATGTTTAGAACATGCACACACTCCTGCGAGCATAAAGGTCTTTTAGGAAAGTCTTAAGAAACCCGTTTTCCCCTGTAAAATAGAAACAAAGGTTGCAAGATACGTTGCAGAGTTGATGGCAAAATGTTATTCATTTGCTCTGGAAAAGGGTGGAAACATTATGGCAGAATTTACCATTTGAATGACAGAGGGTGGATGAATGCCTTGATGCCTTGAGTGTTAAGCACTGAAATGGATTACCAAGAGAGGCTATGAAGTGTACTCCTCTCCAAGATTTTATAAAGAGGATGGTTCCTTATTTTTTTTGGATGGATGGAGATGTCCTAAAGACAGGTGGTCGGTCAGCCTGTCAAACCTTAAGTATTTTTTTCCTGTGTTATGTATGGTTAGTCATGATTACAGGATTTTTGTGGTTAATAAATTGACACCTTTTTTTCCTGAGCTTTTGTAGTTGAAGCAAGATTGCATTGAGATTGTATCGATGGTGGATTTATTGCTGTGGTGCTTTCTGTTTCAGCGTCGATGCAAGTATTCATTGCAAAGTGAGCAAATCCAGAAATCGTGTTTGGGTGTAATGAGCTGTGCCGTGTCCGGCCCATCGTCACGTTGTCCCTCCACCGCCATCACTCCTGAGTAGCTCCTGCTGCTCTCGCTGCCCTAAGGCCAGTCATGTTCTCAGCGGTAGCTTGGGCTTGGCATGGCAGTCCACCTGGCTCCTGGAGAAAAAGAAGACCGTTATTACCCCTGCTTCTCTCAGAGGTGCTGTAAAATATTTAACAGCCAGCGACAAAAATGAACTGCTTATCTGTGGTTCACCCTTCTGGTAGTTGGATGGAATCACACATTTTATGGAGAATATGACAGGCCTTCTGATTCTTAGGACTAGATATTATGATGGATCTGTTTGTAGTGAGAGCTAAAAAAAATTTTAATGTTCATTGGTGTGTGTGTGTGTGTGTGTGTGTGTGTGTGAGAGAGAGAGAGAGAGAGAGAGAGAGAGCGAGAGCTCGCGCACAAGAGGGAGGGAGGACGGGGGAGGGGCAGAGAGAGAGAGAGGAAGACACAGAATCCAAAGCAGGCTCCAGGCTCTGAGCTGTCAGCACAGAGCCCGATGCAGCTTGAACTCACTGACAGTGAGATCATGACCTGAGCTGAAGTCAGACGCTTAACTGACTGAGCCACCCAGGTGCCCCTGTAGTGATAGTTTAAATAAACTCAAGTGAGGCATTTCCCAAGAAATTTCTTTCCATCTAATGTTTTAAAGTAGATCTACTGAAGTTTACTTAAAAACATTTTTTTAAAGTTTATTTACTCATTCTGAGAGAGAGAGAGAGAGAGAGAGAGAGAGAGAATGAATCCCAATCAGACTTTGCACCGACAGTGTGGAACCAAGCAGGTGCAAAGCCCGATGTTGGGCTTGAACTCATGAACCATGAGATCATGACCCGAACCAAAGTCAGATGCTCAACTCACTGAGCCACCCAGGCACCCTAAAGTTAACTTTTTCTAAAGTTGAGGCTCTGTCTAGTTACCTCATATGATTTGATACTTTTTGTAGTTTTGAACTTGAGAATTCCTGCTAAGAGTTCAGTGGCGTCACACCCTACATGTGCGTAAAGTGAATCCTGTGTGTTTCTGAATGTGAAATGATGGTGTGTCCTGCCTCAGTGTGGCACAGCCAGCCTTTTCTCCACTGGGGCAACACATCAGTGTCCCTTTGCACTGTTTGTTGCTTTGAGAGCAACAGTTGTGCTTTGAGAGGCATGTGGGCAACAAGGGCTCATGCGAAGAAATAGCAGACTTACACTTCCTGTTTCCTGTCCTTCATGCTGGGAGTGATCACCACACTATGAAAATTGTCATTTTCCCTCTAACTTTAATACAGTCGGGATGGTGGAATGTAAAAGTTCACTTATGAATGATGTAACTCAGTTAGAATGACTCGTTTTTATTAACTAATCAAAAGCATTTCACTAGTTCTTGTGACCAGACATGTACAGATGAATATAATGGGGGAACAAAGAAGTCCTAGCCAGAAAAGAGCTTGGAGATCCCGCTCGTCCTCCACCCTTGTTTTCTGCATGGGGAAAACTGATGCCCAAAATGGTGAAGTGATTCATCTCAGGTTCCACATTGGACTCTTGTAACCAGTTACTTTCAGTACTTAAAGTGAAGGAATTTAGAGTCTTGGAACTTTGTACAAAGAAATTGACCAGTTTACATTTTCTTTAAGAAAACCGAGATTGTTTATGCTAAAATATACTAGTGTTGGTAGAATTAGAATTCTATAATTCTCTGCTCTAGCCGGAGAAGAGAGTAATAACCTCAGTGCCTTACAGTGCATTCTCCTGTTCACTGTTAATTTAATTCTTTCAACAGTTCTCGTAGATGTATAGTGTGGATGGGTCTCTCTTCACTTTCTAGGTAAGAAAACCAGTGTGTTTATGATTTCACAGTGTCACGCTCCAGTTGGTGGTCGAGGTACTGCACAGCCAACCTTGCGGTTCCAACCTCTGCACCTCAGGGGTACAACCGACTGACAAAGATTTCCAGTGTTTCTATGTACGAGGTGTCCTGAGTCAGGTTGCATGCGTTTAATAAGAATATGCACCCCTCAGGTCCTTCTCCAGCAACTTGAGTGTCTAAGCACCAAGAAGGCAGAGAGACTAGGGGTGCCAATCTTGGCCGTGAAACAAAGCAAAGATGACTGGCACACCTGGACAGAATTCACGTTTTTGCTATCCTCTTCTCCTTATTTCCCATCCTGGCTTTACATAGAAGTCTTTAACCCCAAATCTGTTCTATGTGAAGAGAATTATGCAATTTCTTAGGCAAGAGGAGCAGTGACTCTGACCTTCTGGAATCATAGGATCTGCCTCCTTTAAGTAGTGACAGCCTTTTAAGGGGAAGGTAAAAAAGATCATCAATACAATCAATTTTCATACCAAGAATTAAACTTCATTTTAGGGGGTACCTGAGTGGCTCAGTTGGTTGAGCATCCAGTTTTGGCTCAGGTCAGGATTTCACGGTTCTTGAGTTGGAGGCCTGCTGTTAGGCTCTGTGCTCATAGCTCAGAGCCTGGAACCTGCTTCGGATTCTGTGTCTCCCTCTCTCTCTCTGCCCCTCCCCTGCTCGCGCTCTCTCTCTCTCTCTCAAAAATAAAACATTAAAACCTTTTTTTTAAATTAAAAAAATAACCCTTCATTTTAGCTACTGTCTAATACATTTTGTTAGGCACCATTTAATTGTCATATTTTGGGGCACTTGGGTGGCTCAGTCGGTTAAGCGTCTGTCTTCTGCTCAGGTCATGGTCTCGTGGTTTGTGAGTCCGAGCCCTGCATCAAGCTCTGTACTGACAGCTCAGAGCCTGGAGCCTGCTTCAGATTCTGTGTCTCCTTCACTCTCTGCTCCTCCCCTGTTCATGCTCCCTCCCTCCCTCCCTCTCTCCCTACCCTCCCTCCCCCCTCTCAAAAATAAACATTAAAAATTTTTTTAAAAAAATTGTCATATTTTATTTAGTTAATGGTTAAAAACTTCAAACAATAAAATGAGAACCCTGTAAAAGGTGTAGCTCCTTTTGGGGGGGAGGGGGATATATATGGTACTTAAGTGATTTAAAAAAAAATTATTTTTTTACATTTATTGTTGAGAGACAGCGTGAGCAGCAGAGGGGCAGAGAGAGAGGGAGACACAGAATCTGACACAGGCTCCAGGCTCTGAGCTGTCTGCACAGAGCCCGATGCAGGGCTCGAACCCGTGAACCGGGAGATCATGACCTGAGCCAAAGTCACATGCTTAACAACTGCCTGAACCACCCAGGCGCCCCAAGTACTCGAGTGATTTTTAATAGCTGCACAGGTATTATTGCACTTTGATGATGAGTGATAATAGTTTGGAAAGCTCATCATCATTTAGTCCATCCCATTCTCCTCCTGCTCTTCCTCATTTATTAATGCCTAATGGTCATCGAGTTAGGGACTTCTTCCAGACATGCTTTCAGTTAGTCCTCATAGCATTATTATCTCTGTTTCACAGATGGATTGTAGATAACACCCAGAGCCACACAGCTGATGAGTTTTAAGAAGTTGCTTCCATTTTACAACACTGAATGTATTCACACTTCACCTCTAGAGAAAAATGGTTAATGGCAGGAGGAAAGACTTCTGTTAACATGCAGCCTTGTGCTGTAATTGTGAACCCATAGAGACGTGGTTTTGATTCCCAGTTCACATGGTACTGTAAGGACCAGGACCCTCCATTTTTCTCTGTAATCCACCAAATTTGAATGCCAGTAGGAGAGGCCCAGCCCCTGCCAGTAGCACAGGACCCACCATTTATCGTTGTGTTTCTTAGTGCTTCACACTCACCTACCTGAATTTTTTTTTTTTTACAGTTTTATTTTTTAATTAATCCCTACACCCCACGTGGGGCTCGAACTTAGAACCCGGAGATCAAGAGTTGCATGCTCTATTGACTGAGCCAGCCAGGCCCCTTCACCTGCCTGATTCTTGCAGACATTTAAGCCATGAACTAGTCACATAAAGAGAAATCTTCCTTTATCTGGAAATACCACTCATCAGCAGATTTAACTCGTACAGTCCCTCTTCTCCCGACAGTTGGAGATTACTGTTACTAACTGAAATTGGTAAAAATTTGTGGTAGTCTTCAGTATTTAAAATATCTGGCACTGAAATACATAGATACGCTTAACACAAAAGGTTTCTGTTGTTGGTTTGTAAAGAAGTTGGGGTAGAAGATGAACTACAAGCCATCCTCCTCAGTTTCTTTGGTTTCCCTTATCCAAACGTTGGCCCTTCCGCAGGGTCTCTGTCCTAGGCCTGTTGCTCTTGCCTGCATTCCCTCTGAAGATGATCTCATCTGTTTCCATGGTGTTGAGTACCATCTGTGTGCTGATGACTCCCAAATTTATATCTCAGCTCTCCATTCTGAGCTGCAGACATATATATCCACCTGCCTACTTTACATCACTACCTAAATGCCTTTTGAAACCTAAAATGTAACTGGCCATGAATCAAACTCTTTATCTTGTTTAATCCTTCTTGACTGTGCTGATAGACAGGTTACATGGCCACTCTGTGCTTCACTTTTCTGTCTCATAAAATGTACTTGTAGGGGGAGGAGAGGGACTAAATAATTCTTTTGTTATATGGCTGCCCTCAGGGGCTCTAGGATCAAGGACAAAAATTACCCTGTATGTTTAAATGTTAAAGTTTTACCCTGCCTCTGTGGGTTTAAATGAACATTATAAATATCTTTGAAAGAAAGCAGAAGGCAACAGGAAATTGTATAAGGTCTATAAAAGGATAGAAAGAAGTTCCCTAATCTTGGCCCAGCAAATAGTGAGGATTTTTGCTGATGTGGATGGTTGACCTTTGAACAACTTGAATTTGAACTGTGTGGGTCCCACTTATACACAGCTATTTTTTTTTTTACATTTCTTTTTTTTAATTAAATTTTTAATGTTTACTTTTGAGAGAGAGAGAGAGAGAGACAATGTGAGAGGGGGAAGGCAGAGAGAGAGGGAGATACAGATTCAGAAGCAGGCTTTAGGCTCTGAACTGTCAGCACAGAGCCCAATAGGAAGCTCAAACTCATGAGCCGTGAGATCGTGACCTGAGCCGAAGTCCGAGGTTCAACCAGCTGAGCCATCCAGGCGTCCCCCACCCACCTTTTTTTTTTTTTTTACACTTCTATAAGTGAATTTTTTTCCTTATAATTTTCTTAACATTTTCTTTTCTCTCCTTTTACCTTATTGTACGAATACAGTATATAATATACAAAATATGTGTTCATTATGGTATCAGTAAGGGTTCCTGTCAACAGTAGGCTGTTAGTAGTTAAGCTTTTGGGGAGTCTGAAGTTATATGTATGTGGCTTTTCCACTGTATAGTGGTCAGTGCCCCTAACCCTCAGATTGTTCAGAGGTCACCTGTGTATGTAACTTTCAAGGTTTTCTTTGTAGCAGCTACTGGAGCCGCTGTCATCTCTCTGCCAGACTTCTTGCTCATGTGACGACTTCTCCTCCTCCTCCTTCTCCTTCAGAGAAAGAGAGTATGAGTAGAGGGGAGAGAGGGAAAGAATCTCAAGCAAGCCCCACGTTCAGTGTGGAGCCCAACTCGGGGCTCGATCCCACAACCCTGGGATCATGATCTGAGCTGAAATCAAGAGTCGGATGCTTAACCCGTGGAGCCACCCAGGTGCCCCGCTTATGTCAAGCACAGTGTGGGGCCTCTGTGACCAGGAATGGTCCTTCTATCTCTAAAATTTTGTCACACTGCTCATTTGAATTTAAAGAGTGAATATTTAGAGCTTTGTATAGACTCAAAATCCTCAGCATTATGTGACCTCCTCATTTTTCCTCAGAGTCTACATCTGGTTGGTCACCAGGTCCTGTTAATTCCCTTGCAAGCATCCTTCCCAAACCCTGTGCTTCTCTGTGACCTTAGTGCACTGCTTTTATTCAGCCTTCCTGCCTCTGGCCTCCAGTGCTGCTCAGTCTCTTTGCTGCCTGTCACCAGCCCCTCCCCTTTGCCCATTGTGTCACCTCCAGGATCTCATTCCTATGAGAGACTTCCTGGTCAGGCTTGAGAATGTCTTTTCACTGTTGGGTGCCCCCCACCTGCAGTTCCTGCTGCCCTTGGCTCTTCACTCCTCGCCTTCTTCATAAGTGCTCTTCCCTCTGCATAGACCTCACCATTCAGACGCTGTCCCCGCTTTGAATGGCCCCTCCTGTGCCCCTGCAGAGGGTCCTTCCCTGTTTGTGTCTCCCAGAAAGCCGTTGATACATCTGAGAAGCTGCCCGTCACCCCATTAGATGGTGAGAGAGTTTCATCCATCTTGGTGGTGTTCCTGGCACATCTTATAGCCCATATAGTAGACACAAATTTTATTTGCATAAAAGATTTTTAATTTCTTTCCCAGTTAGTAAGGAGGTTTACACTGAGAAAAAAATTTTTCTTTTTAATCAGACAGTATTGTTGGGCAATATTGTCTTAATTTGCTCTCTCCTGAAAAGCTCTGTTAGATGTTTGTTTCTGTAGCTGTTTCACCCAACCTCCCTGTGCTCGGAAACCTTAAAGGACTCCCACTGTCTTCCGTGGGGACTCCGGTGGCATCTTTCTGCTAGAACTCTTTTCTCCCGGAAACACTTACCTGATGTTTGAATTGCCCGCGCGCCAGGAGCCTTGGAGGCATACCAGTTAATTAATGGCAGAATTGGGACCGGAGCTTAACTGCTTCCTGTCTGTCTAGTGCTCTTTCCCTTGCATCTGTCTGATGCCAGCAGCGAGGACACTAGGTGCAACTCCCTAGATTGGACTGGGGAAGTTTTGTCGATGCCCTTTTTCACATTTAAATCTTAGGTGTTCGGCTGAACTGCCGCTGTGTACCAGTCTACTCTGATTTATGGATATTATAATCTGGATAACTGAAATTTAAAATTCTGTACTTCTTCTCAAATTCAGAGTTCATTAAAATTCTCAACTTGGTTCACAGCCCTTACTAAACTCGCTAGTTACTATTTAAGGTTGTTTGGCAACTGACTTTGGGATTTTGAATTTAATCTTGGTCACCTCTGCTCCTTCTCATGTTCTTCAACTGTAAAATGACATACAGACTTGGAAAATTGAGATTACAATGTAAAGATGTCCAGGCTTTTTGAACTTTGTCCACGCCGTCTACCAGAATAAATAAAATACAGGAAGTAGCCTTACATATTTGAGATAACTGCTTCCTTGGTAGGCTTTGAGCCTTTGTAGCTTTCTGTTCTTATATTCAGGTTTTGGCTGTAGTCAAGCCAAAGGTTACTCCTAAGGATTAGAGATCCGGCTTGCCTTAAGATTCATTGGTGAGCCCAGCTGGCTGCTCATTTGGCTGCCGCAGGCCAGGCTAGGCCCTGTCTTGTGTGGATGTGAGCTAAAAATAGAGGATTCATTTTGGGTTGGCAAAGCCCAGGCTCTGGGTGGTTTTCGTTGCTTGTTTCAGACTGGACTTTGTGTGTGTGCTTGTGAGTGGATCTTTGTGTATACAGTAGAACCTGATAATACTCTGCTGTACTTACTGTGGGGCTTTGTCTACAGCCCCCCCCCCCCCCCCCGCCACCCCCCATAAACTATCAGCCTCTTCCTCACAAACAGGCAGAGGAAGAGGGATCCTATCAGATAACTTAGAGCTCTGAAACGACAGGGGCATTTGAGATGGTGTTGGTCGCGTTATAGATGAGGTAGCAGACCTGGAAATGTTGCCCATCATGAATCAGATGATAATCGCACAAGATAGAAATGGCAGCAGGGGGAAATATTTGATTTTTTTATTGAAAAATACATATCAGTTTATGATTTGGTCTTTGGACTTGGAGTAAGGTTATCATGCAGAGAATGGCAGACTCTTGACAGTGGCCCTGCCCTGGTGACCTTTTCTCCGGGGAAGATTTCCTTCTAATTAATAGCTTTAAGCTTTTCCAGTTGTCTGTTTGAGAAGGGTGGTGGGTGGTCGTAGAGGGAGTTACTGATCGTAATGTAAGTCCTTGAGAATTGTCTCAGTACTTCACTGGGAGAGGCAATAGGGGTGCGAGAAGGGGGGGAACAGGAGAGGCTGTGGCAACAAAAGATCAAGTCCTACTTCATCTCCATCCTGCATGGAATCGTTTCCTGTAAGGGAAGGGAACACTTTGTGGTGATAGATTTATAGAATATTAGTACCGAAAGCAGCATGATATATTTATATTGGAAGAGAGAGCATGGGCTTTGGAGCCACGGACCAGAAACTAAATCTTGGCAAGCTACCTAACTTAAGTCTTAGGTTTTCTTGATCTTCAAAATAAAGATGATAATGCCCACCTCACATGGAATTGTGAGGATTTAAAGAGATAATGTTTATAAAACGGATGTTTAAGAGGTAGTGGGTGGTATTGTTTTCTGATCACATGCCCTGGAATCAGGCCAGATTTTCTAATGCGCTCAGACACCAGATTGCTTTGTTTACCTTGGGCAAGTAGGTAACCTTCTCTGGGCCTCAGTTTCTGTATGTGTATAAAGCAAATATAATAATGCATACCAGTTGGGAAATTATGAATTTAACCATTCAAAAAATGGCTTAGATGCCACAGAGAGGGAATGTCTAAATTTAGCTTGATGGTCCTGTTCTGTACCTTAGGTTGTTACCATCTAATTTTGGTGTCAGAATTAGAGTTTTTAAAAGTTTATTTATTTTGAGAGAGAGGATGTGCAAGTGGAGGAGGGGCAGAGAGAGCGGGAGAGAGAATCCAAGCAGGTTCTGCATTGTCAGCGCAGAGCCTGATGTGGGGCTTGAACTCACAAACTGTGAGATCATGCCCTGAGCCGAAATCAAGGAGTTGGACTCTTAAACTACTGAGCCACCCAGGTGCCCCTAGAGTTAGAGTTCTTTAGAAGCAGAATTTCAAAAAGAAGTTTACATTCTTTCCCTACCATATAGTCTCTTTTTAAAAAGTTATTTTGTATTCTGACACCATTTCAGTGTTTTCACTTGGAGTCCTTGTATCTTTTTGCCTCTGTATTCTTTCCATCAGTTTGGTAAAATGGTTCTTGATCATTCTTTAAAAGGCAAACAAACAAAACAATAATAAAAATAAAGCATTGCAGGGGTTCCTGGGTGACTCAGCTGGTTACATGTCTCACTTTTGGTTTCAGCTCAGGTCGTGGAATCAAGCCCTGTTCCAGGCTCTGTGCCAGCGTGGAGTCGGCTTAAGATGCTCTCTCGCTCTCTCTTTAAAAAAAAAAAAAAAAAGGCAAAAGATTATCTGCCAAACTATTAAACAAAATAATAAAGCATTGCAGATTGTGCACTGGAATTGTGCTGCCAAAGATTACTTAAATTAAGCATCTTAAACTGGCAAATATTCATTAAATATTGTATATATATATCTGGTAAAAATATTGATAAACAAACATCTGGGTAAATAAATATCCAGTAAATATTTTCATTTGTGGCGAATAAAGCCCTCCAATAAATCAAGAGCATGTTGAAAATACAACATATGAGAAAAAACACTTTACAAAATGTTTCAAGGCAGTATGCTTCCTCTTTCTTCAGCGATCTTGCCATTTTTAGAGACAAATGAGGTTCAAAGGTCAGCTGTTAGTTCACCCTGTGCTTTTCTGAAACTACAATCTGTGTTGAGGCTGTTAACGTTAAGAAGGTTTTTGTTCCTTTTTCCCCTCCCTCTCTCCCTCTCCCTTCATCCTGGCCTGTTTGTAATTTCTGTCTGGGATTTATATGTAGAGAACTTTACAAACCAGACATAATATGTAATGCCTCATGTGATTTTTTATACCCTTTCTGTATTCTTGGGACTCTGTTTAAAGAAATGTTTTAAAATGTGTTTGTTCTCCCTTGCTTCCAGATAAAATTACTTCACTATCACTCTGTGAAAGGATAAAAGTACGTTTATAAAAAAAAATTACCTATGACCTTTTAGGCTGAGCCCAGCGTATGTGATTTGGAAACTGACTTCCCTCTCCTGTAGGTAAAATATCATCAGTAGAGGTGGGGAATGTGAGCAGAATTCATCTTCAGAAAAGAGTACTCGGAGGGAGGAAAGGAAATAGACTGTAGGTAAGGAACGGTTGCTGACAAGGCAGAAAACCAAAAGCGAAAGCTGCTACAAAGCAAGATTTTGTTTAAAAAGAGGAGGAAAGAAATAAGCTCAAGGGATTCTGGCTTTCTTACTGTTACCAATTACGTATCGCTCTTTTTGAATCTATGCTCTGATTTCCCCCTAGGTGGTTTTTCTGTTGTTGCTCTGTATTGTAGAGCACTGTTCCTATATCTGGGTCTGTCGAATTACAGTCTGTTAATTAAGTTATATTTATTTATTTATTTTGCTCTCATCCCACCTAATCATGTCCGCTTCTAGGAGTATATTTGAAACCATGTCTTTCGATTTTCCCCTCCAGCCTTCTTAAGGGCTCTGACCTACTTAAAGAGGGGAAGAAAACCCCAAATGATACACTATTTTGGGTGTGGAGAACTGGGCGTACTGTTTCATTGATGCCTTGATAATTCAGGAAAAAGTCCTTTGTTCTCTCTGTTTTTTATTGAATGACTTCCTGTGCAAGGACAAATTGGGTCAACATTTTTTCTGACCTAAGAAGGAAGGGGTGGTATCTATATCTTGCATCTTCTGATGCTAATTCTATTGCAGTTTTTAAAAAAGTCTTTCATTAAAATTTTGGATTTGTTAGGACTTAGATTTATCTTCTTGTTCCCCTGTTTGCCAGTTGGTAAAAATAAATTGTGCTAGGGAAGGATAATTTATAATTCGTAGCCTCTTCTGATGAATGGTACTATTTCTAAAGTGGAGGTTTCTAATCAGTAGGCTGAGCTATTCAGGTATGTAGGGCAACCCTACAGCTGGGTTTGCCAAGGATAGCCCCAATTTAAGGATGTTTTCTTGGATTATTAATAAGGGAAGGAAAGAAAGAAGCCCTTACGGAATGATGAATTATGTGGTCATCCTTGCTTCGTGTCTCCATAGGTCTCTAGTGTGGTTAATGTGTCCACACTTTCTTCTCGGGGGTCAAATGTCCATTTGGGCAGAAAACTTGGAAAGGTGTGTTTCAAAATGATGTGGTTGTGTCTGTCTAGTTAGTGGGATTATAAATGATGTTACATTTTTCAGTGAGCTTGCTCTAGTTTCCAACTTTCTACTAAACAAAATAATTTTGTTATTAAAACCAAAAGAACTATATTTCAGAAATTGTTTATGTTTAACAAATATAAAATGGAGACTGTGTAATGGTGAAGCCTGTCAATCAGGCTTTTGCATTCCAAGCAGTACAAGCTGATTTTGTGTATTTTAACTAGCAATACAGTTTATTGGAATGACTGAAGTATAGTTGACTCTCAAACAATGAGGAGGTTACTAAAACAATCCTGTATGTAACTTTTGACTCCTGAAAACATAACTACTAATAGCCTACTGTTGACTGGAACCCTTACTGATATTGATCAGCACGTATTTTGTATGTTACATGTATTATAGACTATATTGTTACAATGAAGTAAGCTAGACAAAGGAAAATGTTATAAAAATCATAAGGCAGAGAAAATACATTTGTAGTATTGTACTGTATTTGTCAGTACCATCAGTTTATGTCGTCTGTTTACAAGATGAATTGTCTATCAGTACCTGCATTAATGTCTTACCTGATAACAAAACACTATAGCTGTTACACATATTTCTAACACTAGACATCAGAAATGAAAACAAACTTGGGGTGCCTGGGTGGCTCAGTCGGTTAAGTGTCCGACTTCGGCTCAGGTCATGATCTCATGGGTCATGAGTTCGAGCCCTGCTTCAGGCTCTGTGCTGACAGTCTGGAGCCCTGGAGCCTGGAGCTTTGGGTTCTATATTTCCCTCTCTCTCTGCCTCTCCCCGACTTATTCTCTCCACCCCTCAAAAATAAATAAATGTTAAAAAATTTTTTTGAATGAAAGCAAACAAAAAACGAAAGAGTAACCAAAAGAAAATGTGAAAAAGAAATGCATGTTTATTTATAGGGTATGAGTCATGCAGTGATAATGAAGTAGCAACAATATGGTTGTTTTATGGTAGCCTACTATAATCGATGTGATTGCTTCACGGGAGCCTAGCTCCTATACCAGTGAATGAATCGTTATAAAACTTTTGTGCTTTACAGTATTACAGTCCTATTCATAATAAAGTATTGGAAACATTGTTGCATTAAAAAAATTACTTATCTGTGATGATAGGGTGATAGGCAGTTCCTCCAGTTATGAGAGAGGGAGGCATAGTGTACAGTAATGTAATTCTTTGAAAGCACAGTTATAAAACAGAAAATTAACAGTATTTTATATTAACTCTCACTCGCCTTATGCCTACATAAGGATGGGCTGTCCATTTCCATGCAAGTCTTAGACACAGTGTTCCTTGTGGTGAATATGTAGGCGATGATGGTGATGACACAGAAATGTCCCATACATTGCTTGTCATGCAGTTATTAGATACTCACACAAAGACACACACATACACAACAGTTTATTTATTTAAAAGAATTTTTTAATGTTTATTTTTGATAGACACAGAGTGTGAGTGGGGGAGGGGCAGAGAGAGAGAGAGAGATAGAGAGAATATGAATGAATGAATGAATGAATCAATCAATCAATCAATCAATCAATCTGAAGCGGCCTCCGGGCTCCGAGCTGTCAGCACAGAGCCTAACGTGGGGGTCAAACTCACAAACCATGAGATCATGACCTGAGCCAAAGTTGGTTGCTTAACCAACTGAGCCACCCAGGTGCCCCTCACAACAGTTAAGTTTATTAACTGTATGGCATGATGAGTGTTAACTCTTCACTGAGTGGACATCGATCATCACAAAGTCTTGTCATCTTTGGGTTGTGTAGTATGAGGGGGAAGAAACAGAAGAGGAGGGGTTGGTCTTACTGTCTTAGGAGTGGCAGAGGCAGAAGGGGAGGCTGGGGGCGGAGCAGGCACTCTGGTACATGTAACCTTACGGGGATACCTCATAATTTCTGACTTTTTTTTTTTTTTTGCTTTTTCACTTCTCTAAAAATGTTTCTAAGATCCATGCCTTGAAACCCTTCACCCACCCACCATTTCTGCCACATCAACAGTCTCTTTCATGATTTCGTTGATTGGCTCTTTCGTAAATCCTGTGAAGTCATGCATAACATCTGGACACAGTTTTCTCCAGCAGGAATATTCTTTCAGTCTTGATGGCTTTCATGGCTTTTTCTAGAACAGTGGCATCTTCAATGGTGTAAGCCTTCCATACTCTCATGATGTACTATCAGGGTTCTCTTCCGTAGTGTTCACAATGCTTTCCAGACATCACTGTGTGTAACGAGCCTTAAAGTTCCTTATGACCCCCTGATCTAGAGGCTGAGTCAGAGTCATTGTGTTTGGGAGCAAGTAGACTATTTTGATACCTTTGGTGTTGAACTCATGGGATTCTGGTTGGCCAAGGGCATTGTCCAGTATTAAAAGAACTTTATTTAAAAAATTCTTTTTAATGTTTATTATTTTTTGAGAGAGAGAGAAGTGGGGGCGGGGGGGTGGTGGTGGAGACAGAGAGAGAGATGGAGATACAGAATCCAAAGCAGACTCCAGGCTCATAGAGCCCAGTGCGGGTCTCGAACCTTCGAACTGTGAGATCACGACCTGAACTGAAGTTGGATGCTCAACTGACTGAGCCACACTGGCACCCCTTAAAAGAACTTGAAAAGGCAGCCCCCAAGGCACTTGCTGATCAGGGACAAAGCTTGAGGGAACCCATCCAGAAAAAGGGTTCTCACTGTCCAGGCCTACTTGCTGTGCAACCAGGCACTGGCAGCTGATGTTTATCTTTGCCCTTCCAGGCTAGGAGGTTAGCAGCTTTACAGACAAGGGCAGTCCTCATCATAAACCGGACTGCATTTGCACGAAACAGTAGAGATAGACTATTCCTTCCTGCCCTAAGTCCTGGTGCTCGCTTCTCTTCCTTTTTTATCAATGTCCTTTGTGGCACTTTTTTCCCCCGAACAGGGCACTTTCGTCTGCATTAAAAACCTGTTCAAGCAAATATCCTTTCTCTTCAGTAATGTTCTTAATGGCGTCTGGGAAGTCATCTGCTATCTCCTGGTTGGCAGAAGCGGCTTCTCCTGTTATCTTAACTTTTTTTTTTAAGCGAAATCTCTTTCTAAAATTACCGAACCATCCTTTGCTGGCATTACATTTTCCAGCTTTAGATCGTTCACTTTCCTTTTACTTGAAGTTGTCATATAATGACTTCGCTGTTTCTCGAATCGTACCAGTCTTTAGAGATACGCCTTTCTTTTAGCAATCCGCACCCACATTAAAGCTGCATTTTCAATACGGGGTAAAAATGTATTTTGCAAAAAGTCCAAGGTTTTTGTGCCTGCTGGCATAGCAGCAGTGACAGATTCATTAACTTCCTTTTCTTATTTCTACAGTGGTCCTTGTGCTGGATCCATTTATCTTGAAATGGCGGACAACTGCAGCTGCAGACCTCAATCCATGTACATGCCACGCCATTTAACTTTTTCTTGTAAGGTCACGCTTCTTGGGAGCACTTCCAGCCTCACTAGTGGCACTTCTTATGGGTCCCCTGGTGTGATTCAGGGTTACCAGTATTGCGCGAAACACAATGAGAAATACACAAGAGTTGTGAGAGGTCGCCTTTACTGAGATACAGAGTTTACTGGAGACGCAAACTGCACGTTCGTGATTAGGGTCACCTTGCACTTGAAGTGCGCACTCTCACCACTTGAGCTCTCCACAGTAGCAACAGGAGGTGGCTATGAAATGTTTACAGGAGTGCAGTGTGTATGCACTGCATAAAATTAACTCCTGTGTAATTTTATGCAGTTATGGTTTAATGAATCTTACACCATGTACAGTTTGTAAGTGTATAAGTTTTGATAAATTTTAACTTTTTATAATAGATTGGTGTATATTTTATGGTAGTAAGTGATAAAATAGTGTAGTACCTACATATATTTTATGCATTCGTGACATTACCTAATTTTTTCTTAACATTTTTTTTTTACATTTCTAGGCCATGTAGTTTGTGAGTTTATTCAAATTGTCAAAAATCTCCAAAAAACTTTCCAATGTGTTTATTGAAAAAAAAATCCCTATATAAGTGGACTTGCACAGTTCAAACCTGTGTTGTTGAAAGGTCAGGTGTAGGTGATGGAACAACAGAAAAGCTGAGGGACTGGTGGAGAGACAGCAGCCACTGCCACGGCGCTGGGGCAGTCTTGGGTCATGATGGCTGCTGGCCACCACTGTAGCTGGACGCCTTGTGCTGTCATTTTGCTTCCTGGGCCACGGGCCTGTGCTTTGGCCTTCAAGGAGCAGGGACACATCTCATCTTCTACTCCAGGAGTGGGAGGCAGAGTTTCATGGCGACTCCTGCATGAGCTTTTCTTATCATCTATTCACACCCAAGAGATGAGACTAAGAATAATAGTAGTAATAATGGTTTAGTTTTCTTGATATCCCATCTATTAGGAATTTGAAGGAGGCATGCAGCGTCTTTCAAAGAAATCTGCTTTGGTTTGAAAATGATCATTAATTACCACTTGTTGAAAGTCCCGACTCATGTTCCTTGGCTGTTGTTTTCTCCGCATGACTCAGCCCTTACTTAGAACCTCTTGTCATTTGCCTGGTTGGGGGAGTATGGAATAGTTATTTTGACAGAGGGGTTGATTTAGATCTATGCTTTGCCTTTAGTTCTGGGTTATTTTGCTCATGAGTTGTTTCAATCGTAATAATACTGTAGCTTTTTTAGTGCCTTAATTGTCAGAGTATACTGCTGGTGTTATTGGCTGTTTATAAACATTTAAATGCTTTCCCCAAAATCAGTCCAAGATGTGTGTGTGTGTGTGTGTGTGTGTGTGTGTGTGTGTGTGTGTGTAAAATGAACTTAAAACCAAGCAGGAAAAAATAAGAGTTCTGTTGTGTTAATTGCTCTGGATATGCTTTCTTAGGTTCTTAAGGTTTGGTTTATGGCCTCAGTAGAGCAGCCACGTGCTTCATGTCTGGTGGCAGGAGCCACATGTGTGAGAAAGAACTTGACTTACCTGAGTCACGCACGGTATTTATTTATTTATTAATTTTTTAATTTTTTTTTAACGTTTATTTATTTTTGAGACAGAGCATGAACAGGGGAGGGGCAGAGAGAGAGGGAGACACAGAATCTGAAATGGGCACCAGGCCCTTAGCTGTCAGCACAGAGCCCGACGTGGGGCCCGAACTCACAGACCGCGAGATCACGACCTGAGCCGAAGTCGGACGCTTAACCGACTGAGCCACCCAGGCGCCCCCTGAGTCATGGTATTTAAACATACATGGTAATTAGAGCAAAAACTTTGTGGCCTCAGAGTTAAGCCTGATTTACATTTTTCTAATCAGAAATTGAATGTGAGATTTAAGTAGTGTTTAGAGTTCCTTCCAGGGGTGAAAAATATTTGGGCCCCAGAGGAATTACCCGCTTAGACGATTTGCCCCTCTGAACTTGTAGTTGTCTTAGTAAGGAAGATTTGTTTGATGAACCCGAATATTTGCACATTCTTCTCCTAGGGATTACAGCATTTAATCGATCCAGGTAAAGGTGTAAGTGTGTTTTGAGAATGTGCTGAGTAGTTTGCATAGTTTAGTGGATCTTCTAGTAGTAGACTTGCGGTAGGGAGTTGGGAGTATGCAGAATGTTATGACAAATAGTATTTGTTCGCTTTTCTAGTCTTATTTTTTCCTTTAAGTTTTAGAATTTATCATTTTGGCAGCCGACAGAACGGTATTTCAGAAAGTCACCTTTTCAAACCAAGTTTGATCAAAAGCATACAACTTGGGGTGTTTTGTTTTGTTTTGTTTTGTTTTGTTTTGTTTTGTTTTGTTTTGTTTTGTTTTGTTTTGTGTTTGAGAGTTGGTTCTGTGTGTTGCTGTGAAATGTCTAGGGTTTCTGTCTGGTAGCCTCAGGAAGCTGATGGTGGACGGCGTCCTGGCGGGCTTCTAGCCCTCAGGCCTGTCTTAGCACACACCTGATTTGATGGTCTCACCTGCTGTAATTTAAAGTGAATCCTCAGACCATTGTCTGTCTCCTCAGGACATGATGTCATGTGCTGCATCACGCAGCCCTTTGGGGAGCGGTTCCCAAACTGGCGTTCTGATTCGATCTCTCCATTCATGGGGGTGGTTGATTTGGCTGTTTTCATTTTTTAAAAATAGTTTCTTAATAAAAATCTTGAGGCAGTTCGTCCTAATTGCTTTAATTTGGTATTTCCCACTTGGTGCCCCTTGTGGATATGTTGTGCTGTGTTGGCTTGACTTCATCGCTTTTCCACCTCTCTGGCAAGTATAGGTCACTGTTGTCCCCAGTACTATATTAGAGGCAAGATGTTGTCAAGATTTTGGGGTTTTCTAATCTTGGCCCTATCGTTTACTAGCTCTGTGATCTGAAATGTGTCTCTTAGATTGCCCTAAAGTCTGTTTCCTGATCTCTAAAATGGGAACAAAACCTGTTTTTCCCTCGTACAGCATCACTGTATCTGAAGAGATATTATTTTGCAGTGAACCAGCCACCTGTAAATTATAATACACATCATTATTTTACATGCCACTAAGAAAGAAAAATCACCGCGTTGATTGCAAAATGCATCCTGCTATCGGAAATTATAAGTGTGAAAAATGTACATGTTAAAATAAGTGAAATGTATTATATGAGACAGCTCCATTCTTCATATTGCTGTCAGAGTGGTATTTTAAAAGCCACAAGTCTTACAATGTCATTTCCCTGCTTGAAATTTCTCAATGATCCTCCATAACCTAAAGACACAGTCCAAACCCTTAATGTCATGGAAAAGGGCCAGTGTAATCTGGATTCGAGTGTGGTGCCCTACAGCATCAGCAGCACCTGGGAACTTTTTAGAACTGGGACTTCTCGGACCCTTTCCCGTTCCTTTGGAGTAAGAAACTTGGGGGTAGATCCAAGAGCTTTTTAACAAGTTCTTTGGGGGATTCTGGTATATGTGAAAGTGTCAGAACTTTGATCTAGGTCAAACCTACTTTAATAAGTTTCTCCCCCCCTCCCCCTTCTTTTTATGTGCGTTTAATTTAATGTAGAAGTACTGGGACTGCTTGGAGGTAAGGTGAGTACTCCCCTTCCCAAGAAATTATCCCCCAGAGAAGAGCACTGCAGACAGCTCTCATGTTAGGGCAGGCTGTCTCAAGGAGTTAATTTTGAATAGCAAAGAATTCTTTGTGATGACATACTATAAATCAAAATGATTTCAATCAATGCTTAGTTTCAGATATTTTTAGATTCGCTAGTGGAAGTAGTAAAAAAAGGCAAAGGCTTTTTTAACACTGATTTCGTAAAATTCCTCACAGTTGAAAGTGTTGACTGTCTTTCTGACGCCTTTTAAAGATGACACAAAAAGCAAAACAATAAGTGATTGTGATGTGGAGATTGTGTGTGTGTGTGTGTGTGTGTGTGTGTGTGTGTGTGTGTAAAATGGAAAAATGAATGGTTATTTCTGACTTGGGATAACAGTTCTAGAGGCAGTATCATATCCATTAAAATAAAAAAAGAACCAAAATCTATCTCACAAGGCTTGGAAATAAAGATGCTATCATTTGAAAACCAGCTTTAGACTAAAGAATTGGCTTCAAGGGCACCTGGGTGGCTCAGTTGGAGAAACGTTCAACTCTTGGTTTCGGCTTAGATCATGATCTCATGGTTGGTGGGTTCGAGCCTCATGATGAGCTCCAGTTAGCGTGGAGCCTGCTTGGGGTTCTCTCTCCCTCTCTCTTCCCCTCCCCATTCTGTCTCTCTCTTTCAAAATAAATAAATGAACCGGAATAAAAAAAAAAAAAAGAATTGGCTTTACTGCTGAAAATAGTGATGACAAAAATGCATATGAAACATCTGAATAAACTTGCTTCATGAAAGTAAGAAAAATGTTCTAAACAATATTCTGTAACATGTACATTTAACTATATGTGCTTAAATTAAAAATTAAATGTTATAAGTGCACATTTGCTTCGCCTCTATACCTACAAATTTACCAAAAATTTTGGGGGAGTAATTGCCAAATAATATTTATAATTTCAAAAAACCCTCCTTTGCCCTCTCTACCACCCCTTTCTCTTCATGGGCTTCTTGCACTCTTTGAAAGTCTGTTCCCATTTTCTCCCCATGTTTACTGTACATTTTTTCTTTCCCACCGTCGAGGCTAAGAGTACGTACCTTTTCTCTGCCTCCTGTGGCAGCCGGCGCATACCTCGTGTCCGTGCACCTGTCTTCATTGCCCTAATGCTCTCTGGTTGCTTCTTCATTTTTTCTATTAATTTGAAGGCTTTCTTTTTGGGGTAATTCATAACTAAGTGTAATGAGCATGGGTTTTGTAGACATGCTTGGTTTGAACGATGGCTCAGCTACTGTTTAGGCTTATTACCTGGCACAAGTTATTAGTTTCTCAGTCTCCAGAAATTGAAGATAATAATTAGTTTGTTGAGTTACACTGAGGATTAAATGAAGTAGCACATAGTTAAGCATCAGTAATGCTTATTATTCAGTTTTGTCTTCAGTGTGTCATAGGGACCCAAGGTATCTTTTCTTAAGTGAGTTAGAGGAGTTCTATGTAATTTATCCCCAGTTATCTCTGGATAGATCAAAAAGCCATACGTGAAATATTAGCATATATTTCAAAATCTTATTTACTGACTAACATGTTTGCATTGCTTCAAATGGTATTTGTTTAACTCTGTCCCTTAAAAAAAAATCACCCATAATCTCACATTCCAGTGGCAACTAGTCTTAACACATCTATGGTCTTTTTCTGTTTTTTCTTTTTACATAACTGAGTTTACTAAAATATAATCTCACTTATTTGATTAAAACTGGAATAGGAGAGGTCTGCTTAATGTGCACCTAATTTTAATAGGGACCTAAATTTCATGTAAATTGTGAAGGAGGTTTAACTGGGCCTTAGTTTGATATAATCATAATTACAGATTCTTAAAATTAAATCAATTTTATCTTACACATAATAAAAATTTCGCTTTGTTTCATCTGTAAGCTAGTTCACTGAATGAACAAAGGATGACTTAGGTGTTGTTTCTGGTATAATATCCCCCCACCCCCACCCCTCACTTTATTTTTCACTTCATAATTGAACTTTGCAGGATTTATTGAAGGGACCTTGTTTGGTGGGAGTAGTTGAGAACTTGATCTTTTTCTGGTGGTCTCTCTCCTAATACTTTTATGCTCACATTGTTTTGAAGAGACTATTAATGAATTCATTCTCTTTGTTGGTCTTGTCCCCCAGTTGTTACTTGGTCTGCCAGTTTCTTTTGTCAGGAGCTTGGCCTCTTATTAATATCAACATCTATTATTGTCACCATGAAATCTTCCATATTTTCGAGATTTCTGCTGTTATTGAATTGTATCCACAGTCTGTTGTCAAATGACTAATTTATCTGGACCTCCATTAAACAGATCTAGGTCTTTTTTATTATTTAAAGTATGGAGAGATACTTGATTTGATCATAATTTTATGAATTCTCAGTTTACTCATGAATATTTTGTGTTTTTTTTCTTTTGCAACCTCATTACTTCTGAGACAGATTACAAGTGCTTGCATAGTTTTCTAAAAACAATTTTTTATATTGCTGTTTTTGCTTTAATGTACTACAGACTCTTTTTAAACTTCATTTTAAACATAAATTTTATTTTTGGGACACTTGGGTGGCTCAGTCATAAAAGTGTCCAACTCTGGATGTTGGCTCAGGTCATGATCTCAAGGGTTTGTGACTTTGAGCCCCTCATTGGACTCTGTTGCTGATGGTGTGGAATCTGCTTGGGATTCTCTCACTGTCTTACTCTCTGTGCCCCTTCCCTGCTCATGCTCTCTCTCTTTCTCTCCCACACCCCCTCAAAATAAATAAATAATAACAACCAAAAGATTTAAAAAATAAAAATAAATTTTATTTTTTTTAATTTTTTTTTCAACGTTTATTTATTTTTGGGACAGAGAGAGACAGAGCATGAATGGGGGAGGGGCAGAGAGGGAGACACAGAATCGGAAACAGGCTCCAGGCTCTGAGCCATCAGCCCAGAGCCTGACGCGGGGCTCGAACTCCCGGACCGCGAGATCGTGACCTGGCTGAAGTCGGATGCTTAACCGACTGCGCCACCCAGGCGCCCCAATAAATTTTATTTTTAATAAATTCAAGAATATTGGATATATAGGGATCAATAATATGTTTGCTACTATAAACAGTCATTGTATACATTTAAAATTCTTTTGAATTTTTCTTTTATTTTTTTAGTTTAGAGGGAAAGTGCATGAGTTGGGTAATAGGGCAGACGGGGAGGCAGGCTCTGCTGCCAGCACAAACCCTGACGTGGGGCCCCATCCCACAATCGTGGGATCAGGACCTGAGCCGAAATCAAGAGTAGGATGGTTAAGCAACTCTGCCACCCAGGTGCCCTTACGTTTTTTAACCGAAAAGCATCTGGATTGTTTTCTGTGGACAAATTCCTAAGGAAAAATCACAAGATAGGACCATTTAAAGTTTTCCAATACGTATTGCTAGTTATTTTAGCAGTTTATGTTGATCATCTTGTGAGTGCTGATGTCAGTATACATTTATCTGTGTGTGCGGTTGTTTTTAAAAACTTGGAACAGATGTGAAAGGTAAATCAAGGGTATCTCATTGGTATATGACCTTCTATAGGCAAGGGAGACCCGTCTCTGGGTGAATCTTGTTAGCATCCTCTGTCCCTCCATTCATCCCGCTGAAGTATGTCACGTTAACCGTTCTAAGGCGCACACGCTTTTGTCATTTTTCTCTTCTCCATTTTCTGCTTACTTGCTTTTCCACCGACTTTAGAGCCCGGCAGTGGTGGTCTCTTGCCTGTGTCTCCACCAACCTTATCGCTGAGTTCTGTCCCATGGACTCGGTGCTGACGCTCAGTTGGAGTGCCGCGTTTGCTTGACTCTAGTCACTCTCCAGTTCCCATCTCTGTCTGTCTTACACATCCTTCAAGTCCCATCTTAAGTATCTTCATCCTTTGTTGAAGGAGTACCTTTCTCTTCCACTAAAGGGTTCTGTGGTTTTGGTCTCTTTCATCCTCAGGTACTCTTTGCTCAGACTGAGCACTGCATTGTCCTGCAGCCAGACTCTGCTCGTGCTCTGGAAGAGGGGCTATCTCCTGTTAGAAGATGCCCTCCCTGCCCCTGCCTGGATTCTACCTGTATGTCAGGACCTAGTTCAGTTCCACATCCCCTTGAAACCTTCCTGGATCGCTAAGTCCTTATGATGTTCATCAGTACTGTTTAGTTCTTAAATTAAAAACTGTTTTCGCCTCGGCTCCTGGGCTAGATTCCTGTGACAGTGACTCTGCTTGGCTGCTTCCGTTTCGACTCTTGATAGTAAACCTGAACCTTTTGGTTTCTGTGTGGTTGTTTCTGTTTATCACCTCATGGCCTCAGTGCCATACGTTCATTTAACCAAGATCTGTTCCTATTCTGTGATCCTGGATCTTGACTCTAGAATTTTATTCCTGCACTCCCTCTCCATCTGCAGGGCAGAGTGTGGGATAAGTGGGGAAGAGAGAATCATCTCTGTCTTTGCAAAGCTCAAGGCTGTGTGTTTGATGTTAAGAAAGTGAGATAACTAGATGCCTGGATTTTCTTATAGGTTAGAGCAGAAAGGAAGGCCCTTTAAAGCAGCAGCATTTTAGGGTGGCTTTACTTTTTATTACTGCTATCTTTAAATGTGCATTTATTCAGTTTTTTGTTTTTGTTTTTGTTTTTTGTTTTGAGAGCAAGAGAGCATGAGAGGGCAGAGTCTCTGGAAGAGAGAGAATCAAATGTGGTTTTACATGCTTGCTTGGTTGGGTTTTCTTGCTTCGCTGCAGTTTTCTTGCTCTCGTGGGCACCCACATCTTTAAATAACTGTTGGTTGGCCAGTGTCATTCAGCTTCAAGTCCACAGTAAAAAGGCAGCAAGGACACTGTTGGTTCTGCTAGCAGCAGTTCTACTTAATACTCAAAACGTTTCTATATAAAAGTGATAAATGACTGTATATATTAATTTACTCGAAAGGAAGCACATTAAAAGATGTTTTGGTATCCTCTTTGAGTATCTTTTCTATGGGCTGCTTATCCTTTCTAAAGAACTCGTATTGCATCTTTCTTATTCCCTTTAGTACCCAGATACTGGAGTGTCACAAATTTCTGTTTTAAACATTTTTGAAGAGAGATATTTTCAGAGAGTTGACGCGCTTTGCAGCTTCAAATGTAAATTTTCTAAGTGTTAATCAAAAGATCTAAATCCAGGCACCGTACTGTTCTCCTAGCAAGTTAATTTTCCACATACAGTGAGCTTTATCCATTCCTTGTATCACTTCTCCCATACCAGCTTAGGATGGTGGTTTTGGCCATCATTTACATTTTTGTTATTAAAAACTTCCTTTTTTAATTTTTTCTTAAATTTTATTTTTTTAAATTTACATCCACATTAGTTAGCATATGGTGCAACAATGATTTCAGGAGTAGATTCCTCAGAGTGCCCCTTACCCATTTAGCCCATCCCCCCTCCCACAAGCCCTCCAGTAACCCTCAGTTTGTTCTCCGTATTTATGAGTCTCTTCTGTTTTGTCCCCTCGCTGTTTTTATATTATTTTTGTTTCCCTTCCCTTATGTTCATCTGTTCTCTTAAAGTCCTCATATGAGTGAAGTCATATGATTTTTGTCTTTCTCTGACTGACTCATTTCATTTAGCATAATACCCTCCAGTTCCATCCACATAGTTGCAAATGGCAAGATTTCATTCTTTTGGATTGCTGAGTAATACTCTATTTTTTATACACACACACACACACACACACACACACACACACCACATCTTCTGTATCCATTCATCCATTGATGGACATTTGGGCTCTTTCCATACTTTGGCTATTGTTGATAGTGCTGCTATAAACATGGGGGTGCATGTGTCCCTTCGAAACAGCACACCTGTATCCCTTGGATAAATGCCTAGTAGTGAGTTGCTGGGTCGTAGGGTAGTTCTATTTTTAATTTTTTGAGGAACCTCCATACTCTTTTCCAGAGTGGCTGCACCAGCTTGCATTCCCATCCTTTCTTAATTTTTAATTTCATTGTTATTTTTATGAAGTTTATTCTGAGAGAGAGAGAAAGAATGCACATACACACATGCAAGTGGGGAAAGGGCAGAGAGAGAATCCCAAGCAGGCTCTGCACGGACAGCGCAGAGCCCAACGTGGAGTGCAAACTCACAAACTGGGAGATCATAACCTGAGCCACAGAGTTGGACGCTCACCAGACTGAGCCCAGGTGCCCCCAAAATACTTCCTTTTTAAAAATAGTAGATGAAATACTTCCTTTTTAAAAATAGTAGATGAAATACAAAATACTTCCTTTTTAAAAATGGTAGATGAAAAATAGTAAAAATAGCTTGTAGGGATGGAGATTTGCCTGTATCAATTATTTCCCCCTTCCTCACTTCTCTGAGAATCAGGGTAGGTTGTGAGATGTTTACTGTGCGTTTTTAAATAATATTTTTTAAAATGAAAGAGAGAAGAAAATGTACTTCTTTGTCTTCAACTGCTTTGTGTTAGTACAGGACATTGCATTTTCTATATAATGAAGTAAAATGAAGTATGCTATAGCTACTCAATTTTTACCTCCTGTCCCCCAACTCAGTGCACAATCTGGAAGAGGGTTGTGCATTACTATATTTTTGGTGCCTTTAGTCATTTACCTGTGGCAAAGTAAATACATTAAAATCTAAAATGGTTTTCCTTAATAATATCTTCAGTACTTAAGAAACACTGTTGAGAATTACTGGTTCAGTTAATGCCAATAAAGGATCTAGGAAGAAGTTTTCCCTTCAAGGGATTTCTTGTGGTCTGTGGCATATGTGTTTGGCAGCAGATGAGGTAAAGACAGGTATGATAATGAATTCAAAGGAGAGGTGGCTATAGGAGGGTGGGGTAGGTAGAATTAATTATAGTTTAAGGCTTGTTAAATGCTCTTGTTGGACTTTTCCTTCATTATTAACCTTCATATGATTCTGGGTCCCCCAGTTACCAGGCTTAGATCAAATTGCTCTTTGTTCTGTAAAGTGGAGAATAATAGTCATATCCACAAAGAGTGTTGTAAGGGGGTTGAGTGTGTAAACATATGTTAAGAGCTTAGGATGATACTTAACAGTCATTTGATCTCAGTAGTTATTCCATATAATACTTTTGTTAGATCTTTTATACTGGTGGCTTGGCCACAGGAGTTCATGTTCTTTCTAGGACCTGCCTAGAACAGGAAGTGGAGACATTGGGGAACGTGTTTTATTTGGTTTTCTGGCAGATGCCTAGGAATTGACTAGTAGATAAAAACATAAATGTCTTGAGAATTTCAAGACTGCAGTGAGGTGAATCTGGATGGGAAGTGGAGAATATCTGTGATGTGTAATAGGTTCTGAGTTGTGAAAAATTCTGGGTTTGAGGCATAATGTGGCTTCTGAAGTTCTAAGGCTAGGAGTAGTTGCATTGTTGAAAGAGAATTTTTAAACATTGAAAGGGGACCTTAGGATCTTTGGGGGGTATTGAGGAATCTGAGAGTGAGTTGAATTCTTCCAAATCTGTAATGAGGTATTTCTGAAAACCTTTTTTGTCTTTGAAGCCAGAGTATGAACTTGGAACCCAAGGGAGGAAACATAGAAAAGATCAAAGGACTGTATGTTTCTAATGTCCATCCAACCAGTGAAATTTTCAGACTTACATTCTGATTACTGATTGTGTATTAGTGCTTTAGTCTTTGTAGACTTGATGCCTTGTACCTTGAAATTTCCCTGGATGAGGTTTTAAAGTAACAGGTGCTTTCCTATGGGGGCTGTATATGGGAGAATTGCTGGGGGATTGTCTTCAAACTCAGGGACATGGATTTTAGGAGTCATAAACCTCATCCCCTGGTAAAGCCTTAGAATAATGTCCATTCAAATTCTGGGCTCACATTCGTCCTCTGATTTTTGTCAGGCTCCCTGGCTCACTGTGTGACTGATTTCATTGGGCTGGTAGCCTCATCTCTCCCCTTATAAAGCCTACTCAACTCAAGCTTAATAGGGAAGTGATAAGCTATGCATTTATTTTCCCATTCATTCATTCATTCATTCATTCATTCATTCAGCAGACTTCATGCCCAGTGTGGAGCCCAACATGGGACTTGAACTCATGACCCTGAGATTAAGACTTGAGCTGAGATCCAGATTCAGACACTTAACCAGCTGAGCCACCCAAGTGCCCGATAAGCTATGTATTTAATTTTACGTAAAAACACATATACAAACATCAGGCTATAATTCACACAGCATATACTTCACCCATTTAAAGAGTAAAGCCAGTAGTTTGGGTATATCCACAGAGTTGTGTAACCATCACAATAAGTTTTAGAACATTTTCATCACCCCCCAAAAGAATCCTGTACCCTTTAGCAGTCATGCCCCATTTCCCATCATCCCCCCAGCCCTAGTCAATCATCGATCTGCTTTTTTTTCTCAATGAACTTGCATATTTTGGGCATTTTGTACAAATAGAACCATACTATATGTTGTCTTTAGTCAATGGCTTCTTGAAGCATTCTTACCATAATGCTTCAAGGTGCATCCATATTGTAACATATATTTGTTCTTCATTCCTTTTTATTGCTAAATAATACTCCGTTGTATACATATATACTACATTTTGCTTATCTCTTCATTGGTTGATGGACGTTTGGGTTTCTACTTTTTGACTCTTGACTAATTCTGTTGTGAACATTCCTCTGCAAATTTTTGAGTGGACATGTATTTGTTTTTCTTCTGTTGGGTATACTTAGAAGTGAAATTGCTAGGTCATATGGTAATGCTTATGTGTAAGTTTTTGTAGTAACTGCCAGACTGTTTACCAAAGCTGCTGGACTTATTTAATGTTTATTTATTTTTGACAGAGAGAGAGAGAGAGAGAGAGAGAGAGAGAGACAGAGCATGAACGGGGGAGGGGCAGAGAGAGAGGGAGACACAGAATCTGAAGCAGGCTCCAGGCTCCGAGCTGTCAGCACAGAGCCTGATGTGGGGCTCGAACCCACAGACCGCGAGATCACCACCTGAGCCGAAGTCAGACGCTCGACCAACTGAGCCACCCAGGCGCCCACTGCTGTACTTATTTAGATTCTACCTGTAATGGAAGAGATTTCCAATTTTTCCACATCTTTGCCAACACTTGTTATTAGCTTTTATTTAATTGTTATTATAGCCATCCTGTTGGGTGTGAAATGGCATCTCACTGTAGTTTTTATATTTACGTCCCTGATGGCTAATGATGTTGAGCATCATTACTTATCATCATGTGCTTATTGGCCATTTGTTTATCGTCTTTGGAGAAATGTCTGTTAAGATCCTTTACTCAATTTAAAATTGAGTCATCTATCTTTTTTATTACTGAGTTGTGAGACTTCTTTATTTGCTTTCAGTTATTGAGTTTGGGAGTTGTTACGGTGCCTTTGATTCTAGGCAGTTAATAGTCCCAGCTCTCCCCTCTCACCACCAAGGTGTCTCCACAGAAACGGAGAGGAAGTGAGAGAGGATAGGGGATTTGCTCCTGGTGCAGGTGAAAGCAGTCCCTGCTCTCTTATCCTTATATCCCAATCAGTATATTCTTTTGATTTAACCCAAACTTGGAAGGAAATCAAATTTGATTTAACCCAAAACTTGAGGAGGAGATCTGTCTTTGCCACTTGTGACGTGGAATTCTTTTTAGAGCATGAATTTTGCTTCTTCCTTGAACACATACACAATGTATTTTCCTTTTTTTTTTTAAACAAGCAAAAAATATTTCTCTTACTTTGTATCCTGGGAAATATATAAATAGAATCATTAAATGCTTTCAGGCAAATATGATTTTGTATTTCTTTAAAGTAGATTTAGGGTCACCAAGCTGGCTCGATAAAAACACGTGACTCTTGCTTTCGGGGTGGTAAGTTCGAGTCCTATGTTAGATGTAAAGATTACTAAAATAAATAAATAAATAGACAGATATAATATTTTGACATAGTTATTAACATATTTTAGAGATCTTTAGATTCTGAGACTCAACAGAAATTTGTATGTGGTAGTAAAACTATATTTTAAAGTTAACTTGATTAGCACAGTTCACAAATTTTAACATTGTGAACAACATTGCCTGCCTGGTAGGCAACATTGTGGCAACATTGCCTGCCTGGTAGGAGTCTGTGGTGGAAACACTGCCCAGTGTGGTAAAGCAGCCCTACATGTGACAGCACTTGAAATACGGCTGGTGAAGACTGCTGAGTCTTTAGGTTCATTTATTTTAAAGTATTAAAACTAAAATTTAATTAATTTTTAAATTATTTATATAAAATTTCTTTCAGTGTTTATATTTGAAAGAGAGAGAGAGAGAGACTGTGCAAGCAGGGGAGGGGCATAGAGAGATGGAGACAGAATCTGAAGCAGGCTCCAGGCTCTGAACTGTAGTACAGAGCCTGATGCAGGGCTCGAACTCATGAGCCGTGAGACCATGATCTGGGCCGAAGTCGGATGCTTAACCGACTGAGCCAACTAGGTGCCCCAAAACTAAAATTTCGATAGCCACATGTGGCTAGTGGCTACCTTGCATAAGTTCTAGACAGCACAACTGTAGAACCTTACTAATCTATTACATGGTTTAGAAGGAGGAGTTGAGTTGTAAGAAATAAGTACAATATATTTTTGGCAAATATTTTTACTGAATTTATTTTCTATTTTCTCCAGTGTTTTTTATTTATAGTTTTTTTAAATGTTTGTTTATTTTTGAGAGAGTCACAGAGCAAAAAGCGGGGGAGGGGCAGAGAGAGAGGGAGCACAGAATCCATAGCAGGCTCCAGGCTCTGAGCTGTCAGCACAGAGCCTGATGTGGGGCTAGAACCCATGAACTGAGATCATGACCTGACGAAGTCAGACATTTAATGGACCAAGCCACCCAGGTGCCCCTATTTTCTCCAGTCCTAGTTTTCTACATGGGGCCTTTTGAACTTTATAAATTAAATTAAATTTCTGTGTCTGTATCTGTAATTAAAATGTGATAAATGGCTGGGTAAATTTTCACCAAATTTGGAAGATTTGAGATGTTCTGAGTGAAAATATAGGCTGTGTGTCATGCTAGAGAGTGGCTTTGGGCAGTATGGTGGCCGTTACCTATGAGAGACTGACGGACCCTGGGAAGCCCTCCTTGCCACCTTTCACCCAGGACGCGGGATAGATGAGAACAGCTCGTGCTCTAAGTATGAATCTTACACAGAAAGCTTCCGGGGCAGATGACCCGCACTGCTGGTTGACATGTCTCTGTGGCCTGCTCCAGTGACAGTGGCACTGAGTCCCCATTGCGAATGGAGAAGGGCTAGCTGCTGGTCTTAAATTAATTATCCACTGTCGTTGCAGGCAGAAAAGCAAGCCAAATTGCATTGGCACTTTTTGGATGGTGGCAGCGTTCTAGGTAAATTCAACCTCATTAACATGATTGTGAAAGCTTCAGAAAGGAAAGGGAATCACTTGATTTGATACCTTAACACCCTTCTTACATTTAAGCTGATGTGTGTCTTGAGATTAGTTTTTTTTCCCTCATGAAACATTTAACTTTGAGTTAGCAAGTAAACATTTAAGGGGTGCCTGGGTAGCTCAGCAGTTCTCTGTCTCAAAAATACATTAAAAAAAAAAAAAAGAAAAACATGTGAAAAATTTTAGGCCAGGGAGGATATTTATTTCACTTTGTTTATAAGTTTATTTATTTTGAGAGAGAGAGAAAGAGGGAGAGCATGGGGGAGGGGCAGAGAGAGAGAGAGAGAGAGAGAGAGAGAGAGAGAGAGAAAGAGAGAAAGAGAAAGAGAGAGAGAATCCCAAGAAGGCTCCATGCTGCCAGCGCAGAGCCCAACTTGGGGCTCAGTCTCAAGAACCGTGAAATCATGACCTGAACCAGATGCTTAACTGAGGCACCCAAGCGCTCCAGTTCACTTTAAATACTAGCTTAACATACCGAATTCGTGAAATATGGCAGCGATAATGGCAACATACATTTTAACTGGCAGTTTGCAGTTTGAGTTAGAATTCTGAATGTTCCAAAATGGAAGATGGCGGCAAGCTGAAACTTGAGCCAGCCTTGACTGAATGACCGACAAGTGAGGGGTGTATTCATGGAGTAGTTAGAACGGGTTAAGGTCTTTTTTTTTTTTTTTTTAGGAAAGGATAGTGATTGTGAATTACTAGAAATAACTCTAAAAAAAAAGCTATGCGTGGCCTTTTTGGAGAATATGTCAGAACATTATGGAGGACATAAAAGCACTCTAATGTTGGGGCGCCTGGGTGGCTCAGTCGGTTAAGCATCTGCCTTCGGCTCAAGTCATGATCTCATGGTTCATGGGTTTGAGCCCCATGTCGGCCTCTGCACTGACAGCTCAGAGCCTGGAATCTGCTTCGGATTCCACCCCTCCCTCTCTCTGCACCTCCAAGCCTGCTTGTGTTTTCTCTCTTTGAAAAATAAACTTAAAAAAAAAAAAAAGGCACTGGAATGTAAAATGAAGAGGGGGGCAGGGCGATTTAATATTGTGTGGAAGTTATTAGTCTGTAGATTCTGCTGGTACAATTGGTTATCCATATGTGAGAAACTAAATCCAGAGCTCTACCTCACACTTTAATTCCCAGGTAGATAATTATCTAAATCACCAGTGTGTCAGAGTTGAAGATGTGTCTCGTCTGTTGATTGGAGTTTTTACTTCTAGGTGTGTACTCTCAAGGAGTGGCTTCCACATTTTATTCTTCTGTGACCCACTGTGTACACAGATCTTTCCATGTATAACTGAAATTTATTTAAAGAAGCAATACTCCTACTAAATGAAACACACTTTTTTAAATTACATTATTCCATTTTTAATAAAATACTACCATGACCCAATACATTGATTTCATGAGTCACCCAGTATAGCTTGACAGGGGCTGCCTTTGAGAAACTCTTGTGCATGGACATTTTAGCATGTTTGTAACAATGTAAAATGATATGTCCATGAGGACAAAGTGAAAACGTGGATAGGAATGATGACTCTTCATTTGGGGATGACTGCCAACCTGTGGAAGGAGGGGAAAGGAACTGAGGGTCTTCAAGTCTGTCTATAGTAAGTTAGTCCTTAATCTAAAAACATGTGAAGCAAATGTGACTAAATGTTACAATTTGTTAACTTTGTAGGCAGGTCATGTGTTCTGTACCTTTGAAATAATGGAATATAATAAACAAGAGGCAGAGAAAAAAGGAGCGAAGGTGTGGAAGTGAGGCTAGATTAGTAAGCAGGACGCAGACCGTCAGAACTGTATTCATCATGTTAAGCATATTTTGCTCTATCTCGAGGGCAGAAGGATTTAAGAAAAGAATGATGAGGTCAGATTTGTGTTTTTGAAGGATCACGTTCATTACCGTGTGGGACGAACAGAGGTTGAGGGAAGCGTGGTAATGATTCAGTTGAGGGATGTGTGTGGCTTGGACAGAGTAGGGCAGTGAGGGAGTGGGAAGGGGAGCGCCTGGAGACCTGGAGGAGGCAGGCAGTGTGTTGGTGTCTGATGAGATACAGTGGCAGGGCTGACGCTGAGGGTAACTCCAGGCTTCCCTGTTGACCACCGAGGTGCATGAGTGGTGGTGCTCTTTGCGCATGGGGAGACACAAGGGATGGATTAGGTTGTAAGTGGCAAATGCAGAGAACTAAATGAGAAGTCAGGCTTCCTATGGGGAGATGATTGTGTCCATCATTTCTGCTTGATCTCATTTCCAAAAAACTAAAACTAAAATTTTATAATTAATGTTTTTATGTTTACAGAGTATTTCTTTTTAGTTTGGTTTTGACTAAAAAGGTGATTTTCACATGAAAGATGGAAACACGAAAGGTACTGTTATCTAACAAAGTACCTGTTTGAATAGTAATAGAGATACTTTAAATGATGATAATAGAGAATTGGTTTTGCCTCATGATACAGTTTACACATCTTTGCAGAACTTTTAGATGGACCACTAGGTATCGGGCTAATTTGTTGGGTTGTTTTGGTTTTATTAATTAGTTTTCTCAAACATTTTAAGAATTTTTAGTTATTCACTGACTTTGGTCTATAATTTTTTTTATTCAAGTTTACTTTTGACAGAGACAGCGTGAGCAGGGGAGGGGCAGAGAGAGAGAGAGAGAGAGGAGGGTAGGGAGAGAGAATCTCAACCAGGCTCTGTGCCATCAGCACAGAGCCTGATGCGGGGCTCGAACTCAGGACACCTTGAGATCATGACCTGAGCCGAAACCAGGAGTTGGACGCTTAACTGACTGAGCCACCAAGGTGCCCTTCTTTCATCTATAATTTTAGCTTCTGTTTTGGTCGCAGTTGGCTTCTAGAAGCCAGCCTTGCATTTATTCTTTTATTACTTTATTGTCCTCCTTTACACATGAAAGAAGTTTGATAAAATCCAAAGTTGACAGTTGCAACCGACACCTTGCTTATAAACCGTTTTTCTGTAGGAACATGCTAGAGGTGCACCTGCTAGTGGAATGGAAACCCACTTTGCTTCTCTGCATCTGTCTTTATAAGTTGGAGCTGTTACTTAAGAGTCTTCAAAGCTGACATGTTAGTAGTCACTGACGGTGCAGACAGATGTGGAGCTTGTGCTTGTCATCATCCATGGTTCTCTCCTGTTGTTTGTAAATCAGTATTGTGCCTACTGCGGTGTGTGGCCCATCGTTGGTCTTTAATGAATACTTGTTGATTGAAAGTATACCATGGCCAACATGGTGTAATGAGGATTTGAATCTTTTACAGTTTTTAATGTCTTTTGAAGTTGACTTACTACTTTGTGAAGATAAAATATCACTTCTGAAAGCGTAATTTCAAATAAGAACACAGATAATGGGGGTGCCTGGGTGGCTCAGTCCGTTAAGCATCAGACTCTTGATCTCTGCTTAGGTCATGACCTCATGGTTTGTGAGTTCGAGACCTGAGTCAAGCTCGGCAATGAAATCGCGGAACCTGCTTGGGATGCTGTCTCTGCCCCTCCCCCATGCTGTCTCTCTATCAAAATAAGTAAGCTTTAAGAAATTTGAAAAAACAACAACAACAAATAATGGTTCTCAGTAAGCAGGATTAAGTTAAGTGGTTTGGAATGCTCCCTTAAAATAATTTGTGGTAGTATGCCCTGTTGGTGTTGAACCATTCACTGGTCAGGTGGTTTAATAAAGCTTTGATGTGATTTCCAGGTAAAACTTTTTGTTTGTTTAAATTCCCATGTAGATTATCCAGAATTATAAGGTAATAATCTTATCATGCTTGGACATTTGATTTGTTTTTTATAAGGTTTATTTTCAAATTTATTTAAGAGAGAGAGCAAGCATGAGTGCTTGTGGGGGGGGGGGGCAGAGAGCGGGAGAGAGAGAATCTCAAGCAGACTCTGCTGACATGCCATGCAGCTTGAAGTTACCAACTCTAAGATCATGACCTGAGCCAAATTCAAGAGTCGGATGCATAACTAACTGAGCGATCAAGGTGCCCCTCGATATATTTTTGAAAATTAAGGGTAGAAAAGGGTTTAGTGAATACTTTAAAAAACAAGGAAATAATTTCATGTTTGTAAATTGAAGAGAATGTTAAATTTTTGAACATTTACTGTCTACTGAACTCCCATGTAGCAAGGACTCGTTATCCAGGGTTCTTGTGTTCTCCATCTCAACCATCTAAAACACAGGTGAGAGTAAGAATGCAGAGTTTTGAAAATGTGCAGTGTGCAGGGCACGGAACCAGGAACAGAGTGGTCGGAGGTGGTACTTAAACCTGCAGGTGGCAAGTGGGAGAGCAGAATGTGTGTGCACTTAATTAACACGCCAGCGGGAGGCAGGAAGCACTGTCCTCACATCTGCGGGGGATACAAGTTTCACAGGGAGTTGATCAAATCGGACTTGATGGTTGGAGGAAGAGTATAATTTGTCAACAGAAGAGTGAGGAAAAATGGCAGAAGGTTGCACAGAGGTGGGAGATACTTACGCTTTTGGTATTCTGGTGCAGACGTGTAGCAGGATGAATTGCAAAGGAAGGGCTTTTAGTTCCATCTTGTGCCTGGATTCCTGAAACGTGGAGAGTCTGTGAGTGGTCAGCACAGAAGGAACCTCTTCTGAAGACACTTTTCTACTTTTGTGATGTTGGGGGAAGAATCGAAAGCAGTGGTAAAGAATAGTTGTTGCAATTTGTTTTTAAGCTGAAGAGGAACAGAGCTCTTTTTGGAATTACTGCCCTTGATTGAGCCCATTCTGGGCAAGTGGAGTTAAGGTTGTGAGGTGTCAGGGTCTCATGCCTTTTCTGGGCTGAGAGGCCATGGGCTGAGGCGACAGGTCTTCCGGGGTGTCTGTGTGCATTTAGTGGCAGACTGAACCACTTGGTCTTACACCTGGGTCATTTTGCACGAAGGGCAGTAAGTTTCTTCTGTGCTGTTTGTGCTTTTTACGAAATTAGTCTTTAAAAAAATGTATTTGAATAAATGTGAAAGCATTTAGATAATGCCTGTCTCACAGTAGTAACTAGAGTTTAGCTGGCTTTTTACACCATTAAAATTAGAAATACAAACTTTCTTGTTCTGACTCCAGTGTAATCCCAGCAAAATACTCCAGGAGGTCAGGGGCCATATCAATCTTGCTCATGATGAAACAAACACAGATCTATGTAATAAATTGCTAGTGTGGTTATAGTTCATATAAGTGAAAGTCTTCCAGAAATGTGTTTTAAAACTCATGCTATTATAGATTCAGCTTCTGTATTTACACCAGAATGCTCTTTCTCAAAAATGTAATTAATGATGAAAAACGTATAGGGAATGTGGGGGAATAGTATTTAAAGAGTTAGCAATACTCCGAATAGATATTGAAGTAGGCTTTTAAAAAAAAAGATGGTTTTAAAACTTAACAGTGATTTTGCAGTTAAGAAAAACTGTTTTCTGCTTATTAAATTGTTAGAATATTATCTTCAGTTATTGTTAGATTAGATATTTCTTCAAATATTGAGTTCCAAACTTTGTTGATTATAGTACCTGTATTGTCTTTATATAGCCTGGAATGTTACTATTGGAGTCAGGAACCACTGTAAGGAAACCGCCTTGTTGCTGGGATGTCTGTACTAGAGAGGGTGCAGGGGCCCATCCTATGCAGCTAAGCTACCAAAAAAGATGCTTCCTGATGATGAGAGTGAAATGTGTATAGCGGTTTGGCAGTATGTTTGGTTTTTAGAGGTCTATAATTTTTGATCAGTCTGTGTACTTCTGAGACTGTGTCTCAAGAAAATAATATATAAGATATAGGCAAAGGTGTTTGACCAAAGATGTTAACATTATTGTATACATGCAGTCTCCCTAGACTGGAAACAAAGGAATGGTTAAGTAATTTTGGTAGATAGGTGTCATGAAGTAGTCTATGCCTATTAAAATGACATTTTGAGGGGCGCCTGGGTGGCTCAGTCGGTTGAGCGTCTGACTTCGGCTCAGGTCACGATCTCACAGTCCGTGAGTTCGAGCCCCACGTCGGGCTCTGGGCTGATGGCTCAGAGCCTGGAGCCTGCTTCCAATTCTGTGTCTCCCTCTCTCTCTGACCCTCCCCCGTTCATGCTCTGTCTCTGTCTCAAAAATAAACGTTAAAAAAAAATTTTAAAAAATGACATTTCAAGAGTTTTTAATAACAGGAGAAAATGCTCATGAAAAGAATGACCTCATATTATGTAAGATATGTATGGGTAAAAATTGGGAGGACATATATGGAGATATTCTGGTTTATTTCTGTACACTAGGGCTATAAATAGTTTCTTTAGAACTCTGTGATTTTACACATTTCTCATAATGAAAAAGAATTTTTTGTTGTTGTTAATCTGAAGACAAATAAATAGTACTTTTTGAGAAGGAGACACAGGTCGTGTGTCTAACTTGGCCAGGTAGCTCTGGTGAAGGAAGGTGGGTTGAGTGGGGAGGAGCCCGGGCATCAGAGAAGGTGGTGAAGACTGTTGTTTAAGGCAGAGGGATGAATAAGGGATATGCCACAGGAGCAGCAGCATCGAGATTCAAGAGAGCACTCAAAGAATGCTTTGAGGTGTTGACCCTGGCAAACAGCTATGGTTGGGGTGAAAGTGGGCAATGATATGATACTGGTTTGAGATCCTAGAGGAGACGTACGGTGTTTTGCACACTGGTTCAGCAGGCTAGTGGAGATGCTTGTCTGGATCCAGGGTGGGACATGACGGCTGATGCAGCTGGGGGAATGAATATGGTGGTGAGAAAGGTACGGATCGGAGAAGGTGACGTTGCCTGTTCAAGGCCACAGAGCTCATCTTAAATGAGGTCTGTGAACTTTCCAGACTGTACTTTTAACCACCACTTTGTACTTTTAAACTTTTATTGAAAGGAGTAAAATACCAACTTAGTTTGTAAAGACATATATTATAAAGGCAACAATATAATCTGGTTTAGAGATTTGCGTGTGTCTTGGGGGGGTCAAAAAGTGGTGAGCGGGATTAGTAAACCTCTTAGACTAATTCACTCATGTAAAATTCAATTTCTCTTTCAACTCAATATTGCAAATATTTTTAAATTAATGATTTAAAATTGTATCAATTTCTACTCTTTATTTTTTCCTCTTTATATTTCAAAAGGTTATTAATTGGCACTTGTTGTGGCTGTTGTTTCTTCTTCAGTGCTCTTTTAAAACCTTTTAAACAATTCAGGATACCCTTTGAAATGAATTAGCCACAACCTGGGATGACAAAATTAGGGCTAGGAATCTGGGTGTCTTGATAGACACAAGTGGTTAAGGTGAATTGTAGTGAAAACAGTGTATTAAAATTCTACTAGAATATAGATATGCTAGTTTTGGATTCTTTCAGTGAGGTGTTTTATACACTAACAAACTATTGACAGTGCTATTATTTTAGCTAGGTCTCACAAGCCACACTGTCAACAATATAAATGGATCCAAGAATTTAGCAGAAACAGGATCACTTAAAGCATTTAGAATACAAAACATTATTATTATTATTATTATTATTATTATTATTATTTTTATTATTATTTTTATTTTTATTTATTTATTTTTTAGAGAACATGTGCACATGCAGGGGAGGAGGGGCAGGGAGAGAGAGAGAATCTTAAGCAGGCTCCATGTTCAGTGTGAAGGACACCGAGCTCAGTCTCATGAACTGAGCCAAAATCAAGATTCAGACACTCAGCCAACTGAGTCACCCACGTGCCCCTAAAATATTAATTTTATTGTCACATTTAGACTCCATCTTTTGGGGAGGGGTGTATTTAGTTTTTTGTCTGCTGATTTGACAACATTAATCATTTAAATGAAATCTTGCTTCATTTTTCACGATTTAAATCATGTGTTGAGTTCCTAAAATTCTCCCTAACAAGTAGTAATGAATAGACTATTTAGCATGTATGCTTCTAGGTCAAGTGCACACTAGTTGGAAAGTTTGGCCTGTTCTTGCCACTGGTTTGTGACTGAGTTATTAGGAAGATTGTTTACTCATGAATTCCTAATATATTGAAATATTATCTATTCAATAGAATTTTTTTTTTTAATGTTTTTATTTTGGAGAGAATGTTTGTGAGTCAGGGAGAGGGGCAGAGGGAGAGAATCTTTTTTTTTTTTAATTTAATTTTTAAAATTTACATCCAAATTGGTTAGCATATAGTGCAACAGTGATTTCAGGAGTAGATTCCTTAATGCCCCTTTCCCATTTAGCCCATCCCTCCCTCCCACAACCCCTCCAGTAACCCTCTGTTTGTTCTCCATATTTACGAGTCTCTTCTGTTTTGTTCCCCTCCCTGTTTTTACATTATTTTTGCTTCCCTTCCCTTGTGTTCATCTGTTCTGTGTCTTAAAGTCCTCATATGAGTGAAGTCATAGGATATTTGTCTTTCTCTGACTAATTTCACTTAGCATAATACCCTCTAGTTCCATCCACATAGTTGCAAACGGCAAGATTTTATTCTTTTTGATTGCTGAGGAATACTCCATTGTATATGTATATACCACATCTTCTGTATCCATTCATCCATTGATGGACATTTGGGCTCTTTCCATACTTTGGCTATTGTTGATAGTGGTGCTATAAACATGGGGGTGCATGTGTCCCTTCGAAACAGCACACCTATATCCCTTGGACGAATACCTAGTAGTGCAATTGCTGGATAGTAGGGTAGCTCTATTTTTAATTTTTTGAGGAACCTCCATACTGTTTTCCAGAATAGCTGCACCAGCTTGCATTCCCACCAGCAGTGCAAAAGAGATCCTTTCTCCACATCCTCGCCAACATCTGTTGTTGCCTGAGTTGTTGATGTTAGCCATTCTGACAGGTGTGAGGTGGTATCTCATTGTGGTTTTGATTTGTATTTCCCTGATGATGAGTGAAGTTGAGCATTTTTTCATGTGTCGGTTTGGCCATCTTGATGTCTTCCTTGGAGAAGTGTCTATCCATGTCTTTTGCCCATTTCTTCACTGGATTATTTGTTTTTTGGATGTTGAGTTTGATAAGTTCTTTATAGATTTTGGATACTAACCCTTTATCTGATACGTCGTTTGCAAAGAGAGAGAGAATCTTAAGCGGGCTCCATACTCAGCGCAGAGCCCAGTCTGGAACTCCATTCCACGACCCTGGGATCATCATGACCTGAGCTGAAATCAAGAGTCGGATGCTCAACTGACTGACCCACCCAGGAGCCTCTCAACCAAATTTCTTATACTTTCAGATGAAACCTCATTATTTATTGCTTTGGGGGAAAAAAAGGACTAGGAAATAAATTTTTTTTCCGGAAAATTTCTGTTACTCCGTTGAGGTTGAGAACCAGTGTAACATAAGGACATCAGAGTATTACAGGCTTAATGATTTAGAAAGTAGTGGGTATACATACACTTTTTTTTTTTTAAGTTTGTTTATTTTGAGAGAAGGAAAACCAGCAAGGGAGGGGTAGAGAGAGAGGACAGAAGGTCTGAAGTGGGCTCCATGCTGACAGAAGAGAGAGCCCAACTTGGGGCTTGAACTTACAAACCAGGATATCACAACCTGAGCTGAAGTCGGACACTTAACTGACTGAGCCACCCAGGCACCCCTCATACACCTTTCCATTTCGATTTTTCATTCAGCACGTATTATTTAATGTCTGTCCTAGTAAAGCACCTGTGTGAGGTACGTAGGCACCAAGGCATAGCTCTTGTCCTTGGTCATCAATCCAACATGATACCTAGTGAAGAGTGACTGACACCCAGCACTGGAAAGCCTCACAGGAACCTGGGTAGAGGAGCTGATTGATCTTCATCTGGGGAGAATCCAGTGGTGATACCTAAATGCTCTTACACATCACAGGGAAAGTATTAAGAGAAGGATGACCAGAAGAAAAGAATTTTATTGGAATTATATATGGCTCTGGCCTGGGTGGGACTATGCAGTTTCTTCAATAAAGAATTCTCAGAACCCCTGCCCAGGGAAAGAGGGAGGAGCTGGGCTTGTGTTTTGGGAGCAGGGTGGAGTAAGGAGTCTGAGAGTCTCACTGTTCACCATCAGAACTGTTTCTTATCCCAATACCTTACCACATCCTCTGTGCCTGATGTTTCCAAAATGTCTGGTCTTTACCAGGATCTGTTGTAATCTGCCTACGCTGAGGGTGAGCGGGTGTGTGGAGAGGGAGCCATGGCTTCATCCAGCTGAGCTCTGTGTGTTCGGCACACTCTCCCCCTGCCCCGACCTCTTCCCACACCCTGGTCATAGTGCTGAGGCTCTCGGGGTTCCAGGGTGGACGAGTTGCTGGTCAGCGTCTGTTTCTGCAGCGACTATTGGTTGTATCTGCTTATGTTCTTCCTGGTGGTTATGTCCTCCATTCACTTTGTTTTCTAAAAATGTTGAATTTCTCGTTCCTCAGTTTTTACTTTCCTATTGTCTTTGTTCTCGTGGGTTTTCTTTACTATTATTATTATTTGAAAAACAGAAGAAAAACGTGTGCTGTTAATCAGTCATGTTTAAATTAGACATTCTTGGGGCACCTGGGTGGCTCAGTTGGTTAAGCATCCGACTTTGGCTCAGGTCATGATCTCAGGGTTCACGGGTTTGACCTCTGAGTCGACAGCTCGGAGCCTGGAGCCTGCTTCTGATTCTGTGTCTCCCTCTCCCTCTGCCCCTTCCCTGCTCATGTGTGCGCGCGCTCTCTCTCAAAAATAAACATTAAAAAAAACACACCTATAAATTAGATGTTCTTTAGCTCTGCTTTTCTGATGAAACTCTAATACATAAGGGTATAATTATTTATATTTTAATGGAATTAACTAAAAGTTGATTTTACTTGAAGTAGATGATTGAAAACAGACTGTGGGATTAGGGGAGTATCTTTTAAGAAATATGTGTCTATTAAAGTGGAGGTCCATTTCCTGAAGTCTTCAGGAGCATTAGAAATTCTTATTTGTATCTATGTCTGTTTGTGTGTTTGCTTGTAGAGTTGACCCTTGAACAGCACAGGTTTGAATTGCACAGATCCGCTTACACAGATTTGTTAAATAGATACAGTAAAGTACTGTAAATGTATTTTCCTTACGATTTAAAAAATATTTTTGTCCGAGCTTTCTATATTGTAAGAATATGGTCTATAATACATATAGAGAATCTGTGCTCATTGACTGTTTATGTTGTAAGTAAGACATTCCGGTCATTAGTAGGCTATCAGTAATTAAGTTTTGGGGGAGTCAGAAATTACATGCAGATTTTTGACTGCATGGAGGTTGGTGCCCCTAACCCCCACGTTGTTCAGGGCTCAGCTGTGTTGGAATCATAAGCACCCTTGAGTGCATTGCTGGTAGACATCTGTTAGAGGTGGTAATGACTCCTCACAGCAGTGATTCCTAACCATGGGTGTGTACCAATCTCCTAGTGACTTGTGTCCAGGATACATTCCAGACCTACTGCGTCACAGTCTCCTGGTTCTAGGCTTTTGTTTTTTGAAAAAGCTTCCCATGATTTTGATGTATAGTCCTTTTTAAGAACTATTACAGCTTCTAAAATAAAAGTAGATTAAATTTTGCATGGCATTTATATCCTACCAGAAATAAACTCCAAATTCTTCATTCAAGGGTGTCAAAATCTGGTCCCAAACTTTCTTTATAGAATTTCTGGGACGCCTGGGTGGCTCAGTCGTTAAGCATCTGACTTTGGCTCAGGTCAGGTCTCGGGGTTTGTGAGTTCCAGTCCCATAACAGGTGAGCTCAAGCCCCGCTTCGGGTGAGCTCGTGTCCCGCATCAAGTGGACCCCTCATCAGGTAAGCATGAGCCCTGCTTTGGGTGAGCCCTGCTTCTCTCTCTCTCTCTTCCTCTCTTTCTCTCTTTCTCTCTTTCCCTCTTTCCTCCTTTACCTCTTTCCCTCTTTCTCTCTCTCTCTCTCTCTTTCCCTCTCTCTCCCTCTCTCTCTCTCTTTCCCCCTCTTCCTTTCTGTCTCTCTTCCTTTCTGTCTCTCTTCCTTTCTCCCTTTCTCTCTCTCTCTTCCTCTGTCTCTCTCTCCCTTTGCCCCTCTTAGGATATTTTCTCTCTCTCTCTCTCTCTCTCTCTCTCTCTCTCTCTCTCTTTGCCCCTCACTCACTTGCACCCTCTCTCTCTTTCAAAAAAAATTATAAATAAAACAGGATATCTGCCAGTATTCTCCCGTAGCTTGTATATCAGCATGACTGGATGAGCCCTTTCCTGCTGCCATATAATGCCCATTCGTGTCCTCTTGCCCTGAAAGTCCTTTCCTAGCTACCACTTTTTCTTCCTCACAGGTCAGCCTCAGTTGTCACTCCTTTCTCTAAGCATTCTGTGGAACTCACCTGGCCAGAGAGAACATTGTTGTCTTTCTATGTACTTTGTTCTTGTCATTGTATCCGCTGGACCTTATAACAGTATTGGAAACTGTGTAACTTGAATATGCTTTGAGTTAATAAAGGAAATAACCTTTTCACACCAGTGATTGCCTTGTTTTATATTATTTATGTACCTGTCTGCTACAGTGTTAGACTCCTTGTTCCATGAATGAAGATTCATGGAAGAGAGTTACTGAAGAGAGTTGAGTAAAAATTTCTCGAACACGTAAATGAGGGATGTTCGCAGTACGCAGGGATCCAGCCGAACGTGGCACTGCGGGTGCAGTCACGCAGTTTATGACCCAGGGAAGGGGAGAGAGTATCCCAGGGCCTGTGTTCTCTTTGATCTGACTTCGTAAGATGCTTGTGCTGGTAGAGTACTTCAGTCCCTGCCCTGTCCGAGCTATGGGTTTGATGTTTTTCGGGACCGTCTTCAGCTGTCAGGTAGGTTCACACTGTGGCATCTGTGACTGCAGGAGAGTCATCGGCAGTATTTGCTGTGATGGCTTTATGTTTTGAATCTGTTCCACCTTAGGTAGGGCTTTTCTTGCGCTCGGCTCTGAAGCTTTTGTTTTCTTCCCTGTTAAGTAACTGCCCTTGCAAGGAAGAGAGTAGTCTCCAACTAGGTGGCGAAGGTCGGGACTGAGTGCCCCGTGTGTTCATGTCCATGACTGAAGCGTTTGCAGTATTTTACATTTGGTTGTGAAAAGCCCTGGACCTTAACCAGCTGGAGTATGATGGGGGCTTCTGGTAAGAACGTTTCACCAGGGAGAATTCACTGGCAGCAATGATGGTCTTTTTTTCAGTCAGCTTTATTAATGTGTAATTTACATGAAGTCAGAATTGACCAGTTTGAGGTGTACAATTCAGTGAGTTGTGACCAGTGCACACATACATGGTGTCATTAGGATCACAATCATGATGTAATATTCATTGGCATCAAAAGTTTCCCTTGCACCCTTTTGGAGGCAGCCCTTCCCCCATCCCCAGCCCCTCACAGTCATTGATCTGCTTTCCATCACTGTAGCTTTGCCTCAAAAAAAAATTTTTTTTTTTAACGTTTATTCATTTTTGAGAGAGATTGAGCATGAGTGAGGGAGGGCAGAGATTGGGAGACACAGACTCTGAAGCAGGCTCCGGGCTCTGAGCTGTCAGCACAGAGCCCGATGCCGGGCTCGAACCTACTGATAGTGAGATCATGCCTGAATTGAAGTTGGACACTTAACTGACTGAGCTACCCAGGTGCCTCTGGCTTTGCCTTTTTAAAATGGAGTCATGGGGTGCCTGGGTGGCTCAGTGGGTTAATCATCCAACTTCGGGTCAGGTCCTGATCTAAGGTTCATGAGATTGAACTCCACATTGGGCTCTGCATTGCCCACAGAGCCTGCTTGGAAGTCTCCCTCTCTTTCTCTCTCTTTCTGTCTCTCTTTCTCCCTCCGTCCCTCTCTCTACCTCCCTCCCTCCCTCTCTGTCTCTCTCTGTCTCTCTCCCTCCCCTCAACCGCCTCTCCCTAGCTCCTCTGCTTTCTCTTTCTCTCTCAAAAATGAACAGATGAACTAAAAACAAATAAAACGGAGTCATATACTATGTAGTCATGTGTTTGGCTTTGTCACTTAGCACTTTTTTCACTTAGCACATGCTTTTGACTTCATGTTTTTGTACTTATTATTTTCTTATTACTGAGTAGTTATTCCATTGTTCAGCCGCAGTTTATCTTTTCTGCCATCATCTTTTGGGAGAGCGTGAAACTGGCACAGTATTTGTCTAAGGATTTACTTGACGCCTGTATCTAAAGTGCACATGAACATGGTTTTTCTTGTTAAAAAGGTCATTAAAGTAAAACAGAAAATGAGACCAACGGACTTGTATGTAATGTTTATAGTGGTTACATGTGCTTGGAGTGGTGTTTCTTAAAGTATGGCCCTTGAACTACTGCATCAGTCTTCTGGGGTTCTTACCAAACATGCACATTCCTGGGCCTCATCTCCGTCTTATGAGTCACGCTCTGTGGTTGGAGAATTCCGAATGTGGTAAGTGGGCATCGGCACTAGAGAGGACTCATCCCAGTAGGTGTCTGCTCGGATGTTTCCTGTTTAGACTCCTCTCCAGTGGCAGCTGCTACCCACCTACCCTTCCCTCCATGGAGTCTCCTGGTGCTGTAGGAGATCTTTAGTCCCACTAGAAATTTGGGTCTAGAAACCTGTCACTGCTTCCAGTTGCGATCTAGTGGCGCAAGCTCCATTTCTGGCTCTCCACTCACCAAGCTTTGTGACTTTGAATACCTTATTTACTCTCTGTGCCTAATTATCCTCATTTGTGAAAATGGGGTGGCTAAGTAGTACTTACAGAGTTGCTCAAGGATTAAGTGAGTTAATTTGAGTGAAGCGCTCCAGAATAGTGCTGTTAAGAGTTTGCTTTTAAAAATACTTTATTTTATTTATTTATTTTCTTTAAGTCTGTTTATTTTGAGTGAGAGAGTGAGCAGGAGAGGGGCAGGGAGAGAGGGAGACACAGAATCCCGAGCAGGCTCTCTGCTGTTAGGCGCAGAGCCTGATGCAGGGCTTCAACCCATGAAGTGCGAGATCATGACCTGAGCTGAAACCGAGAGTCGGACACTTAGTCGACTGAGCCACCCAGGGGCCCCTTAAAAATATTTTAAGCCATGCATTTGTTACCAACCTGGAGATACTCATTCAAGTGTTTATTTTGGTTTACTCACATATGTACCAGTTTGCTAAGAATCACCTTCTTTCCTAATTATATTCTGCCTTTCTGAAATACATTCTTTAGCAGTTTCTTTACAATAGGGTCTGTGAATGGTATACTCAGTTTTTGTTGACTTGAAAATATCTTTGCTCCATATATATATATATATATATATATATATATACACACACATACACACACACACACATATATACATACACATATGCAGCCAATAACTGCATTCTTTTGTATAATAAATATATATATATAATAATATATATAATATATATATATTATACAAAAGAATGCAGTTATTGGCTCTTTAACACTTTAATGATCTCACACTACTTGTTTGACTTGGAGTTTTTCTTTTGAGATGCTTGGTGACCATGTAATTGTCATTCTCTGTAGGAAATCTGGCTGTTTGTCCCCCTACATTTTTCTCTTTGTTTTGGTGTTCTTTGGTTTTACTCTGTTGTGATTTATTTTTATTCAGCACACTTTGTGCTTTCTGAATCCAAGAATTTACGTTTTTTTAAATCAGTTCTGGATGGACAATTCTCAGCTGTTATTTCTTCTAATAGTGCCTTTCCTCCATTTTCTTCCTTTTTAAGAACCCCAAATATTAGATAAATTAGACCTTCTCAGTCTCTACTTGAGGTCTTAACCTTTCTTTTGTGTCTGTGATACATCCTAGGTGATTTCTTCAGATCTGCCTTCCAGTTTGTTTGTGGTCTAATCAATTTAACAAATTTTAAGTCTTTTTTTTTTTTCCTGCTTATGCTTTAATTTCCTTCCTTTATTTCTGTCAACACTATGGACATACTTATTTCATATTCTGTATTCCACAATACTAGTATCTGAAATCTATTTTTGTTGATTATTTCTTTGTCTTGCTCATAGAGGATTGTTTCCTTGTTTATTTGATGATCTGAAAAAAAAAATTATTAAATTACATTTCCACAATCTTAGTTACTTGGAATCCCAAGGAGGCCCGATTGAGGGTTCATTTCTCGCAAGAGGATTTGTTTCTACTTCTTCCAGGAGCCCCGGGAGGGCAGTGACCCAGAAGCACTCTAAATTTCTTGGCTTGGGAGGTTTCCAGGACTGGGTAGGTATTATAATAAATTCATATGCTCACCATGCATGCGGGGAAGCTTGAGATCACAGATTCTTAGGGAGGATTTCCCCTTCCACTGGAATCTGGAGAAGTACGCTATATGGCCTCCCACATCCATCTCACTGGCTGACCCTAGGTGCCTTGTTTCGCTTCTCTGGTCTTATTTCCTCCTAGAGCTGTCCTTGGATCCCAGGTCACTTTGTTGGAATCTAACTGACTCTCCCTTTATTCTGGAGCCTCTGGGAATGGATTTGGTGCTTGCAGTATGTCTTGTTTTCTTGGAAAATGTTCTTCTGATGGCTTCGTCAGATACCCATCAATCTCTGAGAATGGCCACTCCTAAAGAATAATATTTATGTGCTTTAATAAATCTTTGAAGAACTATATACACAGTTCCTACAGGAGGTTGGCATTAGTGCTAATTGAAACAACTGCCTTCAGAAATAAAGCTATTTATCTGAAAACATATATTTAAGAATATGGTTGAATGAAATTTTAAAGTTTCAGAGGTAGAACGTATTGCGGAGCACTAATAAATCTTCAGGTGATTTAATTTCTGTGCCAGCAGTTCTGAATTTCTTCCCCTTTAGGGAACAGTTTAACATGGAAACAGTTTAATATGGGAACAGTTTGATACTTAAAGACCATTGTGTGGAACCCTAGTTCACAAGGTCTTCGAGGACTGGGCTTAACTTTGTACTTGTCAAAAAAGACCTAGTTAGAACAAATCATGTGTTAATGGAGAAGCTTTATGAAGCAATTTGCTTACTCGTTAAATTTTAAAAATTCATGTTAGACATCTCTCTCTTCCAAGATGATTACAATAGCAGTAGTCATTTGTCTTATTGCCTTGTGGAAATATGTAATAATTAACAGGAGAGATCCTTGTTGAAACTTTCTTAAATCTTTTAGCTAATCTTGACTACAAAATAGATGCGTTTAGAAACAGAAGGGTTAAGAGGTGGGACTGATGCTGGCCTGTGCATTAGGACAGTCACAGGTGAACAGAGAAGGCCAGAGGTCAGCTCACAATATTAGGTGAGATGTGTCCTGGTGTACCTATGATCACAGCCCCCACAGCCTAGGAGGGTGGGGAAGAGAGGATTTCCTACCACCACATGCACAGTTAACATACCAGGTGACTTAGGTATCATCTCTTTTAATTATCATGACCCTCTGACTTTCCTTAAGGGCCCAGAGAACTTGTCACTGGCTTGAGTTGTCTGGATTTTTAAATGATGGAACTAGTATTCAAACCTAACCCACAGCCTTTCTACCAGAAAGCTGCATGGCATTTGAACTTTGACCTTTATCCTAACTCTCTAGTTCTAAAGTAGAGTAAGGTGTGACTTGCCTGTGCCTTAGACACATTTACTTTGTTGTTCTTTAGTAGATTCTCCCTAGGTGCTGGAGGGACAGGGGTATCATAGATAGGAACCCCTTTCCCAGCATCTGTTTTCCCTTTCCTGTCTCTTTAAGTTAATAATTTAGGGGCCCCTGGGGTGGCTTCATCCGTTGAGTGTCTGACTCTTGATCTGCACTCAGGTCTTGATCTCAGGGTGGTGACTTCAAGCCCTGGGTTGGGCTCTGTGCTGGGTGTGGAGTCTGCTTAAAAGAAGAAAAGAAAAGAAAAAAAATTACTTCAGTAGGCATGCACATGGTACCAAATTGAAAAAGTAGGAAAGGAGTGTGGGGAATTTTGAAAAAGTTAATTGCTCTCTCTGATCACCAGCCATTGAGTTCCTTTCCCTGCAGAAAGCTGTTACTGCCAGTGTCTTATTGCTGCATCCAGAGAGAGATTAAGCCGAGGCACATGCTTCCCGTCTCTGAAACATGATGCATGCCCTATACAGACGCTCTGCACCTTTGTGTTCATCACTGGCATATCCTCCCTGTTGGTAAATATTGAACTGCCGCAGTATTTTTGTGTAGCAACATTATTGGGAGAGAATTGACGTACAATAGAATTAATCCGTTTAAGATGAACGATTCAGCACAGGCCTAGGTCCAGGCGGCAGGGGAGGTTGCAGGTCGTCCTGGGCAGGTTCCCCTTGGCGCTCCCCCACAGAGCAGGTGGAGCAGGCAGAGAGTGGGGCTGCAGCCCCAGACGCTCTCTCCTCCTACTGTGTGGTGACCAAGGCGCCTGTGTGCGGCCTGTGTGGCTGTGTGAGTGGAGGTGACCGGGCCAGAGGGTGGACGGGAGGCTGCCTGGCTGGCCTCCACTTGGGGCCGGAGCTACTCTGCTAGGGTTTGAAACTTTAAAATGAGAATAAGGAGTATTATTTACAAGGAAATGAGAGGGGGGAATAAGTCATCTCTAACCTCTTCCAGCCTTTTTTCATAAGAGAGACTGTATTAAACTTACGTATTTGAAGACTGCAGAATCTTGCCTCCAGCACCAGCAGTTTCTCTGTTTTGTGATCAGCGTGATTCACAAGAACTTCAGTAACAAACAAAATGATCCAGGGGCATCGAAAATACGACTTTGACATTGGTCTGGGATTGGCCATGAGCCCCAGCATTTTCATTGGTGGGAGTTTCATTTTGAAAAATAAAAGGTCTGGGGCGCCTGGTTAAGCGTCCGACTTTGGCTCAGGTCATGATCTGCGCGGTTTGTGGGTTCGAGCCCTGTGTCGGGCTTTGTGCTGACAGCTCGGAGCCTGGAGCCTGCTTCGGATTCTGTGTCTCCCTCTGTCTCTCTGCCCCTCCCCCACCCACACTCTGTCTCTCTCTCAAAAATAAATAAACGTTAAAAAACTTTTTTTTTTTTCTTTAAAGAAAAGAAAAATAAAAGGTCTTTTGCGCCTTGCCGGGAAAGGCTCTGTGAGAACAGGTCTAGGTGGCCATGCACATCTGGTGGTGGGCTGGATTGCTATCAAGTATGTATAGAGAACATTCCAAGAAAATATAATTGTATATCGACATGTTCTCATATACTAGTACAGCCTCATACTACGTAGCACATTTTAAAACTTGAAATAAATCCTTGTTTGTTTGTTTTTTTAATTTTTTTTAACGTTTATTTATTTTTGAGACAGAGACAGAGGATGAACAGTGGAGGGTCAGAGAGAGAGAGGGAGACACAGAATCCGAAACAGGCTCCAGGCTCTGAGCTGTCAGCACAGAGCCCGACGTGGGGCTTGAACTCACGGACTGCGAGATCACGACCTGAGCCAAAGTCGGCCGCTTAACCAACTGAGCCACCCAGGCGCCCCTCCTTGGTTTTTAATAAACAATACTCAAAATATGTAAAATTTAAGCCAGTAAAAGTCATTTATGTAGCAAGCGAAAACTATACGTTCAAAGGGTTTCCAGTATAAAGAGTTGTGCAGCCACCACTAACCAACCACCTAGTTTTAGAACATTTTCATCACCCTAAAAAGAAGTTCTTAGGGGCGCCTGGGTGGCGCAGTCGGTTAAGCGTCCGACTTCAGCCAGGTCACGATCTCGCGGTCCGTGAGTTCGAGCCCCGCGTCGGGCTCTGGGCTGATGGCTCAGAGCCTGGAGCCTGCTTCCGATTCTGTGTCTCCCTCTCTCTCTGCCCCTCCCCCGTTCATGCTCTGTCTCTCTCTGTCCCAAAAATAAATAAATGTTGAAAAAAAGAAGTTCTTAGGCTTGAGTAGTCATCCCTATCCCCCCTTCCGCCATAAGCAGCTACCGATCTTCTGTCCCTCGGTTCTGGGAATTGCATATGAATGGAATCATCCAGTATGATCTGTAGTGACTCTGGCTTCTTTGACTTACCATAACCCACATGGTAGCATCTATCAGTACTTCATTCCTAATTACTGTTTTATTGTTGTTAATGGACATTTGGCTCGTTTCGCCTTTTGGCCATTATTGGTAATGATGCTGTGAACATTTACGTGCAAGTTTTTGTTTCGATGCGTGTTTTAGTTTCTCTTTGTTACATACCTGCTGGTGGAATTGCTGTGTCATATGGTAACTCTGTTGAACTTTTTGAGAAGTTGCCTCCCGTTTTTCAGATGACTGCACCATTTTCCTTTCTCATAAGCAGTGTGTGAGAGTTCTACTTTTAGCACATCCTTGTCATCACTTGGTATTACCTGTCCTGTTGATTATTACTGATTTTTGATTATTATCCTAATAGTCGTGAAGTGGCATTATTGTGGTTTTGATTTTCATTTTTTTGATGGCTGATGATGAACATCTTTTTTAGGAGATTTATATAGTTTTAGCTCTTAACATTTAGGTCTTTGAGATATTAGGAGTTATTTTTTTGTGTATGATGTGAGTTAGGAATCCACTTTTCCTTTCCATGTGGATATTCAATTGTCCCATCACCATTTGTTGAAAAATCTGTTGACTGTGATATGAGCGTTTATTTCTAGAACTTCAATTCCTGTTGATCTATGTGTGTTGGTACCACACTGTGTTGATTACTGTACCTTTGTAGGGAGTTTCGAAGTCAAGAAGTGTGAGTCTTCCAATTTTGTTCTTTTTCAAGTTTGTTTTGGCTATTCCGGGCCCTTGCATTTCCATATGAATTTTAGGAATGGCTTGTCAATTTCTGCCACTAAGGCAGCTGTTATTTCAGTAGGGATTGAATTGCATGTATAGATCAGTTGGGGACATATTGTCATCTTAACAGTATTAAGTCTACTGTCCATGAGCATGGGATGTGTTTCTGCTTATTTAGGCCTTCTTTAAATTCTTCCAATAATGTTGTTTGGTTTTCATAGTATAAGTTTAGACACTATTTTGTTAAATTTATTCCTACGCACTTTATTCTGTTTGATGCTATTGTGAATGGAATTTTCTTAGTCTCATTTGCCTCGTGCTTTTTAGCAGAGTTGTGTTGTATACACATACCATGATCGATCAGATGTTATTAATACGGCCTCTCTTGATGCACATTTAGGTTCCAGTACATTGCTGTTTGCAGACACTGTAACCGTGAGTGTATCAGTAAGATGAATTCTGGTAAGGTGTGCTGAGCCAAAGGGTATTCAGATTTTGGACTCACCTGTCAAATTCAAAATGAATATACCCTTTTTGTTTATAATTTTACAGCTTATTTTTCAAACTTCCAGTAGTGGGCTGTATAGAAAAATGTTCCAAACTCTTGTAGTTGATCTTATTTACTTATTAAAATAATAGTATGCTAGAAGAAGTTCATGCTGCTAGAATATTGCCTATAGCAGTGTTGTCTCATAGAGCCTTCTGTGCTGATGGAAATGTTCTGGATCTGTACTGCCTAATACCATAGCCACCAGCAGTACATGGCTGTCGAGCACTTGAAATGAGGCTAGAGTCACTAAAGACATGAATTTTACATTTTATTAAGTTGTAATTAATTTGGCTAGTGGCTATTGAATTGTATAATTACAGTTGCTTTTAGGTTTAAAACTTGGGGAAGTTTGCAGAAGCCTCGTCCAGAGTGGTACAGGTTGCGTTATTTCCGGAGCCGCGTGAGGCAATTGTGAGTGGTTATGGTAAGTTTCATCAACATACAGGTCTCAGTAAACAGTTCTTTATTTGTAGCAGTTCTCCCTACACCCATTTGACTTGATACTGCCTACAAACAGAGCTCTTAGATAGAAGCCCATGCAGGTCCTAGGTTTGCTAGTTCTTTTTTTCTTTTTCTTTTTTTAGCGTGTATCTCCTCCTAATGTAAAAGGTAGGCTTCCATGAGGTTTTTATGCATGTGTATTCTTTAAAATCTGTATTGAAATCTATGAATTTATATTGGTGATTATAGTATGGGTCATTGCTGTGGATGATGAGCTGGGAAGTCAAGAATCTGTTGGTGCCTTCATAACATTGTACTTTGTGAACTAGGCTCTGCCCTTCACCCTCTCATTCATCATTTATCCTTGGCACTCTGACCTGCTTGGAAAGGCTTCAGCTGCCAGCTGTTTGCTCAGACATCTACTTCTGTTTACAGCCCAGGCCTTCATTTCTTACTGTGGATTCTATATACCAAGCAATCCACTGTATTCCTACACTGCTGGGCATCCCGTATGCTTCTCAAACTGAAATGAACTTAAAACAGAAGTAGGTTTTCTCTGAAAACCCTTTCTCCTTCTCCTGTCTCTGTTCTCAATGCTGTCTTACTACCAGAAATTGAGGAAGCAAAGACCCACCTCCAGCAATGGAATGACCAAGTTCTGAGCTATGTTTTTTATCATCTCCTCTCTGGACTCCTCACTAGTTTCCTTGCTTCTGGCTTTTATCCTTTCTACCCATTCTACGTACCAGTTCCTTATGTTCTTTGCAGAAAGCAAATCTTGACCTAAAATTACATTTCAGTGTCTCCTACTTGCTTTAAGGATAGAGCCCAGGGGTGCCTGGATGGCTCAGTTGGTTAAGCATCTGGCTTCAACTCAGGTCATGATTTCACAGCTCGTGAGTTCTAGCCCTGCATCGGTCTCTGTGCTGACAGCTCTTGGAGCCTGCAGCCTGCTTCGGATTCTGTGTCTCCCTGTCTCTCTGCCCCTTGCCCACTCTCACTCTCTCTCTCAAAAATAAACATTTAAAAAATAATTTTAAAAATAAAAACATTAAAAAAACAATAATAATAAAAGGATAGAGCCCAAACTCCTTAGAACTCTGAGTCATTCCTCTGTGAGCTGATTGCTGCAGAAACTCTTGCTTATCTCCAGCTACACCACTCCAGAAGGTGTTTTAGGCCTTTGTGCCTCTGGTCACCCTGTTTCTTGGGCCTTGGGCCTCCACCCTACCTCCCACCCCTGCCCTCCACACCTCATTCTGGTCAGTATCTTAAGATCTCAGGATGTAGATGTTTCTGGCTCAGCCTTCTGTCATCTCCTTTTCCATAACAGTACCTGGGAGCATTCGATTTTTGTTCACGTGTTCATGTGACATGGCATTTCTCCCACCCTGTAGACTGTGTATCCCTCAGTGCTGGGCTCCCAGGAAACTTCCTGGAATGTGGCACACACTATTCTATTTGTAGAATCAAAGGATGTCTTTTTTACATGCCTTTGAACTCTGATTTAAACTTTTCTGACAGTCTTTATTCCACTTCAGTAGCACTGTTTTTCCCAGGTCCCACAAATGTTCTGTAAGATATTAACAGTTTCAGTGGCCTATGAATTATGTAGCCCTGTCATATATATATTGTTAGGTGATCAGTCAACTTCTTTGTGGTCTAAAATGTTGATTAGTTGGGAAGCAGGTTTGTTTACTTACATCTCCATCAACTATTAGTTGGCTGTGTTCCATATTCTAAAAAACAACATAGTCTTAGAAAATAAGAAGGTCTAAACTTTCTGGCTTGGAATTATGATTGTTTCCATTAGTATCTGGGGCATACTGGGGCACCTGGGTGGCTCAGTTGGTTAAGTTCCCGACTCTTGATTTCGCCTCAGGTCACAATCCCACAGTGGTGGGGTAGATCTCTGGGTCACACTCCACGCTGAGCGTAGAGGCTGCTTAAGATTCTCTCTCCCTCTCCCTCTGCAAATAGATACATAAACATTAACAGCATTGGGGGGGACATACTTTTTTTTTTTTTTAACCTGTCTTTTCCCATAAAAGAATTGGCTCCCATTCTTGAATACCCAGCTTCTTAATTCCTTTGGCCATTTTAATTTAAAAAAAAAAAAAAAAAAAAAAAAGCCCAGGCCTCACTGTTGAGGCCAAAATCTGATAAATTAATATGAACTGCTCTGTTACTTACTGAGAACTAACTTGGCAGCTATATTCATTTTCTATTGCTGTGTAACAAATTACCACACACTTAGCAGCTTAAAACAATATGCATGTATTAGCTCACAGTCCTGTAGGTCAGAAATTAGGGCCGCGCAGCATGGCTGGATTCTCACTGGACTGAAATCAAGCTGTTGGCCAAGACTAAAGTTCTCTGTTGGGACTCAGAGCACTCTTCCAAGATCACTGGTCATTGGCAGAACTCACTTCCTTGCATTGAAGTCCTTGTTAGTCCTTCTAGCTGTTGGCTGGGGACCGTGCTCACTCTGAGAGGTCACTCGAAATTCCTTGCTCTGTGGCCCTAATGGGCAGTTCACACCGTGGATATTTGCTTTCTTCTCAGCCAGCCAGAGCACGTCTCTTTGACTTCTAAGACCAGCGAGAAAAAACTCTCTACTTGTAGAAGGCTCATGTAATTAGGTCAAACCCACCCAACATCACTGCCCAGTTGCCATGTAACATAATATAAAGATGAGAGTGATGTCTTATTCACAGGATCTACCTGCATTCAGAGGAGTTGGGAATTCTACAAGGATGAGGGTCATTGGGACTCATTTTCAGAAGTTGGCCTACCACAGCCGACGCTTAACATTCAGGTTCAAGTTACATAAAGTTTAGAAGCATTTTCATTATAGAGGAACACATAAAACTAGTCTGGGTTTTTCTCCTTAGCTGTGCAGCTTTACCCAGTGTTACAGCAAGCCTTTTTGGATAAGCTGTTTTGAGAAAAAGTATGTATTGATTGATTCTACCCTTAAGCAGAAATGGCAGATTGCATATTTCTCTGGCTAACAATTTACCATCAAGAATGGGAAAGTAAGAAGGAGGGAGGGAGGAAGAGAGTGAGTTGTAGATTAGGTGGTGGACATAGGAAAGAAAAAAAATTGCCTTTGTGTGAATGTTCCTAGGAGAAATTCATTTGGAACTTCTTTCTCTTTATATTTTGGTTAAAACTGAATGAATGAATTTCTTGAATTGTGTCAGTTGCCATTTAGGTTGATAATAAAGGAAAGGACTTCTTTCTCTGCCAAATGTGAAGTTTACTTGTCCTTTTCTCTGCTCGAAAGAAATAGCAGCTGGAAGGAAGTGGGAACTCCCATCTGGTTGCCATGGCAATTTAGAGCTGATCGTGCATGCATTTTGCTAGGGTTCGGTTTTCCTCCCCTTTGTGGTAGAGCAAATGTACTTGAGAAATACAGTATGCAGTAGATAAACATGATAAAATCATCTTAGTATTGTAATATTTGAAGAAAATATTTTGTGTTTTTTCTTAAACTGCATTTTTTATGTTTGGAGTAACGGGAATATTTACTTGTGTTTAATGTAGGGCAAAATAAATGTAATTCTTTGTGAAAAACCTAAATGACTAGTTCTAAATTTTTTACTCTAGTTGCTAAGGGTGGTACATTGTTGATGTCATATGAGAGCATGTTCTTTAAATTTGTGCCTCATGTAAACTTGGACATTTAGGTAGACTCTCAGTCTGGTTTTTACGGAAGTATGTATTACCTTTCACTGTAAATGTGGCTGAGAAGTTGTGAAGGAGACCATAGTAGCAGGTTTTCTAAATCTAAAGATAGTTATTTCTAAATTTTCTTGGAGAGTGGACATTAAAAGATAGTATACAGGGGTGCCTGGGTGGCTCAGTCGGTTAAGCACCCAACTCTTGATTTCTGCTCAGGTCATGATCTCACAGTTCATGAGATCGTGAGATTGAGCCCCCTATTGGACTCCACGCTGGGTGTGGAGCTTGCCTAAGATTCTCTCTCTCCCTTGCCTTCTGCCCCTCTCTCACTTGCAAGACATGCTCTCTCTCTCTCTCTTAAAAAGATATTATATAGTTGTGTAACCTTTTGTTTTTTTTAAAAAACAGCTTTTTGCAGGTGCTCTGTACCTGTTAACAGTCAATCCCCATTCCCCTTCTTCTTTCTTTCTCCTACCCTCAGCCCTCAGCAACTACTAATTTACTCAGTTCTCTATACATTTGCCTAGTGTGGACATTTTTATATAAAATGGAATCCTATAACATGTGGTCTCTTCTGCCTAGCATTTTTCATTTAGCATAATGTTTTCAAGGGTCACCCATGTTGTAGCATGTGACAGTACTTTCATTCCTTTTTATTGCTGAATAATGTTACCATTTTATTTAACCACATTTTATTTATTTATTCATTTATCACTCGATGCACATTTTTGGTCTGCTATGAATAATGTCCTATGAATATTTTCGCACAAGATTTTGTGGGGACATATGTTTTCATTTCTTTTGGGTATTATACCCGGAAGTGGAATTGCTGGGTTATGTGATAACTCTGAATTCAACGTTTTTAGGAACTGCCAGCTTGCAAAGCAGCTGGGCCATAGAACACTACTGTTACAATTCAGGGTTCTACTTTCTTCATTCTCGACAGTACTTGTCATTGTGGTTTTGATTTCCATTTCCCAAAGGACTAATGATGCTGAACATTTTTTCATATATTTATTGGTCATTTATAGGTCATCTTTGGAGAAATGTCCATTTTAATCTTTTTCCTATTAAATTTTTTTTTGTCAAGTTATGCGAGAGTTCTTTTTACATTCTAGATACAAGACCCTTATCTTGTATGGTTTCCAGATACTTTCTTCCATCATTACATGATGACTTTACTTTCTGGTGGTGCCCTTTGAAACACAAAAGCTCTTAATTTTGATCAAGTCCACTTGCATATGCTTTTAGTGTCAAATCTAAGAAACATTGTTGAACCCAAGATCATGAAGATTTACTTGTATTTTTTTCCTGTGAGTTTTGGAGTTTTAGCTCCTTTATTTAAGTCTTTGATCCATTTTGAATTAATCTTTATGTGTGTGTGAGGTAGGGTTATGACTTCATTTTATTGCATGCAGATAACCATTTGTCCCAGTACCATTTGTTGGAAAGACCATTCGTTCACCATTTAATTGTGTTGGCACCCTTGTTGAAAATATTTATGGGTTCCCTGCATGGCTTGCTAAGGGCTTCTAACAACTCTTTTTTAATTATTATTTTTTAATTTAAATCCCAGTTGGTTAACGTAACAATTTCAGCAGTAGAGTTTAGTGATTCATCACTTACATGTAACACCAAGTGCTTATCCCGACAAGTGCCCTCCTTAAAGCCCATCACCCATTTAGCCCATCCCCCCATCCAACACCCGCCAGCAACCCTCTGTTTGTTCTCTGTATTTAAGAGTCTCTTATGGTTTGTCTTCCTCTCTGTTTTTAAATTTTCTTTTAATGTTTATTTTTATTTTTGAGGGGGGTGGCATGAGTGGGGGAGGGACAGAGAGAGGGAGACACAGAAGCCGAAGCAGGCTCCATTCAGAGCGTGATGCAGTGCTTGAACTCATGAACCGCAAGATCATGAACTGAGCCCAAGTTGGATGCTTAATGAACTGAGCCACCCAGGCACGCCCCCCTGCCTGTGTAAAAATTTTTTTTAAATCCCTCTCTGTTTTTATCTTACTTTTACTTCCCTTCCCCTATATTCATCTGTTTTGTTTCTTAAATTCCACATATGAGTGATATCATATGATACTTCTTTTTCTCTGACTGACTTCGCTTAGCCTAATACACTCTAGTTCCATCCATGTTGTTGGAAATGGCAAGAATTCATTCTTTTTGGTCACTGAGTAATAAATATTCCATTGTATATATAAACCACATCTTCTTTATCCATTTGTCAGTTGATGGACATTTTGCTGTTTTCATACTTTGGCTATTGTTGATAGTGCGGCTATAAACATTGGGGTGCATGTGCCCCTTCGAATCAGAATTTTTGTATCCTTTAGTTAAATACCTAGTAGTGCAACTGCTTGGTTTGGGTAGTTCTATTTTTAATTTTTTGAGGAACCTCCATACTGTTTTCCAGAGTGGCTGCACCAGTTTGCATTCCCACCAACAGTACAAAAGGGTTCCTCTTTTTCTGCATCCTTACCAACATCTTGTTGTTGCTTGAGTTGTTGATTTTAGCCATTCTGACAGGGGTGAGGTGGTATCTATCTCATTGTGGTTATGGTTTGTATTTCCTTGATGATGGGTGATGAGCATTTTTTCATGTGTCTCTTAGCCACCTGGATGTCTTTGGAAAAGTGTCTATTCATGTCATTTGCCCATTTCTTCACAGGATTATTTGTTTTTTGGGTGTTGAGTTTGGTAAGTTCTTTGTATTTTGGATACTAGCCCTTTGTCTGATAATGTCATTTGCAAATACTTTCTCCCATTCCATGGGTTGCCTTTTAGTTTTGCTGATTGTTTTATCTTGACGAGGTCACAATAGTTGGTTTTTGCTTTTGTTTCACTTGCCTCCAGAGACATGTCAAGTAAGAAGTTGCTGTGGCGAAGGGCCTGTTCTCTCTTCTAGGATTTTGATGCTTCCTGTCGTACGTTTAGGTCTTTCACTGATTTTGAGTTTATTTTTGTGTATGGTGTAAGAAAGTGGTCCAGGTTCATTCTTCTGCATGTGGCTGTCCAGTTTTCCCAACACCATTTGCTGAAGAGACCATCTTTTTTCCATTGGGTATTCTTTCTTGTTTTGGCAAAGATTAGTTGGCCATACATTTGTGGGTCCATTTCTGGGTTCTCTGTTCTGTTCCATTGATGTATGTGTCTGTTTCTGTGCTGCCACCATACTGTCTTGATGAGTACAGCTTTGTAATACAGCTTGAAGTCCAGAATTGTGATGCCTCCAGCTTTGAATTTCTTTTTCAACATTACTTTGGCTATTTGGAGTCTTTTCTGGTTCCATACAAATTTTACAATTGTTCTAGGTCTGTGAAGAATACTGGTGTTTTTTTGATAGGGATTGCATTGAGTATGTTGATTACTTTGGGTAGTATCGACATTTTGACACTGTTTGTTCTTCTAATCCATGAGCCTGGAATGTTTTTCCATTTCTTTGTGTCTTCAATTCCTTTCATAAGCCTTCTATAGTTCTCAGCATATATGTTTTTCACTGTTTTTGTTAGGTTTATTCCTAGGTGTTTTATGGGTTTTTGTGCAATTGAAAACAGGATCGATTCCTTGATATTTCTTTCTGCTGCTTCATTATTGGTGTATAGAAATGCAACTTATTCCTGTACATTGATTTTATGTACTGCAACTTTGTTGAATTCATGTATCAGTTCTAGCAGTTTTTGGTGGAATCTTTTGGGTTTTCCACATAGAGTATCATGTCGTCTGCAGAGAATGAAAGTTTTACTTCCTCCTTGCTGATTTGGGTGCCTTTTGTTTCTTTCTGTTGTCTGATTGCTGAGGCTAGGACTTCCAACACTATGTTGAGCAACAGTGGTGAGAGTGGACATCCCTGTCATGTTCCTGACCCTATGGGGAAAGCTCAGTTTTTCCCCATTGAGGATGATATTAGCGATGGGTCTTTCATATGTGGCCTTTATGATCTTGAGGTATGATCCTTTTATCCCTACTTTCTTGAGGGTTTTTATCAAGAAAGGATGCTGTATTTTGTCAGATGCTTTTTCTGCATATATTGAGAGGCTCATGTGGTTCTTATCTTCTCTTTTATTAATGTGATGTATCACATTGATTGATTTGTGGATATTGAACCAGCCCTGCATCCCAGAAATAAATCCTGCTTTATTGTGGTGAATAATTCTTTTAATGTATTGTTGGATCCATTTTGCTAGTATCTTGTTGATGACTTTTGCATCCCTGTTCATTAGGGAAATTGGTCTGTAGTTCTCCTTTTTAGTGGGATCTTTGGTGTTTGAATCAAGGAAATGTTGGCCTTGTAGAATGAGGTTGGAAGTTTTCCTTCCATTTCTTTTTCTTGGAACAGCTTCAAAAGAATACATGTTAACTGTTCTTTAAATGTTTGGTAGAATTCCCCTGGAAAGCCATCTGGCCCTGGATTCTTACTTGTTGGGAGATTTTTGATTAGTGATTCAATTTCTTTACTGGTTATGGGTCTATTCAAATTTTCTATTTCTTCCTGTTTCAGTTTTGGTAGTTTATATGTCTCTAGGAATTTGTCCGTCTCTTCCAGATTGCCCAATTTGTTGACATAATTGGTCATAATATTCTGTTATTATTGTTCATATTTCTGCAGTGTTAGTTGTGATCCCTCCTCTTTCATTCGTGATTTTACTTATTTGGGTCCTTTCCTTTTTCTTTTTGATCAATCTGGCTGGGGGTGATCAGTTTTGTTAATTCTTTCAAAGAACCAGCTCCTGGTTTCATTGATCTGTTTTTTTTTTGTTTTTTTTTGTTTTTTGTTTTTCTTTGATATCATTGATTTCTGCTCTTATCTTTATTTCCCTTCTTCTGCTGGTTTTGGGCTTTATTTGCTGTTCTTTTTCGAGCTCTTTTAGGTGTAAGGGTAGGTTGGGTATTTGAGACCTTTCTTCCTTCTTTATGAAGGCCTGGATTGCTATATACTGCCCTCTTCTGACTGCGTTTGCTGCATCCCAGAAGTTAGAGACTGTAGTGTTGTTATTTTCATTGGCTTCCATGTACTTGTTAATTTCCTGTTTAATTTCTTGGTGAACCCATTCTTTAGTAGGATGTTCTTTAATGTCCAAGTATTCATGGTGTTTCTAAATTTTTTCTTGTGGTTGATTTCAAGTTTTATAGCATTGTGATCTGAAAATATACAAGGTGTGATCTTGTACTTGTTGAGAGCTGATTTGTGACCCAGTATAGGATCTATTCTGGAGAATGTTCCAGTGCACTCAAGAAGAATGTGTATTCCTTTTTAGGATGAAGTGTTCTGAATATATCTGTTAAGTTCATCCAGTCCAGTGTGTTATTCAGAGCCATTGTTTCCTTGTTGATTTTCTGCTTAGAAGATCTGTCCATTGTTGTAAGTGGGTGTTCAAGTCCTCTACTATTATGGTATTATAATAAATGAGTTTCTTGATTTATATATTTGGGTGCATTCACATTGGGTGCATAAATACTCACAATTGTTAGATCTTCTTGGTGGATAGACCCTTTAATTATGATATAGTGCCCTTCTTCATCTCTTGTTACAGTCTTTATTCTAGAATCTAGTTTGTCTGATGTAAGTATGGCTATTCCAGCTTTCTTTTGATGACCATTGGTATGATAGATGATTCTCTATCCCCTTACTTTCAATTTGCAGGTGTCTTTAGGTCTAAAATGAGTCTCTTGTAAGCAGCATACAGATGGGTCTTGTTTTCCTATCCATTCTGATACACTGTGTCTTTTGATTGAAGCATTTAGTTTATTTACATTTGGAGTGAGTACTGAAAGGAATTTAGTGTCATTGGGTTGCCTGTAGAGTTGGTGTTTCTGGTGATGTTCTGATCCTTTCTAGTCTTTGTTCCTTTTGAGGTTTTGTTTTGTTGTGTTGTGTTGTTTCTCCAGAGTACCCTCTTAAAATTTCTTGCAGGGCTGGTTTAGTGATCATGAACTCCTTTAGATTTTGTTTGTCTGGGAAACTTTTAATCTCGCCTTCTGTTTTGAATGACAGCCTTGCTGGATAAAGAATTCTTGACTGCATATTTTTCTGATTCAGAATATATCCTGCCATTCCTTTCTAGCCTGCCAAGTTACTGTGGATAGGTCTGCTGTGAACTTACCTGTCTTCCCTTATAGGTTAAGGACTTTTTTTTCCCCCCTTGCTGCTTTCATAATTCTTTCCTGCCTGTATACGTTGCTAATTTGACTATGATATGCCTTGGTGATGGTTGGTTTTTGTTGAACCTAATGATGGTTCCCTGTGCTTCTTGTTTTTTGATGTCTGTGTCCTTCCCCAGATAAGGAAAGTTTTCTGCTACAATTTGCTCACATAAACCTTTTGTCCCTTTTTCTCTCTCTTCATCTTCTGAGACTCCTGTGATTTGGATGTTACTACCTTTTAATGAGTCACTTGAGTTCTTTAAGTCTTGTATCATGATCTTTTGCCTTTGTATCCCTCTTTTTTTTTCCCTGCTTCATTATTCTCTATAATGCTAATTCAATGCTTGATCCATTCTTGGTGTTGGGGCATCCATCTATTTGAGATTGTATCTTAGTTGTACCATTTTAAATTTCAGCCTTACTGTATTTTATAGCTTTCTTAAAAAAATTTTTTTTTAATGTTTATGTATTTTTGAGAGAGACAAAATATGCGCAGGAGAGGGGCAGAGAGAGACGGGGAGAGAGAGAGACAGAATCCAAAGCGTGCTCCAAGCTCTGAGCTGTCAGCACAGAGCCCAGTGTGGGATTCAATCTCACAGACTACGAGATCATGACCTGAGTCAAAGTTGGATGCTTAACTGACTGAGCCACCCAGACACCCCAGATTTTATTTCTTTTGTCTCTGCAGAAAGGGATCCTTTTATGTCTCCTATGCTTTTTTCACCCCAACTAGTATTCTTATTATCATGGTTCTAATTCTAGTTCACACATCTGATAACCTATGTTGATTTAGTTCCTGGCTTTCATTTCTTCCTGTTCTTTCTTTTGGGGTGAATTCATTCATTTTGTCATTTTGGAAGAAAAAAAATTAATAAAATAAAAATTAAAAACAAAACAAAATATCAAAAAAAAGGAAGCTAGATCCTAGGTGAGTTTTGTTCTACTTGTTGAAAGAAGTTTTATGGAATACAGGAAAAAGGGGAAGGAAAGGTGAAAAAAAGTTAAGAAGAACTTTGAAAATTAAAAAACTCATATATAATAAAATAGAATTAAAGAAAATAAAATGAAATAGAATAAAAAATTTTTAAAAATAAATGAAGTAAAAAACAAGTTTTTCTTTCTGTATCTAAGAAAGAGAAAGAAAACAAAGAAAAAAAGAACATTTTAAGCAAAAACTGAAGCAAAGAAAATGAACACATAAAGGAACCAGCAAACAGAATGAAACCTGAATGAAGTTACATCCAGTGTCCCTTAGAACTGAAACTACGAAGGATTCTATAGTCCATACACGAAGCTGGTTGGAGTGATTTATGTTGGTCTTCTGGTGCCTGTGCTTGGAGGGTGCATATGGGTGGAGCTTGATGTAATTGCTCCATTCTCCACTAGGTGGCTCTGCTTAGCCTACTGGGGTGGATCCATGTGCCTGTGTGCTGTGTGTGCACAGGGGAGGTGGAAATGGCTTCACCCAGCTCCCTAGTATCTAGCACAGGAACTTTGAGTTCTCACTGACCCGCGATCAAGCCCCTCCTTTGTCAGCCCTCTGTCTACTCCCTGTCTCTACCCTGTCCATGTTCAAGCTGTCCACTGCCAGGTGGCACCTCCCTCTAGAGTTTTATCTTAGATGGGGTTTTGTTTCAGAATTCCATGCTTCAGAGTCCTCGGTGGCTTGGACCTACGCTGACTCTCTGGGGAGGGTCTTACTGAGTGATGGCCGAGTGCCACCCTACGCCAGAAAAACGTTCATGCAATCGCAGCGGCAGTGATTCAGAGATTATGGCAAATCACAACACCCAGCCAGTGCCAGGTTTCATGGCACTCTGGCGTCTGAGTCCCTATACCAGCATATGTGCTGCTCTCCAGGGTCCACTGGGACCTTTGCCCCAGGGGAGGCCATATGGCCTCTACCAAATACACTCCAAGCAGGGCAACCACTTCTCCTTGTGTAGCACACAGACCCCTCAGACCCTGCAGCCTGCTCCTGGGGATTCGCCCTACTTCCTCACCAGAGCACTGCCAGGCACTGAGCTCGGGAACTTCAGAGTCTATGCTCTACTGTTTATAGAATCCTGGTGGTATTGAATCCTCTTCTTTCTCCCTGGCAGTGGTTTTGGGGAACAGGTTTCTTGTTCAGTCCCCTGCGAGGGTTTTTACTCTTTCTCTCTCTCTCTCTTTCTCTCCAGCTACTTTGGTGGGGAGTGCTTTTCTTGTACGATCCCGATGCACTGCTTTCTCTGCCTTTCTCTTTCTCTCTCTGCCAAAATAGCTCACCATCCTCCACGGCTTCTTTGTCTCCCCCGGTTCACCTGCCTGCACTGCGTATGTGCCAAGTTCTGCGGCTCAAGTTACGAAGATTGTTGCGTTAATCCTCAGATCAATTTCCTAGGTGTTCAAAATGATGTGGTGCTGATGTAGCTGCATTTCAGGGAGGAGACAAGCTCAGGCTTCCATGCTGCTCCGCCATCTTGATTCCTCCCCAGTGCTTCTAGTAATTATTCTGTGAAATAACTTTTTGATGGTTCTCATTAGGATTGATGAAAGGGTACTTTTAAAATCTGTTGATATATTTTTTAAGTATGTACTTGGTGATATAAACTGCCTGCTACCTCTGGATCTTTTAAATAGTTGAGATTTTTTTTTTAATTTTATATATGAAATTTATTGTCAAATTGGTTTCCATACAACACCCAGTGCTCATCCCAAAAGGTGCCCTCCTCAATACCCATCAGCCACCCTCTCCTCCCTCCCACCCCCCATCAACCCTCAGTTTGTTCTCAGTTTTTAACAGTCTCTTATGCTTTGGCTCTCTCCCACTCTAACCTCTTTTTTTTTTTTTTCCTTCCCCTCCCCCATGGGTTCCTGTTAAGTTTCTCAGGATCCACGTAAGAGTGAAACCATATGGTATCTGTCTTTCTCTGTATGGCTTATTTCACTTAGCATCACACTCTCCAGTTCCATCCACGTTGCTACAAAAGGCCCTATTTCATTTTTTCTCATTGCCATGTAGTATTCCATTGTGTATATAAACCACAATTTCTTTATCCATTCATCAGTTGATGGACATTTAGGCTCTTTCCATAATTTGGCTATTGTTGAGAGTACTGCTATGAACATTGGGGTACAAGTGCCCCTATGCATCAGTACTCCTGTATCCCTTGGATAAATTCCTAGCAGTGCTATTGCTGGGTCATAGGGTAGGTCTATTTTTAATTTTCTGAGGAACCTCCACACTGCTTTCCAGAGCGGCTGCACCAATTTGCATTCCCACCAACAGTGCAAGAGGGTTCCCGTTTCTCCACATCCTCTCCAGCGTCTATAGTCTCCTGATTTGTTCATTTTGGCCACTCTGACTGGCGTGAGGTGATACCTGAGTGTGGTTTTGATTTGTATTTCCCTGATAAGGAGCGACGCTGAACATCTTTTCATGTGCCTGTTGGCCATCTGGATGTCTTCTTTAGAGAAGTGTCTATTCATGTTTTCTGCCCATTTCTTCACTGGGTTATTTGTTTTTCGGGTGTGGAGTTTGGTGAGCTCTTTATAGATTTTGGATACTAGCCCTTTGTCCGATATGTCATTTGCGAATATCTTTTCCCATTCCGTTGGTTGCCTTTTAGTTTTGTTGGTTGTTTCCTTTGCTGTGCAGAAGCTTTTTATCTTCATAAGGTCCCAGTAATTCACTTTTGCTTTTAATTCCCTTGCCTTTGGGGATGTGTCGAGTAAGAGATTGCTACGGCTGAGGTCAGAGAGGTCTTTTCCTGCTTTCTCCTCTAAGGTTTTGATGGTTTCCTGTCTCACATTCAGGTCCTTTATCCATTTTGAGTTTATTTTTGTGAATGGTGTGAGAAAGTGGTCTAGTTTCAACCTTCTGCATGTTGCTGTCCAGTTCTCCCAGCACCATTTGTTAAAGAGGCTGTCTTTTTTCCATTGGATGTTCTTTCCTGCTTTGTCAAAGATGAGTTGGCCATACGTTTGTGGGTCTAGTTCTGGGGTTTCTATTCTATTCCATTGGTCTATGTGTCTGTTTTTGTGCCATTAAATAGTTGAGATTTAACTAGGCTTAATTAAAGTAATACTGTGGAAGCCACAAGAATCCACTTTGAAGAAGCCAGCCTTCAAGATGGTGTGGCCTCCTTCTCTTGTGCCTATACCTGCCCTAAGACATATTTACTTGTGTTTCTCCTATGTGGTAGGTAGTAACAAGGATGAATGAGATGAAAAAGAGTCATGATCAGCACCATAACATTTGGCAGTTATGTTGTTCTGAACCTTACTATGACGATTTAAGTGATTTGATAGTTGGTGATCATTGATGTGAGGCATGTTACTAGGAGAAGCCTTAGAAAAATTCACCATCATTGGTATGACCAGGAATCTCTGATTTTTTAGGCCAAGTACTCCTCTGGTTTTTATCTGAAGAGCCTAGGGTGGTGCTGTCCAGTAGAACTATAATGTGAGTCTCATTTGTAATTCGAAGTGTTCTAGTAGCCACATTAAAAAAAGTAGAATCAGGCGAGTTTAATTTTAATAATATATTGCATTCTATCCCAAATATTATTGTTTTAACATATAATAAATGTAAACTTATTAATCAAATATTTTACATTTTTTGTATGAAATCTCAGAAATCCAGTATGTATTTTACGCACGTAGCATGTCTTGATTTGTACTCTCGTCCCATTTCCAGTGCTCAGTACAGGCATGTGGCCAGTGCCCACTGATTAGACAGCATAGCCCTAGGTGTTAGGATGTGATAGTTGAAATATTACTTCAACATTACTCAACTTCCTTTCTACTTCAAAGTACCCTGACTCCTTCCTTTAACTTGAGAGAAATAAGCGGCCTTGGGGGCGCTTTCTTCCTGCCTGTTCAGTGTGGCCCTCACTGGAGGGAGAACAGGTGCCTGCCTGCTCGTTGGGACCAGAGGGTCTGACAATTTTGTTAAGTGATGTGGACAGCTCAGCAAATGGGGGGACAATAATTAAGAGAAACACATTATGATGAGCCTCTCAAATGAGAGAAAATGGGCCCATGAAAATGAGAATTTGTTTTCCCTTATTACAGATACAGTCTACTCTGTAGGAATAAAGCTAAGTACAGAAAACACTTGTTAGAGCAGTGGTTCTCAAATGGGTATGATTTTGTCCCCAGGGAATTTGTTAATTTCTGGACATAGTTTTTGATGGTCACAACTGGCGGTGGGTGTGGATGTTACTGACATTAATGTCTTGAGGCCAGGGATGTTTATAACATTCTACAGTGTACAAAACAGTCCCCACTACAGTGAATTAATTACCTGGCCCAAGGGTCTGTAGTGAGGAGCACAGGTAGAAGATTCTCTAGTTCTGTTCTTTTCATTAATTGTTACATAGTTTCTATAGGGAATATAACATGTTTTCTTTTAAATTTGGAGAATCTCCTCATTTTTTCGTGTAAAATTTCTAAGCGTTTCTGATTGAGCACATTGGTCAGCTCAGTAGTTTCTGCTCACAGCCCTGAAGAATGAATGAATGGTTCTTGTGAGACCATTCATCTTGCTCACCTCCCCTTCCCTCTGGTGCAGCCCTCTCCTGCCTCCCCTTCTTCCAGCCTCTCTTTTGTGCATTGCCATTCTACTTTCAGTAAGAACATGTATGTTAAAAAGGAAAGGAGCATTTGCAAGGCTGCCAGAAAGATTAGTACACTTCCATAAGGTCTGTTAGATGTATTTTTGGATGTATTCTGGCAGTGATGTGGGTGTTTGGTTGTGATTATCCCCTTCCAGGGCTCCATCTTGAGCAGTGGTTAACTCAGGATGTGATCACCACCCTGTTCCTAACGTTTGTCACCCAGGGAGCTGTAACTTTGAGTCTCCATAAATTGTGGCAAATAGCAATCAATACAGGTCGTTTTCAGCTCATAAGCGTTCCTTAGTCCCTCTGCCAAAGATACTCAACTTGCCAGTGCTTGCCTTTCAGGTTACCTGTGCGGCACAGTCCCCACCCCTTCCTCGTGACTGCTGGGTTTCTGCTGCCTTCCACCCTACCCCCCTTTGTTGCTTGTGGCACTTTGAGTTTTGGTGGCAAACCACATAAGTGACCTTTAGCCAATTTAGGCTAAGAGCAATACAGTAAATGCTATTTGGGGGCTGTCAGATTGGGAAGAATTTAGAGGTCCGGCTTAGAGAAGGGCCGGGGTCAGGTGGCTCTGCTGGCCCTGCCTCTACTGGCAACTGCAGATGAGCTTGCTGCCCGTGACAGCCGGCCTGAAGGTTCCAGGCCTGTAGAGTCAGCTTCAGCCGTCTGTGCCCTGAGCGGTACGACAGTGAAGAAAGCGGATCAGAACCAGCCTTCCCTTGTGTAGGGAGGAGCAGTCTCAAAAGGTGCTTTTCGAAGGGGGGCACGACTACTGGCAGTCCAAAAAGAAGAGCAGTTGTGCACACATCAGTGCTTATGGGGTTCCCCTTGCTCCCCAGACTAGAGACCCCCTCCTTACCCTGTGAACCTCTCTGGAGAACACCTCTCTCAGCCCGATTTCCCTCGCCTGTTCGTGCACTCTGTGTGCTGGCTCAGGAAGAGTTTCTCCTCGAGTTTCTCTAGATACCTGAAAGAAGGCTCTCATCTGTAATCTCTCAAGCTTAGAAACATTTTTTTGTATTGTGGGTTTTCTTATCTTTTATAAAAGAGCAGACTAACCATTATTTAGCCTTTTTGTGACATTTGGAAGTTAGCATTTTGCAAACCTTGGAAACCTTGCATTAATGTATGTGCTGCTTTTGTATTTGACTGACAGTGGGTGTTTTCATTGTTTAATTTCCAGTTTGGGGTAGTATTTTTGATAAGCAAGGGAGATAGATGGCTGAATTCCTTAATGAAAATAACTGTACATCAGTTAATAGCATGTATTAGCTTTTACGAGTTATCCCGGAAACCTAACCACATTGTACTGTTTCTATGGGAAAAGGAATTGTGATTTTAAAATAATGGAAAATAAGTCCTTTTATAAGCTCAGAGCTGCTTTCATCTGTCTTTTTATAATCTCTGTGGGATGTGTTCTAACTTAATAAGGCTATATAGCATGGGTGGGGGGGGTTCTCTTTCTGTTTCCCCTTTATTTCATAATATTGTCAGGACTTACGAAATTTTGAAGCTCTGAGTGAAAATGTGCCTGCAAAGTGTGATTTTTTTTTTTTTCCTCTGGACCTGTATGTTGAAACCTTACTTGAATTTAGCTAAAATGGACGCGGTGCATTAACCAGCATTTCTAGCTAGTGTGTGACAGGTTTATTTTTTTTCTTGTGTTAAGAAACCCTCATGTGTGTCCATAATGCAAGATTGGCTTCTGAGTAAATAGGAATTCTCCTTCTCCCGTTTCAGGCCGGAGCCTCAGCAGAAAGCTCCCTTAGTTCCGCCACCGCCGCCTCCACCACCGCCACCGCCTCTGCCAGACCCCACGCCCCCGGAGCCAGAGGAGGAGATCCTGGGATCAGATGATGAAGAGCAGGAGGACCCCGCCGACTACTGCAAAGGTGATCGTGCCTGCTTGTCACTGATGCAGACAGTGTGGTCTATGTTAAATTCACCTCTTGGTGTCAACACCTTTTTTTTTTTTTTAATGTTTATTTATTTGAGAGAGGGAGAGCGTGAGCGGGGGAGGGGCAGAGAGAGAATTCCAAGCAGGCTCCATGCTGTCAGTGTGGAGCCCGACCTGGGGCTCAGTCACACGAACTGTGAGATCATGACCTGGTCCAAAGCCAAGAGTCAGATGTGTAACCAACCCAGGCGCCCCTCATTTTTAATTTCTAGATCATTAAGTATAGAGTGGTACCAGAAAAGGTAAGAGATAGCAGAAGGAAAACTGTAAGAGATAGACAGTATATACATATGTACATACATACTTTCAAGAGGATTTTAATCTAATAGAATTAAAGATACTGTAAGTAGGACAGTTAAGGATAAAAACAGCAGCAGCTATCTAAGAAGAGCATAGACTAGAAGGTACCAGGCTCCTGAGGGGAGCCAGTGTTAACGGTTGTGCAAGGCAATTGACTTTAAGCTTTCAGACTAAGAGTAACAAGGAACCAGTCCTTTTCTCTGTATAACATTGAATTACATAGTATTCATTGTCTGTGGAAAGAAAGCCTGCTCATTTGTTTACAGAGACAGACTTTTTCCTGGCATTGTTCTCAGTGAAAAAGACATTCTGTGGGCTTTGCCATTGTGTGACACAGTGGATGGTGTTTTTAGCTGTGATTTCACAGAAGACATAGAAATTACTCAGGTGAAGTGTTCTTGTATTGCTTTGTAAAGATCAAGAGCATATAGTTAAACTCCTAAAAGGCAAGCATGTTGTGTGATGAATATTGAGGACAGTGTGATCCAGACTGTATGCTTTGTGTAGACTGGACTCTGAGAATGTAGGAGAAAGGGAGGTTGATGTGTCCATTTGACCACCTCTTTGTTACTTAATTTACTCATTTGGACTTTCATATTCTCTCTCTCTCTTTTTTGGACTTTCATTCTCTTTAGTAGATTATCACAGTCTGGAATTCTGAGCTTCTGAACAATTGATGAGACACTGACTTGCTACTCATTAAGTTCAATGTAATCAGATTCCCCCTTTTTTTAAAAAAAAAAATTTATTTTTATTAGTTATTTTTAAAGATTTTTTTTTTTTAATTTTTTACATTGATTTATTTTTGAGAAACAGTGAGACAAAGCGTGAACAGGGGAGGGGCAGAGAGAGGAGGAGACACAGAATCTGAAGCAGGCTCCAGGCTCTAAGCAAGCAGTTAGCACAGAGCCTTATGCGGGGCTCGAACTCACAAACTGTGAGGTCATGACCTGAGCCGAAGTCGTACGCTCAACCGACTGAGCCACCCAGGCGCCCCTTTATTAGTTATTTTGAGAGACAGACAGGGAGACAGAATCCCAAGCAGGGCTTGGGATTGATGCAGGGCTCAAACCCACAAACCGCGAGATAATGACCTGAGCTGAGACCAAGAGTCGGACACTCAACTGATTGTGCCACTGAGGCACCCAAAGTAGATCACATTCTATACAGAAAAATAATAGATGGCAGGAGATGGATACCTGGTCAGGCCATAGAGCATTAATGAATCCCTGACTCCATAGTGTCTTGTATGAATTTGTCTAGTGATTGCAGGCCGTCTGGGTGTTGGTTATGGTGTACCATTAGAAACTTTTTAAGTCTCCATTAAGAGGAAGAGAAAATTATGTTCTGTTGTAAAAGTTTAAGAACTCATCTTCTACTCAAACCATAGAGTGGGTTTCCACACCATAGGTGTGGGTTTCTACACATGGAACCAATGTTTTCCTTAGAAAAAAGAATGTAGATCTTTAGCATTTGGAGGAGTAGTGATTATGACCTCAAAGGTCTAAGCCATCCAGTATGGAACATAACAGAGCCTGTGGAAAGGTGAAAAGATAGAGGTTTTACATCCTCCCTCTAAATCTGCATTTCTTGGTTCACAAATGAAGTTGTTTGAAGAGGAGATTTGGACAGTTGTCTTTGATCTCACTGCTTAGGCCGTGTTGTTAGCTTGGTCTGCAGGAACAGTTCTTTTAGCACATGGGCTCTACCGTGCGGGAATGGGAGCTCTTGTTCTCACATCTGGCACTTGAGTGTGTGGGTCAGGAGATGTAACCAGTACTCTCATTTATCCCTGTACCATCTCTGTAGAGCAGCAGAGGGGACAGACACCTCAGACCGAAATACAGGGCTGTGAATGAAGGATTTCACCGTCAGGGCTGATTTTAGGTAACATTTGCTGAACTCGAACCAGTACTAAAGTCAGCCTCACTGAAACATGTGAGAGATGTAAGCTTCTCTGTCTCTCTGTCTCATTCCTGACTCTGGCAAGTAACTTCTGCTTCCAGTCAGCATTACATGTAGTAGACGCCTTGCTCTGTGAATTTTGTGATCTAGATCGGAACATTTTGTCAAAGATAATGGACATAAATGCATTCAAGGGGTCAGTGGAACTGATTGGGAATGTCTGGGGCAAGAACTGTGCCCCATCCCCCGCCCCCAGCCACAAGTAGAGTTTAAGTTTCCAACTTGCTAATTATTCACATCTGAGTTATTTTTATTTAGTAAATTTTGGCTACAGTCAGGTACATTATTCTTTGTAACTATAATACAACCATCAAAATCAAGAAGTGACTTTTGTGGGGCCCCCTGGGTGGCTCAGTCCGTTGGGCATCTGACTCTTGGTTTTGGCTCAGGTCATGATCTCACAGTTTGTGGGTTTGAGCCCCACATCGGGCTCTGTGCTGACAGTTCAGAGCCTGGAGCCTGCTTCGGATTCTGTGTCTCCCTCTGTCTCTGTGCCCCTCCCCTGCTCATGCTCTGTCTCTCTCAAAATAAATAAATAAATGAAAAAAAAAGACATTAACATTGTTTATAGCTCTACTATTCATTCCTCAAACAACATTCAGGTTTTGCCAGTTGCCAATATCATCCTTTATATGAAACCAGTCCTTCCCAGAGTCATACTACATTTTGTTTTCTTGGGTTAAAAAACAAAATGCAGCTGATCTAACTGGCCTTATTAAGCAGTTCGTGAACCGGGCAGCACCCGCCTGTATCTAGCAAGTGGAGATGCTCCCGGAGTTGTACAGAATGAGAACTTTGAGGGTGAGGCATGGAGTTACTAGCTGAAGAAAAGAAAGGACTGTTTCTTGCCAGAATATCTTCCTTTGGGGCAGGGTGAGGGTAGAGAGCAGCAGGATTTTTATCATGCAGATTACCTCATTTGTGCTTATCTGGAAACTTCTGGTTGACTTTTAAAAGGTCACATTCCTGGGCTAGGTTTAAACTAGAAATAAGTCTTGGTTTGCTGTTGTGTTGGGGGGTGGGGTTGATTCCAGTTTGCACTTGTTTTTTGTTTGTTTGTTTGTTTGTTTGTTTTTTCTCTTTATTAACACTTGTTTCTTTAATCTGGAACAAGTCCTTAGTCTTTTCTTGACTTTGACATTTTTGAAGATTGTAGGCCAATTATTTTGTATAAGGCTTCTTAATTTGGTAAACTGTTTCTTTATTTTGTAGCTGTTTGGTTTGTTTTTTTTTTTTTTTTATCTCTGTGCCCAAGATGGGGCCCGAACTCACAACCCCAAGAATAAGAGTAGCATGCTCTAGCAGCCAGCCAGGCACTCCCAGGTTTCTTAATTTGGAATATCAAAACAGTGTTGTTCTATGAGATGTGTTCTTACTGCGTTTTGTCAGGTGGTATGCGAGTTTGGTTTGCACCATTACAGTTGGTGTTGGTTATTTTGTTTAAGATGGTGTGTGACAGATATCTGTCCTGTGAAGTTACTCTTTCCTCCTGGTAATTAGTTAGTACTCTATGTTGTTGTGAGTTACTTTGAGACTATAAATATCCCCCTGCCAACTAACTTGCTTCCTTCTCCCTCTTCTTCCTTCCTCTTCCTATCTCCACCTGTCCCTTCCATCCATCTCTGTGTCTGGTCATTCTTTCTAGTTACCTCAGATGGGCTCATTCATGGAGTTCCCTTTTGTTCAGTGAGTTCTAATTAGTTATTCTCCTTATTTATTTTGATGGCCCAAATTTGGCCATAAGGAGCTCCTTCAGGTTGATTCTGTATCCTTTTGAGATGTCCCTGTCATTCTTTCCAACTTTCAAGTATAGTACACTGTTCCAGGCTTGTCTCGTATTTTCCCTACTCCAGCCCTGGAATCCACTCTTTCTACAAGGAGCCCTCGTTCCTTTTAGTGGAGAATAGTGCTTAGGAAACAAGATCTAGGCATCAGATGTGGTTATTGCTGTTGAGGCAACAGTGCTTCCAGATACCTTAGCCTAGAGCTAGGGACACCCGTACACTCTTCCTTTATGTTTATATCTATTTCTATATTTATATTTGTTTCTATTTTTACTTATGTTTATATTAAAACACATAAATTAATCAGATATCTCTCATTCCACCCTAATACCAGGGAATTCAGCCCAATTTTCTCCCTTTCTGTACTTCCGAGTTTCTTTCTTCGACAAATAAGAGGCTAGGTTCTCATTATCCTTGTTACGTTTAATTGTTTGATTAATTTCCTTGTATGTGATGAATCACCAGTCATCCTCACTGCTGTTTTGGGCATCTGTCCCCTTCCGGCCTTACTTAGCCTGTGCTCAGATATCTTCGCTGCTCGGCCCTATCTAGTGATGACTGTGGGCTGAATTGTTGAGGAAGGGGAAGGGCAGGGGTGGCTTTGGCAGTTCAGGAATATGATTCCCTCAGTCTGGTGAGGTGTCTTTTCTGTCTTCTGGTCACTTCTGTTTTCTTTGACTTCATTCCTGGAGAATGAATCTGCCAGCCACTTTTTAGAAAGAAAACATCATCAACAACAAACCACACTACGCTGTTTTATCTCTTCACAAAAGAACTATTTGTTCACCTTAGGAAAAAGGTTATGTTGGGGGTGGAGTGTGGAAAGTCCCCCACCATCTCCGCACCCTGCGGTAGCTGCGGTAAGCAACTGGGTGTCTGCCCTTCTGGATCATTCATCACCAACCAAATTGCATCTCAACGTTCTACCTTCTTTTTGCCTCTTTACGGGTCTTTCCCCACTCAACACACAGGAAACCTCAGCCACTTGAACACAAAGGCCACTGTGTAAAGTTCTCATATTGATAAAGCATTGTTCTTTGCTCCTTTCTGCTTGCCTGTGCGTTCTCTTTCTGCATAGCCAGCCTGTGCCCACTCATCTCAGTTTTTGCTCTCCCGCCAAACTCAGGAGGATTATGGCCTCGGTGTCTGAGAGTCCTGGGTTCAAAATCTGGCTTCCCAGTCCTATGTCCTCAGACAAGCTCCTTTCCATCCAGGCTTCAGCTTCTTCATCTGTGATATAATATCCTCTCTCCGTGTAACGTAACATATAACCACATCGTACCACTCAAGATTTTATGCGGATAAAAATGAGACAAATACATGAAGTATGTGCCATACTGCCTGGTACAGGGAAGGTGCTTAGGAAATGTGAATTTTAGTTTGCTCTGTCTTCATTTATTCATTCTCCCCTCAGGACTGTTCCCGCGTGTGTGTTCGTGCTGGTCTCCTTGTGGCCTCACTGCCTCCCTCTGCTAGGCCTGTTTCCCTGGCCTCTGGAGAGAGAGCTGTGTCGGCATGGTTTCTCTCTTCCTATCTTGTTTTGATGTCGCTTCTGGGCAGTGTGTTTGGATTCTTACTTCCAAGCCCAGGAGATAACACAGATCAGGCACGGGGTGAGCCAATAAACAGACACTTCCGGGAGGCCCTTGTGCAATCCTGCTCATTTGGTGAGTGTCTTTCGGACGGACGGGGTAGAGCCCCCTGCTCTGGGGGGATTGCCGTGTAAAGTGGCTTTTCAGAGTGTGACCTTTGTACCACCTGCATCGGAACTACTAGGGGCACCTGGTACGTGGTCCTGGGCTGGACTGTACATCCAGAGTCGGGACCCCTGGGAGTACGCCCCGCACTGCACGTGTTTCACGGGCTCAGCAGGCTCCTCCAAGGTATGTGCCATGCCTCCAGAGCACCACGGCTACCACGAAAAAGTGGCTTCCGTTCACTTCCTGCTGTGTAAGGGGAATTAACTGCTTTGACCTACCTTATGTTTCAAAATGTTTCTGGCCCTCAGCATGTATTTGCTACAAGGACTGGTCCGTGGTGACCTAGGCACCTTGCTGTGTTAACATCCTGCTGCCTGCACTGATGGACTCCTTGGAGCTCCTGTGTTTGGGCTCTCTTAAATCATCCTTCAGGAAGTTGGCACCTTGTACAGTTTCATCATCTGTATTGTTTCTGCAGATACTGATTTCAGCACTTTCATGGGCTGACTTGGTAAGCATGTGTCATTCCCTTAGGCCTTCATCGAACCCTGAATCACATCTTAATTAGGCCCCTCCCTGTGTCCCTCACAATGGTGTCTGTCACAACCTGCCACCCCCCAGTAGTCGTCGTGGTGTAGAATTGCACATGTATTTTTGCATGCATCTGTGATCTCCTTCTCCTCAGTCTGGAAGATTGCCTGTGGGCAAGGGCTGTGTATTTTGTCAGCCCCACCACAGTGCAATAAATATTTTTCGTTGGATGAAGGAATTGTCTCTAGTGTTAGGCTCCAGCTAAGGGACAGACAGTACTGATGCTACCTGTGTCTCAGAAGGCGTGTCAGGAGTGAGGAGATCGATGCACCGTGAAGGGCGCACAAGTCGGAATGCACATCTTGCATTTCCTCCCTGGATCTTAAAATTATCCGTAATGCTCCAGAGGTCTTTATTATACACATTTGAGTGACATTCAGTTTGTTTCTTTTGCGGCTTAGGAATATCTTCTTCAAAACGTAGCATAAAAATGTAAATATTCACACACTAGAAAAATGTCAGATGACTTGTAAAAAGTTTAGACTGGCTGAATTTTAATAACTCTCAAAGTTTAATGGCGGTTATACGTTCTCATCAGCCTTGTCTTTCTGAGTATGTGACTTATGACTTACAGCTTTAGCTTCTTTTAAAGAAAGCAAGGAATATACCTTACATAGGGTTGCCTTAGAAACCGATATCATACAGCTGGTGTTTTATAGAAGTGTAGTCTTTAGTCTCTCTCTCTCCCTCTCTCTCTCTCTCTCTCTATATATATATATAGAGAGAGAGAGAGAGGGAGAGAGAGAGAGAGGGAAATATATATCATATAAATATATATGATAACCTTTATTCATTCACAGTTATTTTCCTTAAAATCACTAAAGCTGTGCACATATTTAATCTCACCATGGTTGTCTATGTTTTTAAAATTAGTTGGCTTAATTTGGCTTACTTGAGGCCTTAAAAAGAAATTCTCTTTATCTCTATGAACAGAATAGTAGATGCTCTTGAACTGATTACATAGGCCTTCTTAACATTTCTTTCATGGGGCCTGAGGAGATTCTGATGCCTGATAGACCCTGGTGCTGTGAATTGCTGCTGACCAGGATATTGATCCCTAAGCCTTAGTTAGCATGACAGTTGAATTCTTTGAGGCTTACTATGTGTACAGTGTTGTGTTTTACTACAGGGAATATAAAGGTGAGTGAGAAACCAGCCCCCACTCTCTAAGACTTCATGGGCTAGAATATAAACTAGTCAGTGACAGAACCTCTGCTGGTCTTGCGCTCGCAGTCTGTCCCTGGACCTAGTAGAATAATCTGTGGCTTGCTAAATAGTGACCGAAGAGAGCAGATCAAGAAACTTTTTAAATACCCCTTTTCATCTTTATTGTGTAGTTAATTGTAAGATGAAAGAAAGATGAAAGATTTGTGATTGCCTTTAGAGGAATAAGTTTGTTTGGTTAGAGGTAAAAGACTTCATAGAAAATGTAAAGGGGGCCTTGCCACTTGGGATTTATTAGACTTTGTTGATAGCGTAGGGCACTTCTCTGACCCCACCTGCAGGCTGGGAAGGTTCTCTGGAAAGCTCTAAGTGACCTTGTTTTCCAGCAAATAGCAAGCTAAAAGCTGATGTGTAGGTTAGGTTGAAGAGGTGTTTGGAAGCATGATGTAGAGGACGAAGATGAAGGTAAGAAATATGTACATGAAGTAAATTAAAACATCAGTTAGGAATATATAGTGAAAAATACAAAGTTGAACACAGAACAGTTCATGTGTGTTTATGTCAATTTCTTGGGATTTTCTGCACATAGAGTCATTTATCCTTTCACTGCAGATACACCCCCCCCCCGCCCCCTGTTAACATTCTTTATGCATTTTATTTCTCTTTCTTCCTGCATAAGGTTGAATAGAAGTGGTAAGAGTGGACATTGTTAATTGTGTCTGATTTTACAGTTAAATGTGTAGGTATTTTTTAGGTCTCTTTACAGGTTGTGATGGATCATAGATTGAAATGTAAAGCTAAAAGTATAAAGCTTATAAAAAGAAAAAAGTAGGAGGATATCTTCACAGCCTTGGAGTAAGGGAAGATTTCTTAGAGAATATGCAAGACATATTAACTACAGAATAAGAATTAATAAATTGGATTTCATCAAAATAAAAAATACTTGCAGATTAAAAGGCATTTTTAAAAATGAAAAGACCAGGGGCGCCTGGGTGGCTCAGTCGGTTAAGCGTCCGACTTCAGCTCAGGTCACGATCTCACGGTCCATGAGTTTGAGCCCCGCGTCGGGCTCTGGGCTGATGGCTCAGAGCCTGGAGCCTGCTTCCGATTCTGTGTCTCCCTCTCTCTCTGCTCCTCCCCTGTTCATGCTCTGTCTCTCTCTGTCTCAAAAATAAATAAACGTTAAAAAAAGAAAAAGAAAAAAAGAAAAGACTAGCCTCAGACTCGGAGAAATATTGGCTACATAGATAGCTGACAAAGAACATGACTGGGAGAGAGAACATAGGAAGTCTTGTGGTTTTGGAGAAATATTCTTCATGTTGATTAGGGCGTAAACATTTGTCAAATCATCAGGGAATTGTGTGCATAAGACATTTGATTTCCATTGCATGTAAATTTTATCTCTATTTAAAAGAAGGTAGGGGGGGCGCCTGCGTGGCGCAGTCGGTTAAGCGCCCGACTTCAGCCAGGTCACGATCTCGTGGTCCGTGAGTTCGAGCCCCATGTCGGGCTCTGGGCTGATGGCTCAGAGCCTGGAGCCTGTTTCCGATTCTGTGTCTCCCTCTCTCTCTGCCTCTCCCCCATTCATGCTCTGTCTCTCTCTGTCCCAAAAATAAATAAAAACGTTGACAAAAAAAATTTTTTAAAAAATTAAAAAAAATAAATAAATAAAAGAAGGTAGGGACAGCTGGGTGGCTCAGTCCTTTGAGCTCAGTCTGTTGAACGTATGACTTCGGCTCAGGTTATGATCTTGTAGTTTGTGATTTCGGGCCCTGTGTCGGGCTCTGTGCTGACAGCTTAGAGCCTGGAGCCTGGTTCGGATTCTGTGTCTCCCTCTCTCTTAGCCTTCCCCCACTCGTGCTCTGTCTCTCTCTTTCTCAAAAATAAATAAACATTAAAAAAAAGAATTGCTGGGGTGCCTGGGTGGCGCAGTCGGTTAAGCGTCCGACTTCAGCCAGGTCACGATCTCGCGGTCCGGGAGTTCGAGCCCCGCGTCAGGCCCTGGGCTGATGGCTCAGAGCCTGGAGCCTGTTTCTGATTCTGTGTCTCCCTCTCTCTCTGCCCCTCCCCCGTTCATGCTCTGTCTCTCTCTGTCCCAAAAATAAATAAATGTTGAAAAAAAAATTTATAAAAAAAAAAAAAAGAATTGCTAAGTAAAGGTTGCCATACCTACTTACGTGTGGATTATAGGATTTGTGTGTGTGTGTGTGTGTGTGTGTGTGTGTGTGTGTGTGTTACCTCTTTGCTTGTTTTTCTTGGTTTTCTGTATTGAGCATGTATTTCTTTGTAAGTAGGAAAAAAATGTTTTTAAAAAGAAAAATACAGCAGTGAGTAGGAACCATTGTAGATTTTGCACAGGGAATTGCTATATTTAAAAAAAGATTAATCTGTGAATCTTGAATGACTAGAGAGAGAAGATACATAGAAAGGCGAGGTCGAAAAGCAAACAGCACCACAGAGGAAGCATCTTGATCATTTGACAAACAACTGAATATGGAGGACAGCAACGAAAACATTCCAAGTCTTGAACCTTGATGCGACTGGAAGGAAAGCAGTGCCTTCTGGGCATCATTTTTTTTTTTTTTAAGGACCCTGTGAATTTTGAATCTGCTTGTTAATTCTTCTTGGTATTGGATATTATTTGGCTATGAAAAAAAAAAACTTCCAGCCAAATAAACATGCAGCCTTGCCCTACCAAGTGAGCAGGAATTTCCAGCACTGCGTTCTGTGTCCTGACTCCACCGCAGCATTATTCTATTTGATTTTTTTCTGGGCTGTTTTTTTCTTTGCCCCAATTTCCTTCTAATTTTGTATCTTGTATTGTGGTTTTACAAACTGCCTCAGTTCCTTCTTGGAAAGTAGATTTGGCACTGTTAACACGAACAGTGAAATCATAGTTGGTCTGGGGAAATTTTGTTGAGTTTGACTTTATTCATTTTAGTTTAAAGAAGCTGGTGTAGATATCAAAAAGACAACTAGCAGTAGGAGTCTGGGGCTCGGAAGAGCAGCTAGCAAATGGTGTAGTAAAGAATTTAACATTGCCCAAAGAGAGGTCTGGCCTTTTCCCTAAGTTCTGTGTGATAATGTCTAAGCTCTTGGAGTGTCCAGCCTCGTAAGTGTCTGTTTACCTGGGGGCCTCAGGCCATGCACTGGCAGAGCCCCAATAAAGACTCTGGGCTCCAGGGCTAGATGAGCTTCTGTGGTTGGCAGTACTCTGTGTGTGGTCACCTGTCATTACCCAGAGGAATCGGCTCTGTCTAGAACTCCGCTGGCAGGGGACACCTACGTGCTGTGTGTTTGGGACCCTCCTAGATTCTGCCCCCTACATCTCTTCCCTTGATTGATTTTAATCTGTGGCCCTTATGTTGTAGTAAGAGGTGACCGCGAGTGTAGCACCCTTCAGGGAGTTTTGCGAGCCCTTCTTACAGATGATTAACTATTACAGCCGAGCTGCAGACTCGCAGCTGGTGTCAGCCAAGAGAGCCCCGCAGTTCCGTGCGAAGTCGACGTGGTCTAGTGGCCTCCTCCCCAGCCTTACACGAGTACTGCAGATTTGGTAGGAAAATAAATCATGCAGGAGGTGTTAAGTGAATAAAAAAGATGCAGAAAGGCTGTTCAGGGACAGGGCTTTGAGAGATTCGGTGGAATCTAGGAGGAGAAAGAACGAGTTGAAAGAAACAGAGCAGCCAGGGAGGTAGGAGAGCAGCCAGAGACTGGGGGTTCCGCTTGACATGGAACAGATTGGGGAACTGAGCACACAGCAGCTCTGTTCATCTCCGTGAAAAATCCCTATACATATTCAGTTGTGTGAGTGGAATTTTCCAGTTTTTGGGTATAGAGGGGTCTTACTTGCATTCTAAATGTCAGTGGTTCTTGTCCCTACCTGTTAGCTCCCTGCACGGTTGGCACTTTGGGATCTGCATGTCCCCAGAGGTGGGTGGCATGGGACCTGGGCCGGAGCCACTGTGACATCTGTCATGGACTTCCTCGCTGCTCCGGGCGCTGCCAGCACCCACTGTGAGAATGCTTTTGGCCATGCTGCCGGGGCTTTCCCCACCGTGCTCGGTGCCAGAGCGGGACTGGGTGGTGCAGCAGCAGTGACAGAGCCCAGTCCAGATGCCGCCTCTGTCTCCACTTAGTCCAGCAGGGGTGTGCACAGCACCACCTGTGCCACTGCACATGTGCACCTCCGCGTGCCCTTTGCGGATACGGTTCCTGCAGCCACCCCGCAGCCCTCTCTCTGCTGGCCTGCGCTGCTGGGCTCGGGAGTCTGCTTCAGAAAGAGTGCACTCAGTGATGGCTCGCTTTCCTGCCCCATCCTCTCCCAGTCCCCTTACGGACTCACTGGAACATAAATTCCTTTACCTTCCTTCTTTGGCCAAAACCCGAAGCACTCTTGCACGTCATTTCTTTCACTGTGGTGGCTCCTCAGGACCATCCACCGATTATCTCGGTGGGCCCAAGCATGTTTGATTCTTTTTTTTTTTTTTTTAATTTTTTTTTTCAATGTTTATTTATTTTTGGGACAGAGAGAGCCAGAGCATGAACGGGGGAGGGGCAGAGAGAGAGGGAGACACAGAATCGGAAACAGGCTCCAGGCTCTGAGCCATCAGCCCAGAGCCCGACGCGGGGCTCGAACTCACGGACCGCGAGATCGTGACCTGGCTGAAGTTGGACGCTTAACCGACTGCGCCACCCAAGCGCCCCGAGCATGTTTGATTCTTATGTGGGGTCTAAGGATTGTGAAAACACTTTTTTATAAACAGAACCTAGTAATGGGACAGGTTTTGGAATAATTTATCTTCTCCCTTTTTTTTTAATTTATTTTTACTGAGATACAATAGACACACAATATTATGTAAGTGTAGGGTGTATGTCTTCTGAGTTAAGGTGTTGATTTGGTACATTTATATATTGTACCATGGTTACCCTCCTTAGTGCTAGATAACATTTCCATCGTGTCACGTAATTATCATTTCCCTTTTTTGGTGGGAATGATTACAGTCTAGTCTCTTAGCAACTTTAAAGTTTATAATAGAGTTGCCTGTAGTTTTTATTTCCCACTTGAGGCTAGTAGATAAAAAGAACTGTATTCTTAAGAGTTCCATATCCAGGTCCCTCTCCTCCTTAGCATTGATGTTCTGGATTAGGCAGAATCATGATGATTTTCCTATTTGTCTGTATTGGATCCTGAGTCAGCTTAGAATTGAGAATATTGAAATGAAGTAAAAGAGTTTTAGATTTTGTTGTTGTTGTTGTTGTTTTTCCTATTTTATATTGACTAGCAGTACTTGAAAACCTGCTATTTTTTTCCTCCTGCAGTTTTCTGTATTGATTACAATACTTCCCCCAAACCCTAATCCATGGGGGTTATTTTCCAGGACCCTCCAGTGAATGCCTGAAGCTTCAGGTAGTAGCAAGCCCTATATATACTATGTTTTTTTCCTATACGTACATGCTTGTGATGAAGTTTAAATTGTAAACAGATCAGGCACAATAAGAGATAACAACAACAATAATAAAATAGAACAGTTATTACAGTATACTATAATAAAAGTTATTGTGTAAATGTGGTCGGTCTCTCTCTCTCTCAAAATGTCTTACTGTTTGTACTCACCCTTGTGGTAGTGGTGATGTGAGATGATAAAATGCCTGCTAGATGACATGAAGTGAGGGAATGACAGACCTAGTGTTCGGCTACTGTTGATCTCCTGGTGATAGGAGGAGAATGACGTAGGCACTGTGACCTAGCATTAGGCTACTGTTGATCCCCTGGTGATATGCCAGAAGGAGGGTCACCTGCTTCCAGACTGCAGTTGACCATGGCTAATTGAAACTGCTAGGAAGAGAGGAGTACTGTACATATAATTTCCCACTTTAAAGGCTGCGATTTATTGGTTTTCAGTGTATTTACAGACTGGGCAGCTGTTAGCACTGTCTAATTCCAGAACATTTCATCACCCTAAACAAGAATCACGTTTGTTAGCGGTCAGTCCTCTTCCCTGTTCTTCCCTCTTCTTCCCAGTCCTTGGCAACCGCTGATCTGCTTTGTGTATGAGTTTGTTTATTCTGGACATTTGGTGTAAAGAGAGCACTATAGTGTGTAGCCTGTTGTGGCTGGCTCAGCATCGTTTTAACTTTGGTCCATGATGTCGCATGTATTAGCACCTTCTCCCTTTTTATACTGAATAATATTCTGTGGTCGAGATATATTATATTTTGTTTGCCCATTTATCATTTGGTATACATCTGGTTGTTTCTTCTTTTTGGCTATCAAAAATATGCTACTATATATACACATACACTTTGTATATGAGTTTTTAAGTGGGCATGTTTTCTTTTTCTTGGGTAACCCTAGGCATGGAATTGTTGGGTCATATTGTAACTCCTTGTTTAAATATCTTGAGGAATTGTCAGACTGGATTTGTGAAGCAGCCACATGTCACTGTATATCCCCACCAGCAGTGTATGAGGATTATAATTTCTCTGTATCCTTGCCAATACTTACTTTTGTTTTGGCCATTCTGTTCTTATGGAAGTGGTATCTCATTGTGATTTTGATTTTCATTTTTTAAAAGACTATTGATATTGACCATCCTTTCCTATGCTTATTGGCCATTTACATATCTTCTTTGGAGTTTCTATTTGTGTGTGCCTGCATATGTACTCACATGAATGTGCTGAGGCCATGGTTCATAGTAACACACGTTGTTTTCATTAGAGAGTCCATGAGAATTTTCCTCCACTCTCAGTACATGGGAAAGTATACTGCTACCCCAGATGTCCTGATTTATTATTAACGGTTTTAACACTGTTGTGATGCCCCCATTTCCTTATCGGCTTTTGATGTTAGAACTTGAGGTTCACACCCATGGTGGAAAGTGACCAAATATGCATATTCCTATAGCTCTTTATTTATTTATTATTAAAATTTTTTTTAATGTTTATTTATTTTTGAGAGACAGAGAGAGATAGAGCATGAGCAGTGGAGGGGCAGAGAGAGAGGGAGACCCAGAATCCGAAGCAGGCTCCAGGCTCTGAGCTGTCAGCACAGAGCCCAACACAGGGCTCTGACTCACAAACTGTGAGATCATGACCTGAGCTGAAGTTGGACGCTTAACCAACTGAGCCACCCAAGCACCCCAGTATAGCTCTTTATATTGTGGAATATATGTTTACTTCTTATTTGCTAGTTCAAAAAATTATTATGAAAGTTTTATATGCTTAATGTTAAAAATTCAAACAAAGTAGGAAGTAAGCAAAAACTTAAAATTCTCACTTTTACTTCCAACGCTTTTCCACAGTCCCATTTCTCCAAGGTGAATTGAAAGGGTTTATCCAGAAATTAATACGTATATATGCACATCCATCCATATGTGTATAACTTCCATAAATGAAATTGATCTGTGCATAATCCATATAATGCTATTTTTTTCCCAGCAACATGTATGGAATCAGTTCCATGAATCTAAATATAGTTCTGCATCATTGTTTTCTGTATAATGTTGTGTTCTTATTTACTTACTCTGTGTATTGATCAGATATTTAAAGGTTTTCAGTTTTCACTATTGTAAATAATGCTGCTGGGAGCTGCTTGTATATTCATCTTATGCATTTGTTTTGAGCATAAATATGTAGAAAGGATTAGCTAGTTTTGAGCACAGCATATTTTGATTTTAACATGTCAACAGTTGTGAAGCTTGGATGGCTCAGGCACTGGAGCATGTGACTCTTGATCTCCTGGTCGTGAGTTCGAACCCCACATTAGGTGTAGAGATTACGTAAAAATAAAATCTTAAAAAAAAAAAAAAAATGTCACCAGTTGCCCTCCAAAAAGATTATACTGATTTATACATATGTTGGAAGTAACATGAGTATGGTTCCACATGGCACCACTAACTACATGGTATTACCAATAGTCTCTTTGTTTTTATTTATTTCTAATGTTAATAATGTCCATATTTTTATTTTATTCTTTTTGTGTCATGTGACGTTGTGTTTATTTTACTTTATTTTTAAACTTTATTTATTTTTGAGAGAAAGAGAGAGAGAGCATGAGCCCTGGAGGGGCAGAGAAAGAGGGAGACACAGACTCTGAAGCAGGCTCCACACTGTCAGTGCAGGACTCGACGTGGGGCTTGAACTCATGAACTATGAGGTGAAGTGGGACTGAGGCACCCAGGTGCCCCTGTGTTTATTTTTTAAAGAAGATTTAACTCTTAGACTATAATTTCTTCATCATATCTTGATTATGCTTTACTCTTTTGTCCTTTTATATGCTGATTAAAATCATGTTACCTCTTTCTACAACTTTTATTGATCCTTTCAGCCTACTCAGCTCTTTTCACTATGTCGCTCCTATTCAGTGCAAACGTTCAAACTTGAATCTCTCATCAGACTTCCAGACCCAAATTCTTCCCACGAGAATACTCATTTTTCCTATATTAGTAATACAACTGAGATGGTAGTGTTCCCTCTAAGACTATTAGGTCTGAGGCATAAAAGTGGGAGTTTTCAAGACAGCAGGATATAATAAATAGCAGCATTCAGTTGAGCCACATTTTGAGGAGGGTGAAAGCTCAGACAAGGCCAGTGAGAATTACCTGCAGGGAGAGTTCCCAGTGACACCAATGACTGGGGCCAGTGATGGGTCATGGAGATGTCCAGGCATACTGGAGAGACCATAGCAGGTTCTTGCATGAAACTTAGCCGTCAAATGAAGAGAACATTTTATAGCTTGTTGGGGGGCGAGGTCGGATATGAACCAGGGAAAGTTGATTTTGGGACAGGATACCTTGAGCATATTTCTAGGCAGAAGAGAAGCAGTCTGAAGAGAGGTTGAAGGACCAGCAAGGAAAGAATTAAATGAGTGATTTGGGGGGATAGTAGTCTTGGAAAGATTGAGGTTACCTCTTTCTTGCAGAATAGAGGAGCTTTTAACATAGCTGTTGTGGCGAGCAGAGTAATGACTCTTCTGGCTATTATTGTTGTGTAACCAATTATCCCAGAACTTGCAGCCTTATGCCAACTTTTAATTTTGCTCATGATTTTATGGATCAGGAATTTAGAAAGGGCAAAGCTAGGATGGTTTGTCTCTGCCTCGTGATATCTGTGGCTTCAGCTGAGACATCTCAAAGGCTTGAAGTGACTTGATAGTTGGGCCCTAAATTATCTGAAAGCTTACTCTCATATCTGGCCCCTGGACCAGAAGGATTGGACCATTAGAACTGCCAGCTGGAACACCTCCATGTGGCTTGGCTTCCTCATAGCATGACGGCTTCAGAGTAGTCAGACTTCTGACTTGGTGCCGGAGTTCCAAAAGCAGACACCTACCTTACAAAGTGACAGTTTCATCGCCTTGTACAGCCTAGCCTCAGAAATCACCCAGTCACTTGTACTACGTTCTTTTGTTTGGAAGTATCTCAGAAGCCAGTCAGACCTGTAAAGAAGAGAAGTAGAGAGTTCCTTTTCTTGATAATAGAACATCAGGGCTCTAGAAGAGCAAGTGGTGTGGAAGATACTGTTGGCATCCTTTTTTAGAGAATACAGTTTGTCAGAAGAATGTCACAAGAAATTAATTAAAGGACGTTGCTGACTCCCCAAGTATGTTTAGCTGTATCTGTTTTGGGTGTAATCATTTAACTGCTTTTCCTGGAGCATAAATTCATTTAATACTCTTTTTGTCTGGCATAGATTATAAGCCATAAATCTAAAGCCACAAGCCTAAAGTCCTAACTATATGTAAATGCTGTGTTGGGTACCTAACATAGGAGTAATGTACAAGTTGGTACATGAGTTAGGCTTTCTCATGATGATTAAGCTAGAAAGCACGAATTGCTCTTGGATTATAAAACTAGATGGGACTTTAGATTGAGACTCAAAAATAAGTTATTTTTTTTAAATGTTTATTTATTTTGAGAGGGAGAGAGAGCATGAGTGAGCAGGAAAGGTGCAGAGAGAGAGGGAGAAAGAATCCCAAGCAGGCTCCATGCTGTCAGCACAGAGCCCAATGCAGGGTTCTATCTCACAAATTACAAGATTGTGACCTGAGCCAAAATCAAGAGCTGGACACTTTACCAACTGAGCCACCCACCCAAGTGCCCCTCAAAAATAAGTTCTGTTTTCCATATATTTGTTAAAGACCTTTGACTTCTACATTTGTAGTCCTTTGAATCTAAACCTATGTTCTTTTTCCCGTTTTTATATTTTCTTTAGTTGAGAATTTGGATTATTCACAATATGTTATTCTTCATTTTTTACAAGAGATAGATGGGAAAATGCCTGCGGGTGTGTGGTTGAGTCAGATACTGCCGTGCGTTTTCGTACATCCTTGCGCTTTTATGGTCAGTAGGAGCCAAAAATAACAATAGGCCTTGACGTCTTGAAGGAACTTAATCTTTCAGTTATATATTGATATCTGAGTGCATATAATTACGGCCTTTGGTTTTAAATAGCCAGGCAACTGCTCTCAGGGTTCTTTTACTTTAAAAGTGTCTTAGTTACTGAAAGAAGTCTCAGTACTTTTCACCTGTCTTCTGATTTCTGAACTCTGCTTTTACCTAAGGCTTTCTCATTCTAAAATCAGTTGTTTCCCTAGTTTGTATTTTTTGTTCTTTTGGGGTGGGGTGGGGTGGGGTGCATGAGCGGTGGAGGGGCAGAGAGAGAGGGACAATCTTAAGCAGGCTCCATGATCAGTGTGGAGCCTGATGCGGGACTCTGTATCACGACTGTGAGATTATGACCTGAGCTGAAATCAGGACTTGGATGCTTAACCAGCTGAGCCACCCAGGCAACACCTCCCCCCAGTTCATATTTTAATATATTGTATTTTAACTTATCCAGAACATAATTAATAACCAAGAAGTGAGCCCAGAATCTTTGAGTATATATGAACAATGTCCAGGTTCCTGTACTAAAGCCCGTGTTTACTAAAAAGAGAAAGTGTATCCTTTTAGAATTTGAGACAGTATCTATTTACTCTTCTTTTGCCCACAACACAAATAAGGAAAAGGCTAAGAAGAAGAAATAAGATGTAAAATCCATAAAAACCATAAAATCCCAATCAGTATTACAGCTTTTGCCTGCTTGATGTAGTGATAAAATTTTTAGGCAGAAAGACCACATGTCATGGTGGGGGGGATGTCAGATTGTCATCGCACTTCTGTACATTAACCCTTTAGTCCAGAAGAAAATAGAGTAATGCATTTGACATACTCAAGAAAAGAAATGGTGAGCCAGAGATTTTGTATCCAGTCAGATAGACCTTCATTCATAGAGGACCCACATAAATTGTTAGGTTACATGTAAATTCTGGGGGCATATTTTTCTCTGAGAAATTGGTTTACAAAAAAACCCCTCAAAACTGCAGACAATCAAAATTAATGCAGAAGCATGGACATAAAGACTTATTTCATTAAATGACAAAAATAACACCTGAAAAATTAATACCTCTATCAGTCCTCTGGAGTATTTATCTTACAGCATACTGTTAAGTAGATTTTTTTTTTTTTGAAGGAGAGAGAGAGAGAGACAGACAGAGACAGAGCATGAACGGGGGAGGAGCAGAGAGAGAGAGGGAGACACAGAATTCGAAGCAGGCTCTAGGCTCTATGCTGTCAGCACAGAGCCTGACGCAGGGCTTGAACCCATGAACTGTGAGATCATGACCTGAGCCTAAGTAGGACGCTCAACCGACTGAACCACCCAGATGCCCCTATTAAGTAGATGTATTAACTAGATTCTCAAATGGACTTTAAAGAATCTGTATTTAGTTTCTGTTGACTGTGTTTTTCAATATAAGGGCAAATTTTATAAGAACGTATTTCGTAGAGGAATGGTTTAGATTCTCCTATCAAAGATACATGAAGAGACCAATGGCTATGCCTGGCATAGTGTATTTAAGAAACAATAGAACTTGTTGGTAATGAATATAAAATGTGTCTTTTAACTCTCTTTAACTGTGAATTCTGAGATTGGTAGGCTATTAGTATGCGCAATATATTTTCAGTGAAATTGCACACTTAGTTCTATGTGTATGTATGAGAAAAAAAGCTTGTGACCCAAACTACAGAGTCAAGTGAATCTTTGTCCTTGGTCTCTTAAAAACAGCCATTAACCATTTATGATCTGATGTTTACTCCTATGCATTTTTAAGGACTACCAACAACCTCCAAGGTGCATTTATAGAATACTGTGTGTTTTGGGGAGCCTGGGTGGCTCAGTCGGTTGAGTGTCCAACTTGGGCTCAGGTCATGATCTTGTGGTTCATGGGTTCGAGCCCCATGTAGGGCTCTGTGCTGACAGCTCAGAGCCTGGAGCCTGCTTTGTGGATTATGTCTCCTGCTCTCTCTGCCTCTTCCCCTCTCGTACTCTGTCTCTGTCTCAAAAATAAATAAAACATTTTTAAAAATTAAAAAAAAACACTGTTTTTTAAAAAAAATTTTTTTTAACGTTTATTTATTTTTGAGACAGAGAGAGAGACAGAGCATGAACAGGGGAGGGGCAGAGAGAGAGGGAGACACAGAATCAGAAGCAGGCTCCAGGCTCTGAGCCATCAGCCCAGAGCCCGACGCGGGGCTCGAACTCACGGACCGCGAGATCGCGACCTGAGCTGAAGTCGGACGCTCAACCGACTGAGCCACCCAGGCGCCCCTGTTGTTGTTTTTTTTAATGGTTGTTCTTTTTTGAGAGAGAGTGAGTGCGCAAGCCGGGGATGGACAGAGAGAGAGGGGAGGATAGAGGATCCCAAGCTGGCTCTGCACTGACAGCAGCGAGCCCAATGCAGGGCTCGAACTCAACAACCATGAGATCATGACCTGAACCAAAGTCGAAGTCAGATGCTCAACCAACTGAGCCACCCAGGCATCCCTAGAATGCTGAGTTCTAAACCATTCTTGCTGGATGGTTCAGAATGTTCTAGACTACAGAATGTAGAGATTAGGCTTTTAGAGTCTGGCTTGCCCCAGTATGCAATTTGCATGTCCACTGTGGGCTCTGTCATTCTTGAGGGTCTTTTCTAGCAAAGTGAAAGTGTCAACATCACTATAGTTTAGAAAAATTTTGCTGTAGCTACAAAATTATAGCACTAAAATGACAGGAAACCTAGTTATTGATCATAAAAGCAGATAAAATCCTTACTGTATTTGATTTTTGTTTAGAATCACATTCTAATTTTGTAAACATTGGGAGCTGTTAGCGGACTTTAACCCTTAAATGTTTGTAGATCCCATTATGGCTGTGTTCAGGATCTTAGAAATCTTATCACAACTCGATTTCCATCTTACCAGTTTGTTTTGAGTACTATACATTTTAATTTTGCAGTATAAAAAATACAAGTTTTCCACTATACAATTGTCTTAGTGGTGTTTTTATATGATATTACTTGGGATATATTTAAATTGTTAGTTTCCTGTTTCCCCTATCTGATCAGAAGACAAATAAAGGGAAATCTTCTAAGGATATACTGTGTTACTAAATTTTGTTCACAATTAATAATGAAAGTCTACCCTTGAACAGCTCTCAAGCCTCTTCACAGTCTGATACCAGTGTGCTTTCCTTGCTTTCTTAGCATCAAACACAAGTATTTATTTTACCATGAGCATGCCTTCCTGCTGTTGTAATTTTCCTCATGCTATCTCTTATTCCTTCTGGGCCTTCCTCTGTTTTTCTGTGTAATATTAACCCAGGATTTAAATTTAACCCACATCTTAAACTGGCAAAGCCTTGCGCATTTTTCCCTCACATCATACCAAGGAACAGAGAACCATCCATGTCTCTTGTGTTCTGTGCTCTCTCTCTCTCTCATGTGTTTATTAATTTGCCTGTTGCGATCCAGGTACTGTGTGGTGAGGATACTATCTCTTGCCCTGGTAGTGTTTAAAATCTTCCAGGAAGACATGAAAAAAAGAATAATTAAAATATTGTGTTCTGTAACAGAACATGATGAGGCATTATGGAGGCACATAAGACAAGCACAGGACAGGAACTTCTCCTCAGCCAGGAAAATCAGGAAATACTTTCTAGGAGAGGACCTTGTTTGAGCTTACCCTGAAAGATAAGTAACTGTTGATTGTATCCAAACACTTTCACATAGTGGAGACATTTTACACATAAAATACATAGAATACAATAGACAAATAGATGAGGAAATTCTAGAATAAAAATAATTAGTTACATTAAGGTTGATACATAAAGGTTTATTAATAGATATATGTACAATTTAAAAATGTTGCACATTTTCCTCTGTTTCTTGGTCATCAGAGCAAGGAAGGAAATGCAGTGGTTATGAGACTGACAGTTTTCATAAGAGGAAAGTAAACTAGTCACTCTAAACTTCTTGGTGCTGAAGATAAATCTAACAAGAACCAAGACATTTCTGAGATTTTATTCTTCTTGCAAGCTAACAAGTTAGCCAGCCATTTTCATAGTGCTTACAGAAGACATGAGACTCCCGAGTCAGAAACAAAGGATTTTATTACTTACAGCACCACAAGCAGCATGTACTCATGTTCATACGGGTTCCCCTTACCCTCCAAATCCCACAAGGGCCATGTGGAGGCAGGCCCAGGTGGACGCTCTGCACACCATGGAGCACCAAGCTTAGGAAGCTCTAATCTTTTATGGGCATGCAGCCACACCTCCCTGCCTTTGTTCCTGAGGGGACATACTTACCATACTGGGCAGAAACCACTGCGCCCTCTTCTCCAGAAGGAGATGGTATGTCTGTTTTCCAAAGTTACTCACTTTGGAAAACCTTGAAAGGTAGTCTGGAACAAAGGCTACCAATGTCTCTGTTCAAACGATGTTCAGATAATCTGGTTGGTTCTGGACAGGATTTTCTCATGAGGTGTTACAGTCATGCTGAGGCTGCAGTAATCTGAAGGCTTGACTGGCCCAAAGGATCTCCTTCTCTCATCATTTCACTGGCTGTTGGAAGGTCTGAATTCCTCATGCTGTTTGACTAGAGGCTTCAGTTACTTGCCACATGAGCCTCTCTACAGGGCTGCTCTCAACAAGCAGCTAGCTTAGCAGAGAGAGGGGAGAGAGAGCACCCATGATAGAAGCCAGCGTTTTAATAAGACGATGATAAGCCCCACTCTTTTTTTTTTTTTTTTTTTTTTTGACACTCGTATCTCTTGGGAAATTACATTTAACTTGAATTTTGGAAATCTTGGTACTTTTATATTTTAATGTTTGGATAAACCATTAATAAAAAGATAAGTTTCTACAATCAACTTGATATATCACGTCAATAAAAGAAAGGATAAAAAGCATGTGATCATTTCAATAGTTGCAGAAAAAGCATTTGATAAAGTACAACATTAATTCATGGTAAAAACCCTCAACAAAGTAAGTTAGAGGGAACGTACCTTGGCATAATAAAGGCCATATATGGGAAAAAAAAACCCAGCAAACATCATATTCAACAGGGGAAAATTGAGAGCTTTTCCTCTAAGGTCAGGAACAAGACAGGGATATCCACTCACACCACTTTTTTTCATCCTGGAAGTCCTAGCAACAGCAGTCGACAACAAGAAGAAATAATAGGCATCCAGATCAGTAAGGAAGAAGTAAAGCTTTGACTATTTGAAGATGACCTGATACCACATGTAGAAGACCCAAAAGATTCCACCAAAAAAACCTGCTAGAACTGATAAGTGATTTCATTAAAGTTGTGGGATACAAAGTCATATACACAAATCTGTTGCATTTCTGTACGTCGATAATGAAGCAGCAGAAAGAGAAATTGAGAAAACAGTCCCATTTACAGTTGCACCAAAAATAATAAAATACCTAGGAATGAATTTAACCAAACTGGTGAAAGACCTGTACTTTGAAAACTACAAACACTGATGAAAGAAATGGAACGATATTCCATGCTATGGGTTAGAAGAAAAACACTGTTAAAATGTCTATACTAACCAAAGCATAGGTTTAAAGCAGTCCCTATCAAAATACCAACAGTATTTTTCATAGAACTAGAACAAACAGTCCTAAAATTTGTATGGAACCGCAAAAACCCCCAAATGGCCAAAGCAGTCTTTAAAAAGCAAAGCAAAGCTGGAGGTATACAATTCCAGACTTCAAGTCATGTTACAAAGCTGTAGTAATCAAAACAGTATGGTACTGGCACAAAAATGGACACATAGATCACTGGAACAGAGTAGAAAACCCAGGAATAAACCCATAATTATATGGTCAATTTCCGATAAAGCAGGAAAGAATATGTAATAGGAAAACGTCTCTTCAACAAATGGTGTTGGGAAGGTTGGACAGCCACATGCAGAAAAATGAAACTGGACCACTTTGTTACACCATACACAAAAATAAACTCAAAATGGATTAGAGACCTAAATTGAGACCTGAACCCATAAAAGTCCTTGAAGAGAGCACAGGCAGTAATTTCTCTAACATTGGCTATAGCAGTATTTTTCTAGATATGCCTCCTGAGGCAAGGGACATAAAAGCAAAAATAAACTGTTGGGACTACATCAAAATAAAGAGCTACTACAGAGCAAAGGAAACAATCAAAACCAAAAGACAATCTCCTGAAGATATTTGCAAATGACATAACTGATGAAGGGTTAGTATCCAAAATATATGAAGAACTGATACAACACCCAAAAAACAAATAATCCAATTAAAAAATGGGCAGAAGACATGAACAGACATTTCTCCAAAGAAGGCATCTACCTGGCCAACAGACACATGAAAAGGTGCTCAGCATCACTCATCCTCAGGGCAATGCAAATCAAAACCACAATGAGATATCACATCACACTTGTCAGAATGGCTAAAATCAAAAACACAAGAAACAACATGTGTTGGGTAGGATGTAGAGAAAAAAGAAACCTTCTTGCACTCTTGGCGGGAATGCAGGCTAGTACAGCCACTGTGGAAAACAGTATGGAGGTTCCTCAAAAAACAGAACTACCCTCCAATCCAGTAATTGCACTATTAGGTATTTACCCCAAACGAAAACGCTAATTGAAATGGATACACGCACCCTTATGTTTTTTGCAAGGTTATTTACCATAGACAAACTGGAAGCAGCCCAAGTGTCCATCAGTAGCTGAATAGATAAACAAGATGTGCATATGCATATGTACAATGGAATATTACCTAGCCATAAAAAGAATGAAATCTTGCCATTTGTAGCTATGTGGATAGAGAGTATAATGCAAAGAAGAATAAGTCAGAGAAAAACAAATACCATATGATATCATTCATTTGTGGAATTTAAGATACAGTTGACCAAAGGAAAAAGAGAAGGCCAAACTAGAAACAGACTCTTAACCGTTCTGGTTTCTGGAATGAAGGTAGGGTATGTGTGGGGTGGGGAGTGAAATAGGTGATGGGGATTAAGGAATACACTTATTATGATGAGCATTGGGTAATGTATAGAATTGTTGAATCACTATATTTAATTTTTTTTTGATTATTTTTGAAACGGAGACAGAGCGTGAGTGGGGGAGGGGCAGAGAGAGAGGGAGACAGAATCTGAAACAGGCTCCAGGCTCTGAGCTGTCAGCACAGAGCCTGATGCGAGGCTCGAACCCATGAACCGTGAGATCATGACCTGAGCCAAAGTCGGACGCTTAATCGACTGAGGCACCCAGGCGCCTGAATCACTGTATTTTATACCTGAAACTAATATAGCACTGTATGTTAACTCTACTGGAATTAAAATAAAAACCTTAAAAAAAGATAACTTTCTTTATGACATTTGACAGCTATAAATCATCATATCTGGAGTGTCACAAACTTTTTGCTGATTGGGCTACGTTAATGAATTCAATTACACGTTGGGTCAGTTAGTTTTACCATCTTAAGTAGCTCTAGACACTACCCTGAATCCTGGCCTGCTGACTCATTAATCTGTGTCATTAGTCGTAGTGGGTTTGGATAATGGCAGAACAACAGTAAACACTTAGGTGGCACTTAATATGTCCCCATGTGTGGTTCTGAGCGAGTGACCACAGGGGCAAGAGTAACCCAGAGAAAAAGAGCAATTTGCTCAGTGTTACTAGCTAGTAAATGCTGGTGTGATTCAAATCATAATCCTTTTTGAAACACATACCTGAATGAGTAATTGGTAGTAGGCAAGAGCTTAAAATTATTTGTTGGACTTTATATTAACATTTCATATATTCAGTGTCTCTCAATCTATGTGTTATACTTAAATCTCTGGCTCTACTGCAAAAATTGTTTCTGCATTTATCTTATTTTATGCTCAAGTGAGTTTTGTTGTTACTTCTTTTGGTCATAGGTAAATAGGAACCCTCTTTTGAAGGATTTTCCTTTGCTCTGAGTTTCCCTGTAGCGTTCTCTCCCATTCATTAGTGTTACAGAGACTATTTGGTATAATAACAGAGATTATATTCATGAGGTTTTTTTTTCAGTTTATTTATTTATTTTGAGAGAGGGGAAGGGGCAGAAAGAGAATCCCAAGCAGGCTCTGTCCTGTCAGCAAGGAGCCCGATGTGGGCTCGAACTCAAAAACCGTGAGATCATGACCTGAGCAGAAGTCAGATGCTTAACCAAGGCACCCAGGCACCCCCTTTTCAGTCCTTTTAATCTAGGAATGAGCCCCCTCTTCTTATAGTTCCCTGGCAACTTTAAGTCTGATGCTGCCTGTAGGTTTTTCACAGAGGCTTTTCTGTTCTTGCTTTGTCAAGAATTTTGATCAGGAATTCATGTTGGACATCAGGAAATGTTTTTTTTTCTGTGTTTATCTAGCTGATCATATGGTTTCTAAGTTTTTATTCCTGGAATAAACCCCAGTTGGTCATGGAGTATTATCTGTTTTATATGTTGTTTAATTAGATTTGATAAAATTTCATTTCAGTTTTTATATCGCCATCATGGGGAAAATTGGTCTGTAGGTTTCTTACCCTTTGCCAGCGTTTGGAATGAAAGTAATGCTGGCTTCATAGAATGGGATTGGGAGTGTTTCCTCCTTTTCCGTTTTCAGGAAGTGTGTAGAATTGTTAGTATTTTTCCTGTAAATGTGTGAGATTATTCACCAATTCATTTTTTTATGGGAAAATAAACTACAAACTGATTTTAGAAGACCAATATAAAGTTATTTAGGTATATATTTCTTGATTAGAGGTTGGGTATTTTGTGTCTTTCACGGTATGTGTCCATTTCATCTATGTTTTCATATTTATAGGCATAAAATTGTTTGTATTACTCTCATTATTCTTCTAATAGCTGTAAAAGTATGTAGTGGTGTCACCTCACTCATGTTGCTAATTCGTGTTTTCTTACTTTTGTCCATGGTCAACTTAGCCAGTTTATGATTTTCATTTTCTCATAGAGCCAGCTTTTGGTTTCACTGGTTTGTTTTTCTATTTTTTATGCTTCTTATTTCACAGATTTTGCTATTATTTTTATTCTTTTTTCCTTCTGCTTACGTTGGGTTACATTTGTTCTGTTTCTATTTTCTTAGTCTGGAAACAGCTTATTGATTTGAGATCTTTTTTCTTTTCTGATGTAGACATTTAGAGCTCTAAATATACCTCTTAAGTGTTAATGTTTCTAGCAATATTTCACAGATTCTGATTTTTTTTTCTTTTTTAGCATTTATTTATTTTTGAGAGACAGAGAGCGTGCGTGGGGGAAGGGCAGAGAGAGAGGGAGACACAGAACCTGAAACAGGCTCCAGGCTCTGAGCTGTCAGCACAGAGCCTGATGCGGGACTCAAACTCACGAACTATGAGATCATGATCTGAGCCGAAGTTGAACACTTAACCGACTGAGCCACCCAGGTGCCCCATCACAGATTCTGGTCTTAAGTTTTCACTTTCATTTAGTGTAGAATACTTTATAATTTCCTTTTGATTTCTTCTTTAACCCATCAGTTATTTTGAAAGGGGTTAGTTTCTCAATTTTGTGGTATTTTCTGTTACTCATTTCTAATTTAATTCTGTTGTGGTCTGAGAGCATGCTTTATGCATCTTTTAATTGATGTTGAAACTTGTTTTATGCCCAGTATTTGGTTAATGTTGATACGTGTTCCATGTATTAAAAAATATATATTTGCTGTTGAGTGTTCTCTAAATGTCAATTACATCAAGTTGGTTGATGGTATATTCAAATATTCCATATTCTTAGTGCTTTTCTGTCTACTTGTTCTATTACCTTTTGAGGAAAGGAACATAGAAATCTTCACTGATTCCCTAGATATGTCTTTATTATCGTTCTGTGAACAGATTTCTTTTTAGCGTCCCTTCCTTTTTTAAGACTGTGTTGGAAGTGATTCTCAAGTATTTTCTATGACTTTTGAAAGCCTTCATTGGTTAGTGAGAGAAACCTCCCCATCACAGTACTGAGAAACTAGTGTCTATAAAAAAAAAAAAAAGTAATAATACACCTTCAGTGGAAAATAAAGACTTTGCTGCAAATCCTTCCAGACTATTGTATATGACAGAATTCTGAACTTTTGATTCAGTCAAATTGATTAATTTGGGCTCAACAAGGAAAAGGGAGCCCTCTTTATCTTTGACCAATAATTCCAGAACAGCTAAGAAACATCGTTTTAGAATTGTCTTCTTTGGATCCTTAATAGTACAAGTAGAACTTGAGTTACACTTTTCGTGAATGTGCTGGAGGACTAGGAGTCGAGAAGAAATCAGTGAATGAATGTAATTACTTAATCCATTTTTATTCTCTTGTATTTGTAATCAAATCTAATATTTTTGTTCTAACTTTCTTTAAAAATCAGAGGAAAACTTCTCAGTGCTAAGTTCATGACCTTTACACTAAATAATACACATAGTGAAATACAAATATGTCAGCCAAACCCCAAAGCCATGGTAGTTGTCTAGTGCTTGAGTCTTTCTGGTACTCTGCCCAATGCCACCAGCAGGGTCTACTCCCGTACTGCCTGTGGTACAGCAGCAATAGGAGAGGCTCTTGTGTAGTCTGTGACTGGTCGTGATATTCCTTGTGTGCTAGGTGGTGTTCTGAGCCATGGAGTGGCCATCGCTAATGGTCATTATGGGTGCATGCTTTAGCTGATCTCAGGGAACTGGAGAATTTTTTTTGGCAGAGTTCCTGAAGGGTCCATTTTCTCTAATTCGGTGGGTGTTCGTTAGGTTGATGTGGTTGCTCTGCTCTGGGGAGTCATGCTCAACCTTTCTGGCAGCATGAGTATTAGTTACCCTTCTGTGACAAAGAGATTGAGAAATGGTCTGAAGAGACTTATTTTCTGTAGCAATCTGGGAGTTAGGGTAGGAGAATATGTAGAATATAGACTTGAAATTGTCAAATTTATGTCAAATGTCCAAAATAAAAGGATAGATGTTTTAGCACTTTTATTGTATTCAAAAATTGCTTCTCTGCCTCTCTTGTTTAGTTGGCCTGTTTTTAGGTATGTTATTCTTTCTTTTTCTTCTTCTTCTTTTTTTTATCCTCTGCTAGGTACATTATTCTTAGCTCGTCTCTGGGCTCCTGAGATAAATGGACTAAACTAGTAATTTCCTTTCTTCAACTTTCAAAGTCCCATTGAGAAAAGGAGCAGCTGGCTTCTGCTGTGATTACATTGGAAACCGCGCTCTTCTGTTCTTGCCCACGTGGACGCACTCTGGGCTGTTTGAGAATTCAAATCTGAAACATAGCATAGTGATACCAATTTCTTCTCTTTATGCATAATTAAATTATTTTTAAACTTAGCGACTTTAATGCTGGCACTAATATGCAATTAAGTAGTCAGGAGCTTTTAATTAAGCTATCAAGTGTTCCCTGTATACTAAGTCCAGGAAATAGTCCTACAGTTGTTGAAAATGAAGCTCATTTCTTCCTGGTGGACACAGTGTGGACTTTGGAGTCAGACCCAGTTTCCAGCCCTGAACCTACTAAGCACTGTGTCTGAGACTTGTGTCCGCTTCAGCAGTGGAGAAACCGCACCATCTGCTTGGTGGGGTGGTTGTAAGAAATTTCAGAGACACCGGCGTTTCCTAAATACTTTGTGTTGTGAGGGGTGCCTGGGTGGCTCAGTCGGTTAAGCGTCCGACTTCGGCTCAGGTTGTGATTTCACGGTTCGTGGGTTCGAGCCCCACATTGCGCTCCGTCCTGACAGTTCAGAACCTGGAGCCTGCTTCGGATTCTGTGTCCCCCTCTCTCTGCCCTTCCCCTGCTCACGCTTTGTCTCTGTCGCTCTCTTTCTCAAAAATAAATAAACATTAAAAATACAACTTAAAAAAATAAAAAAAAATACTTTGTGTTGTGAAATGTGACTTGTTTTTTTGAAGGAATCATTTCCTGTGCAAATATGTCTGGAATTTGCAGCAGGCTCCCTTCTCTTTGAGGTTCCTTCATGCGTGAAAACTTTGGGCTTTTGGAACCCCTTTGGTCAAGAATCCTCTCTGCTTCGTTGAACTTTGCATTTCCCAAACAGACTTCTCCTCTCTTCTTCTCCCCACCCCTGCCATGGAACGTTATGGAACATATTGTAGCTTATGTTTCTTTTCATGGAACGTGGTTTTGAAAATAAGGTGCCTAGTACAATGCCCCTAATTTGTACTGGGTAAATTATAGGTTTTTTCCTCCTTCTTTTCAGTGTTAATGTTAATGGTTCAAAACTGAATTGTAAACTCAGAGCCCACTTCAATTTTAGTCTAACCTTCTCAGTAAGTAATCAGCCATTTTGTTCTTCCAGGTTTTTTTTGAGATGTATTTAATAATATATAAATACTGTATAAGCACTGTATAAACTTAAGGTGTACAGCACAATGACTTGATATATGTGTATATTGTGAAATGATTACCACAGCGAGTTTAGTCAGCACCCATCCATCTATTTAATAATTTACTATATTTTATTCTTCATTTATTATCTTTTAGTTCATATCTTTTACCCAAAATGTTGTTAAAGACTTTGATGTTAAAATACGAGAAATGCAGTGTACTGGTAGGAGAGTAAGAATCTTGCAGCGCAGTGTCTGGTTAAATTCCTGCTTCACTAGTTCATTTAAGTAACATTTTAAATATTCATAAACATTCATAGTATTTCTTGGAAGTTTGCTCCTAGCACTCTGAAAGATACTTAGGTGTAGTGAAAGATGTGGCATAGATACTTCCTGCATCTACTTTGAGCCTCTGAACACTAGGTGGAAACCATGCATGTCTTTCTTGAGTGACTTGTAAGAATTCTGTAGATTTAAGAAGTGAGAAGTAACAACTTTGCAGCAAAAAAGCAGATGTTAAAAGAATAAACAGTAGGAGAGTATTTTGTTGTTTTAGTAAGAAATGAAGATAGATAAAAAGAATAAAAGTAATTTTATGCCCAGAGATATTTGTTGCTAACATCTTACCCTCCTAGATTTTTTTCTTGTGTAGTCCACAAAAATAGTACCATGTTTATACACGCTGCTTTGTAGCCGGCTTATTTTACTTGCACATGAGAAGTAAAGGGCTTTTTACGCCAGGTATCTGTGAAAGCACCCTTATCTTTCCCCAGTATCTGCCTTAACAGCGTGCCCTCTCTCACTCTCCAGCCTGTTTCTCAGCAGAAGTTGGAGGTTGGAAGAAGAGTGAGGAGAGGAGCAAGCTGTCTTGGAGGGTAAACTGTTGTACCTTATATGATTCCTTATTGGCTGTGTGTAAACTATTGGTGTGTGCAGAATTAGGCAGAGTACGCATCCTTCATTTCGCTGAGTTATGTTATACTGACCCAAAAAGATTTGCATTGAATTTGTTGCTTAGAAGAAGAAGAAAAGGTTGTTTGGAAAGATCAAAAGCTGGCATGTGCGTATTTTGTACACCTAGAATTAATAAATCTGAAATTCTTTGGGCACCTGGTGGCTCAGTCATTTGAGCATCCGATTTCAGCTCAGATCATGATCTAACAGTTCGTGAGTTTGAGCCCCGCGTTGGGCTCTGCTGACAACTCAGAGTCTGGAGCCTGCTTTGGATTCTCTTTCCCTCTCCCTCCCCTCCCGCTCCCCCCTCCCCCCTTCCCCCTTCTTTCCTCCTCCCCCCTTCCCTCCCCCTCTCCCCCTCTCCCCTTGTCTCCCCCTCTTCCTCTCTTCCTCTCTCCCTGTTTCCCTCTCCCTCTCAAAAATAAACTTTAAAAAATTTTTAAATAAAAAAATCTGAAATTCTTGTAATGGAGTACTGGATGGTTTGTTTACTTTCTAAGTTAAATCCAAACAAACAAAAAGCCAAGTAGAATGGCAAAGGACATTTTTCTCTTGATGAAAGATATTTTTGAGAAAAATGTTAGATTATTAAACATATTTTGATCTGATTTTATTAGTTAGAGCTTGATTGCATGGTATCAAGAACTGACAAAAGAGGGAGCTTGGATTAAGCTCAGTTGGTAGAACATGTGACTCTTGATCTCAGGGTTTTAAGTTCAAGCCCCACAAAGTGTAGAGATTACTTAAAAAGAAATGAAGTCTTGGGGCGCTCCTGGGTGGCACAGTCGGTTGAGTGTCTGACTTCTGCTCAGGTCATGATCTCTGGTTTGTGAGTTCGAGCCCCACGGTGGCTTCTGTGCTGACAGCTTGCAGCAGGAACCTGGCGCCTGCTTCTGATTCTGTCTCTCTGCCCCTGCCCTACTCATGCTCTGTCTCTGTCTCTTTCAAATATAAATAAACATTTAAAAGAGAATAATAAAATCTTAAAAAAAAAGAAGAAAAACTGACAAAGGAAGAGAATTTATTACTATTTCTCTGAAATTAAAAAAAATTTTTTTTAATAAAAGGTGGCTACCATCCGGTGAAAATTGGAGACCTCTTCAATGGCCGCTACCATGTCATTAGGAAGCTAGGATGGGGACACTTCTCAACTGTCTGGCTGTGCTGGGATATGCAGTAAGTGTTCTTTGTCATTCGTGCATTTCATTTCTGGTCTAGTTCAACCTTTATAAGACAGGCTGGCTGAGGAGCAGAGGTGTTTGTGTGGTGGCCTGAGAGGACGTAGCACAGGTCTGCTCCACCCAGCTAGACATTCCCCCCCCAGTCTGAAGTTCTCTTGTCGGTTATCTTAACATATTAACTTCCTTCTGCTTATATATCTGCAGCTTATTCAGTGATACTGCATGACATTGGACGTACTGTTCTTCTAGTAATTCATGCATAGCAGAAAAATATTCAAATGTAAAATAATAATGTATAGGCCTTTAAATCAGTGGTTTCTGACTTTTTTAAAAAAGTCATGAGCCGATAGTATAAAACTGCACCGCTGCCCAGTGTACATATACATACGTACTAAAACAGAAATGTTAACAGAGTAATACTGACTCTACATGATGAACTCTGACATTTTCCCAGTCTACCTTATTCTTATTAGGAAAAAACAAACACACAACAAAAAAGAGATTATTTTGATCCATGAACCTGTTGCTTAATTATGGCCACACAGTTTGAAAAGTACTGTTTTAAAGGAAAGGTTATTAAATGTTTCTGTTTATTGAATAGATCTTATTATAATGATCACTTCTGATAATATAAAAAATATGCATTTTTTTTTAAAGGGGGAAAAGATTTGTTGCAATGAAAGTTGTAAAAAGTGCCCAGCATTATACAGAGACAGCCTTGGATGAAATAAAATTGCTCAAATGTGTAAGTACTGCAAAAATGTGAATAATGTAAGAAAAATTAATGACTTAAAATTTTATAGAGGAATTTTTTTTAGGTTTTACTTAATTAAAATTGAATTTATTTTTTATAAATTCAAATACTGAATCATTTATTTTTAAAAACAAAGACATTTTTGATTGGTATAATGGAAATGACTTTCAGTCTTAAATGCTTCCTGTTCTTGAATTCATTTTTCTTTCCATAGGTTCGAGAAAGTGATCCCACTGACCCAAATAAAGACATGGTAGTACAGTTAATTGATGACTTCAAGATTTCAGGCATGAATGGAATACGTATCCTTATTGACAGTTCTTCTGCTTCCTAATGGCTAAATTATAATGTAGCTTTTCTTTTTACTTTTAAAACATGGCAGTATTTCAAACTCATTTAAACTTCTGTTTCCTGTGCTCCATCACTGTCCATATAATGCCTCTAGTATGATCACCTAGTGTTGTAAAATGGTATGCCAAAATATTCCCCAATTCCTGCCAATCTGTTTCGGTGTCTTGGGTAATCTCTCTGGGGCCGTACAATTACTCAGCATCCTTCTTGTACATGCTGCTAGCTCTTTGACATTCTTCTTGTCCAAGCACTGGGCTCTACCTTCAGTATCAAGCTGGGGGGTGCCTTACATATGTGTAAGTAGAGAGCAGAGAAAGATTAGCCGCAGTCATCTTTACACATTACAAGGAGCAAAAGATCGGGTGTGTCAAGAGCCAGGGTCTTCCCTTGACTGATCTTTTGCTCCCTCCTTTATATCATGTTTGGAACAGATCTTGATATTTGACCTGCTCAGGCTCCAGAAACCTGAGGACAAAGCCATCCCCCAGCCCAGACCGACGTCCTGTTTCTGCATCTCCTAAGCCTTAATCTTCTAGGGAAGCACTCCTGCATATGTTTGAAGGAGATTCTGTATTTCTTCTAGAGATTGGACTCGAGGGTACTAGTAAGTGCCACTGCCTGCTGCTGTCACCTTGCCCTTTGCCTCAAGATCATTTCTGCTAGCTGCTGAGTGCATTTCCCCCCTTGGTAGATAGGAAGATAGAGCTGGTCCTCTGCTCTGTCCCCAGGTGAGCCTGTCTGTGAGCAGGCATGGCAGCCCCTCCTCCTGTATCAGTTCTGCAAGGCAGTTTGCTGGGATAGCTGACAGAGTCTCTTTGGAGAAACCACCTGATGTATGGGCAAGTATACATTCCAGTGGCTATTCTTACCTTTAAATAAATTGCTCAGAAACCATTATGGTCCCATTTGGTCAGTGCTTAGAACTATTGGCCTTTGGCTCTGTGTCTTTTACTAACTTTAGTCCTTAGTTTGCCATTTTTTATAATGAGTTGGGAAATAAAACTTCTGGCTTTAGATTATCTGTGCATGAATCTGTAATGTTCTCGAACACTGTAGAAATATTTTATTAAAAAAAATACTTAAAGTGACAAATATTGTGGTAATGTGAGTGGTAGATCCAGGTATTGTAGAAAATATTAAATCAACCAACCTGTTTTAATAACCTATCTGTCGGCTTGCAGGGATGAACAGTATATTCTCAAAGGCTTTCAGAGCCAGTTGAAGTTTTCCTGTATGAATGATATGAATATACTTGTATGATGGACTCTGATGGATCATAGTTCTGGAGAGTCCGTGATTGACTAGAATTTCTATTGGGGGGAAAAAACACCCAGATTCCTGAGATTTCATTATATAGGTGGGTCTTAGTGCCATGTCTTATATTGTCATCTTGTGTTATTGAAAGCTGCCTATAGTGTTAAAGTTGATCTAGTTCTGCAGTGAAAGATAGTATTGAAGGAAAAGATTAAATGTCTTCATTATGTTTTTTAAATTTCTATTTTATAAAGTGTTCTATGGAATGGAAATTTTATTTTTTTATTTTTTTAACATTCATTTTTGAGACAGAGAGAGAGCATGAATGGGGGAGGGTCAGAGAGAGAGGGAGACACAGAATCTGAAACAGGCTCCAGGCTCTGAGCTGTCAGCACAGAGCCCGATGTGGGGCTCGAACTCACGGACCGCAAGATCATGACCTGAGCCGAAGTCGGACGCTTAACTGACTGAGCCACCCAGGCGCCTGTGGGATGGAAATTTAGACAGTCAGGGAGGATACCTAAGACATTTTTGTTGTTGTTGTTGTTTTCCTCTCATCAGTTTTTATGAGGTTTCAGCCTGGTTCACTTTTCATTAAGGCTGATTATCAGGAAGGAGGGTGTTGAAATGATCGAGAGCACAGGGAGGTGTGGGGTTGGGTCGTGGTCCATCCGGAGCCGTGTGATGCCAAAGAGCACTTCCAGCTCCTGGGTTCGCTGTGGTCACTTCTGTGTATGGTGGTGAGCACATTGTTTGAACGTGACGAGCACGCACTGAGTAACATATAGGATATGAGTACTTAGTGTTAGATCTCTTCATTCAGGTGAGAAACAGCAGGTGACCACTTGTGGTATTATTGATACTAGTGATGTTGCATTTCATAAAGAAAGAAATGCCAAGTGCTACAGCGATGGCTGCTTTGAGTAATTGCGTCACTCCAGGAAATGTATCTGCAGATGGTCCTTAACCGTGTCCCAGATGTCTGCATGGTCTTCGAAGTGCTTGGCCACCATCTCCTCAAGTGGATCATCAAGTCCAACTACCAAGGCCTCCCAGTACGTTGTGTGAAGAGTATCATTCGACAGGTGAGGACATGAGAACAGCCCCCACCCTCCATTACCTAACTGGCTAGCCTTTCAACACGGATTCCTGTTCTTAAAAATATGCTTAGCATACACATATGCACACTCACACACATATAAATATATATAATTTTTATTTTACATATATACATGTATATTACAGTGCATAACATTTTGAACTTGTTATGTCAATTTTATATTTATTTAATGATATGCCATCCTGTCTTGTAAAGAGAGAAATTTGTAAATGTCAGGCATGCATTTCTTTTGGTGTATTGATCTTTTATTTAAAGTAAATGCTATGGTATACTGAGAGATTGTTTTATCTAATGTCATTACTACAAAATGTCCCACTTAGTTCCTTAGAAAATAGTTCAGAAGAAATAGATAATTTGTGTTTGTTTACTATTTCTGCATATCTTTGGATAGAGTCTAGATGAAAGATAATACAAGGCATGTTTAAGTTGTATAGGGAGGGGGCTTTTGGGTGGCTTAGTTGATTAAGCGTCCGACTTCGGCTCAGGGCATGATCTTTTGGTCTGTGAGTTCGAGCCCGACGTCAGGCTCTGTGCTGACAGCTCAGAGCCTGGAGCCTGCTTCGGATTCTGTGTCTCCCTCTCTCTCTGCCCCTCCCCCGCTCATGCTCTGTCTCTCTCTCTCTCTCTCTCTCTCTCTCTCTCTGTCAAAATAAATAAAAACATTAAAAAATTTTTTAAAATAAAAGTTGTATAGGGAGTATTGTATTAGATTTGTATTTTGTTCAATTGCCTTGACAAAAGAAAACCTCTAGCTGGGGTCTGGTTCGGTTATGATGTTCCTGCAAATATTTCTAGAATGAAAATACACACATATCAGAGATCTGGTAATGAGAAATGTTTACCAGATTCAGTTTTCTGTATGGGATAGATCAGTCTGTGCTCCTCATTGCCTTGCTAGCCTAAATTAGGAAAGTTGGAGATATGACTTATTCTGAATTACCTGTTCTGACATCATGGATAATTGCCGAGGATAATGTTGCAAAGGAAGTAATATTGGGGGGCGGGGGTTGTTGCTTGGTTTGCTTGAGAAGAGGATTAGGTGATTTGGTGCCCTTCTCTTGTCCCCAGGGCCCAGAGCTTGAGCAAGGCCTGCTCAGGGGTTTCCACACCTGAAATACAGGCCTCAGTTCAGAATTCTTACATAGGTAAAGAATCAGGGAATGATTTACAATTAAGAATTGTGAATTCAAGAGAAGCCTACAAAAGAACCTTCCTTACAATTGTAGTATAGATAGTATTTGCACATATGCATATAAGTAGGTTTTTAACTTTTGAAATTGTGTATAGGTAGCATTGTTGAGTCAGCCTGAGTGTTCACCATTTATGTTTGTCTCTTTGCAGTGCAAATTGGCAGCTTGTCTTCTAACATTATATATGTTACACAGGAAGAGAGGCTGGAGGGAGAGGGGCTCTTTGCCTTGGCTTATACAGTGGAATGCTATACTTGTACATAGTATTATGTTAGGTATACAGACTTGTGGCCAGATTTTGTTTAATAATATCTGTTCCCCTTTAGACTTTAGATAGTAGCACTTTAGTATTTTAACATGGTTAATAGCTCAAATGAAAAAACAATTTCCCTTTAACATGGTGTGTGTTGGGGGGGGGGGGGGGTTGTGATTAACGTCAGTTTTTCAATCCCTAAATAACACTTCAGTATTTATAACTATCAGTGGCAACTCTAAACTCTGAAAAAAAATCATCTTGTTAAAACTCTGAAAAAATTTCTTAATTATCTCTGATAAACCCTGAAAATATTAAGATTTACTTGTTCTAACAAAAAGTAAATAATTTGAGAAATACTGCCTTGCATATATTTCACGTAGGGTCTGTCTTTCCCTTGAACCCCATACTTTGAAAGATATGTGCAGTTGCCACAGCGACTGACCGTGTCACAACTCAGGCTGGGCAGTGAAGGAAGGTGACTTCCCAGAGGAACCATTCGTATTTATTTTGTGTTCCAGAAAAGGGAAACAAAATGTAGCCTTTCATAGCACATGAAAGAGTCTGTAAATCTAATGATGAAATTCTTGGGGTTTAATGGAATTTTAGTGGGTACTTGCTGAAAGAACAAATGATTTTAATGACTGTGTTATCCTCAGTGTAACTCACATACACTGTGCTTTGCAGGCTGAGAACTCGAGTGTTCCACTGGTCTAAAATTTCAAGATGCAGTTTTCATTTTCTATAGTTATTGTAGGCAGTATTAGAAGTTTTGTGTATGTATGTGTGTGTGTGTGTGTATATATATATATTTTTTTTTTTTTAAGAAGAATACGGAATCTGGATTTTTTCCCCTAAATTTGTAACTTCCAAAGCAGTAAATTGATATATATCCCAGTTAATAATCTATATATCTGAGTTTCCCTTCATTCCCTTTGATTCAGTCTGTGGATTCAGTATTTTAATCCTTTATTAATAGACCTCACAGTTACATTGCTTCCCAGAACCAGACTAGGTACACCAGCTTTCTAATACCCTTCCACTGTGTGGCCTCCTTTGCCTTCAGTCAGGCTAACCCTGTGTGACTCACCCCTGTCAACTGTCATTTGCCGTGCTTCAGTTGTCACCTAGGCATGGGGTCTTTGACTCCCAATCTTTCTGCTTCCAGCGCCGCCATCCTTAGTTCAGGCCCTTATCACCTCCAGCCAGTCCTCTCCTTCTCTCTCCTCTCCCAGAGGCTGTTCTGCTTCCCTGTCCCAGGTTTTTCTCCGTTCCATTGGCAGTTACCTTCCAAAATGAAACTTTGCTTCAGTAATTCGCACTTTGCATTTAGAAACCTCTAGTACCTCTCCATTGCCTGTTGACTAAAGCCTAACTGCTCATTGTTCACTCTCAGGAAGCAACATGTGGGGTGATAAAGAGCTTGGGTTTTGGTGTCAGATGTGTCCTTCTCAATGCTAAGGGACCTCAGCTTAGTTCCTTAGCCTCCTTACGTCACAATTGCATCATGAATGAAGTGAGAATAATAATGGTACCTTCCTTGCTACATTATTGTTACAACGTAAAGGGATACTACTATTGATTATTACAAATTTTTTTGAAGTTTATTTACTTATGCCGAGAGTGTGCTGGAGAGAGTGAGAGAGAGCATGAGTGGAGAGGGGCAGGAAGCGAGGGAGAGAGATTATCCCAAGCAGGCTCCAAGCTGTCTGTGCAAGCCTGATGTGGGGCTCGAACCCACAGATGGTGAGATTATGACCTGAACCAAAACCAAGAGTCAGATGCTTACCCAGCTGAGCCACCCAGAAGGCCTGATTATTACAAATTTTTATTCAGGGCTTAGTATGTGCCAGGCATAGTTGTAAGTACTTTGCAATTTTTCATTCATTGAGTATTCATAGTAACTCTGCAAAATAGGTATTTTTACCCTTCTGATTTTATGGGAGAGGAACTGAGGCATTGAGAGGTTAAGTAACTCACTCCTAGTTAGGAATTAACTTAAAAAGTAGTAAGCCGTGGAACCGGAATTCATACCCAGGTGGTCTGGCTCTGGAGGTCTTGTGTTTAGCATTTTGCCCAGCAGCATATACACCATTGGAATTGTATTTGGCCTAATGTCCGATAACATTTAAATCACTGTTCTTCCAATGAACCTATTTATGGGTTTCTGCCATCTGGTATCAACCCGTATTTCCCCTTGCAAACCCTGATTCAGCTTTTGTCTCCTAGCAGGTGATTTTTTTTTTCCCATTAAGTAATCTTTTAAAGAAAATAGGTAATACATGTGAGTGTTCTAAAATAAAATGTATGTCCTTCAGATACCCAGTTTCTCTCCTAGAGCCAACCAAGTTACCAATCTCTTATGAATATTCAAAAATGCCCAGGTGTTTGTAAATACATGTTGATTTACTGGAATTTTTATTCATAAATGGTTACCAGTTTCATTTTGTAGGTATTTTAGAGAAAGTTATTCACCTTGCCCGTTTTTTTTTAGCTGCACATCTTTGATCACTTCCTTTGTCTTAGGTTCTTGAAAATACCATCTTTTCTGCCCATGTTTTTATTTTTTTTTATTTTTTTATTTTTTTCAACGTTTTATTTATTTTTGGGACAGAGAGAGACAGAGCATGAACGGGGGAGGGGCAGAGAGAGAGGGAGACACAGAATCGGAAACAGGCTCCAGGCTCTGAGCCATCAGCCCAGAGCCCGACACGGGGCTCGAACTCACGGACCGTGAGATCGTGACCTGGCTGAAGTCGGACGCTTAACTGACTGCGCCACCCAGGCGCCCCTCTGCCCATGTTTTTAAAGACTCAACCAAAATTTTGTTTCTGTGACAAAGTCTTCCCCAGTTCAAAATGCTATTTGTGCCCTCCTCAGTATGCCTGCGGCCTGCATTGGGTCCTTCCCTAATGATTGTGGAGTCTTACAGCACGAGCCACAGTTCGACAGGCCTGGCACAAGACATTTGGACTGGGTAATTCTTTGTCATGGGGACCTGCCTTGTGCATTGTAGGGTGTTGCCAACCGACTAGATGCCTGTATCAGCTGCCATCGCCGCAACTGTGACCATTGAAAGCGTCTCTCAGCTTTGTCACATGTCCCCGAGGAGGCAGAATTCCCTCCTGTTGAGAACCTGGAACAGGGGAAAGTGCAGTGGATACACGCCTTGCCAATAGACTTCACTTCAAATAATAACTTGGGCACTTACTGTTTTGTGACCCTGATTGGACCACGTAGCCTCTGTGAGCCTGTCTTCGCATTTGTAAAATTGGGATGATAGTTCGTAACTTGTGGCTTTATTGTGGAGATTATTATGGAGGGACTGCTGATAAAGCATCCGGCGCGGCGACCGGCGCATAGTAGCCACTGTGTCTTCCCACCTGCTGTGTGAGCTCTCAGAGTGACGCATGGTGTGTGAGTTCTCTTTGCTGCTTCTTCATGCAGTAGGTGGTCAAAGGATGTTTGTGACTGATTGTCTTTCCTTAAATGAAGGAAGAAGTGTCCGTTTCTCTTTTTACTCTACAAAATGGCTCACTTGCTGTGATTTGATGGGCTTGTCGACAACACTACCACCTGTTGATCATTTTAAAACTAATGACATAGTTGAATCATCTGCTTTTTCAGGGCTTCTGATACACTGTTACCAGTCCTTTGGTCAGTTCTTAGCCGTCCTCAGGTAGCCCTGGTGACCTGGTTCTGGGTCGGAGAAGGGCCGTGCTGGTGGCTTCTGGGACGCCATGGGCAGCCCCTGCCTTCCCCCAGGCTACTGCACCGGCTCAGTTGTAGACTCTTGTGGGTGTCTGTTCACCCCCCAGCTTTCATTTCTTTCTTCTTTTTAAATCAGCTTTATTGAGGTCTATTTCATGTGTCGCTTTTATTTCTGAATCCAGAAGAAGAAAAAGGATGCTAGTGTTGGCCGTGTTTATTTGTGGTGCATTAAAGGTCTACTGCAGGTGATGTGGCTTCTTCAAATGCTGTTGCTCTTCTTTAAATGTTTATTTTTTATTTTATTTTTGAGAGAAACAGGGCACAAGCAGGGGAGGGGCAGAGAGAGAGGGAGACACAGAACCCAAAGCAGGCTCCAGGCTCCAGCTGTGAGTACAGAGCCCGACGTGGGGCTTGAACTCACAAACCTCAAGATCGTGACCTGAGCTGAAGTCAGATGCTTAACTCACTGAGCCACCCAGGCGCCCAGCTGTTGCTCCTCTTTGAATGTGGCTTTGATTCTCTTCTATATTGAAAAGGTAGCTGATGTTCTACTTTTGTAAACTTTATGGTTTAATTCATTGTCCTTTACAGGAGCCCTGTTAAGAAGTGGCTTCTTGGTAAGGTCAAGGCCCTGGTTTTTGGTGACTTTGCTACAGTACTGGAAAAATTAGCAGTTACAGGTTGTAGCTCTGGATTTTTAAACTATTATTTTACTCTTTCTGTAGCCATGATGGTCACAGGCAGTTCCTGTGCTCTTTAGACGCCCACTGTTTGAAGCGCTGTGTTTGTATTATGCTGCCCAGTCTCCACCACACCCTGATGAGGCCAGAGAGGTCACCACCTCCACTCTATAGAGGGCACTTCACAGAGAGGGTAAAAATCTTCCCTAAGCCCCACAGTTACTGGCGTGCGGCGGGGGGCAAGATTTGAATTCAGGTGGTGTAATTCCAGAACCCATTCTCTCAACTGCAGGGTGCTCTGAAGTGTCTATGTAGAAAGGTCTGGGAGCATTTAAATTGTAGCATGTCTTTGTGAAAAGTGTGCATTCACGTCTCTGTTTGTGGTAAATGGTTCTCTTTGCCTTAATAGGAGAGCTGGCAGATTGTTAAAAAGTAGAACCATTGGATTTTATTTACAAAGTAATTGGTAATCGGCATGGCATGTGTAAGCTGAGGGGATTTATAAAATGCAGGGCTTTTCCAACGCCCCCCCCCCCGCCCGTGGGGCAGGAGCCCTGGGAGCATAGGAAGAGCCTGGCCCTACCTGGGCCAGCTGACTCACCTCTTATCACTGCTTTGGTCTACACTTAGTATCTATTTGCCATTTCATTTATTCTGCTGCTCCTAGTGATCAGCGAATTCATTATCACTGTGCCAGTTTTCAATTATAGAACAGAAGACTAATTTTAAGTTGGTAAACACTTTCATGTTCTTGGGTTTATTCTTCATGGTGATACATATTCTGACCTAACTTGGGACTCTCCTCCTCAGAATGTTGGGTCGTCAACTCAGGAAGGTGGTGCAGTCGCTCCCTTTGAAGAGCTGTGAGCCTCGTGCCCAGCTCGTTCTGTGCCGTGTGGTCTCCGTGCTGGGCACGTTGGCTTGCTCTTTAGTCCCAACTACGTTCGGAGGCATCACGGCAGGGTTTTCTCATGAATTCTCAGTGGTGCGAGTTAGAACACGGAGCAGAATGCTGGTTCGGGACAAAGCAAACAAGGACAGTGCCCACTGAGACTTTTGTCTGCATGTGCATCCAGTTCTTGCCCCCTCTGTTGAGCTGGGATTCCCACAGTCCTCCATTCAGTTGAACACCACAATTGTCAGAAGCAGGTTGTAGGGTTTACCTCGTATCTGTTGAATGAGGAAGAGAAATCCAGTGGGAACCTTAGCTTTTCTAGTGGGAAAGTTTCTAGGCTTGAGGAGAGCCCTTCTGGTGTTTCTGTGCACACCACGAGGGGTTACTGTCTTGGTGAAAGGCTCCTGCGTGGGCCAGCCCCTCTGGCTACCATTTGGGCTTCCCTCCGTGCTGCATTAGCAAGGCCTTACTCACAGAATTAGGGGCAGGCCGAGTCTCCTGGCCCCATGTCCTTTGTTCAGGTGGGGGAGGAAGGAAGTCCCCATGTGGTAACCAGAGTCAGAAAATAATTTGGGAAGTTGCTCTCATTCTGTTTGTCTTCACAATTTAGGATTTGGGGGGAAGCTGTGCTTTCTGGGTGGTGAGCAGAGCAAGGGACACAGCCCTGAGAGAAGTTCCCACATTCCTCTTGACCTACTCCTCCTCTTGTATCTGCACGATTACGGGACCCATTGTAGCAAGCCGTGGTAGGGAGGAGTAGGTTTATGTCATTCACGCCAGTAATAGATGATCTCACCATCCTCACAGGTGTAGAGAAAGAAGCCCTGGAGACGGTCTTGACAAGCGTCTTATTTTACGGATGAATCTGAGGTCAGGGAAGGGGACTCGCTCTGAGCCATAGCTAATCTGTTTCTGAACCGGAACCGGGGGCTCCTGGCTCCCAGCCCTGGTCTCTGCTTCACGGCTGTGCTGCCGCTAACCTGCAGGTCTGGCTTCACAAGGAGAGAACTGGCCCTGCTCCTGGGCGGTGTGATCTGGCTCCTCCGAGTGTGAGGTCCTGCCCAGTCCCTGGCCCGTCTGTGCTTGGATTATCTCTGCTCTCATGGCGGCTGTAGTTTTTCACAGATGGCAGTCGGAGGGTGTCTCTGCAGCCTCTGCTGCCTCCTGCTGATGAGGCGAAGTATGTGTTTTTCTTTTTAGGCAAGAAAGGCAAATAAACTGTGCCTGGCAAGTGAAGGAAAACTCGGGAAATTGCTAAAGCCTTTTCTGAGCTTTTTTTTTTTTTCAGGTTTTGCAAGAGAAGATCTACCCATGGGCATGTAGCTTGTTCACTGCTTTTCTCTTTTCTGTGCATCATCATAGACGCTCTGCTTAAATGGTTGGGAGATCGCCCATCATTACTTTAGTGATTCTGGGGCTCTTTATTGCTTAAAACTTCATTAAGAAAAGAAATGCTATCTTTAAAAATAACACCATTCTTTTTAGTCTGTAGCTAAAGGCTTTTTTAAAATATGTAGTCCAGAACTAAAGGAAATTACTAAACCACAATTTCATTGCTGGGATGTAGCACAGAACGTATCAGGTATAGCCCATTCACATTCCGAGTGGGAGAAGTGAGACCCAGAGAAGTTTATTAAGTGACTTAACGAAGTTATAGTTACTTAGTCAATACCAGTACAAGTGTTGTGACTTAGTTCAGTTCTGTCCTTTATTTGGAGCTTCCTATGAGCTAAACCTTGTTTTTTTGTAGGTTTTCCATAGGTTATTTCTAATTCCTACCATATTTCTATTTAGTAGATATATACACACACCTCCCCCCCTTTTATGAATATGGAAGTGGAAGCTCAGACAGTACTTTGCCCAGTGAGAGAATGTTCTGGTTAAGTACTTTGTCCAGTGAGAGAATGATCTGGCAGCAGTGTAGGACTGGTGTGAATCCCAAGGTCGTGTTTTAACACCATACTTACTGTGTCCCTTAATTATTTCCTTGAAGATTTGCATTATCTTAATTAATTTGTCCTAGGGGTCAAGTCTTTCACTGTGTTCATTGTCAGACATTATAAGCTCTGCTTCTTAAGGAAGGATAACCCAATGGAGTGTAACTGCAGATATTTAAAAAATCTGGTACCTTAAGTTCTTGCTGGGAACACTTTGTTCATCTCAAGTGCTTCCTGGTCACTGGCAACCCCTAGGAACACATTTGAATACCGGATCGCGTTAACTCTTACTTGTGTGGCCTCCCACACAGTGAAACAGCCTGATCTCCGTGAAGGAGCTCAGGTGGAGAAATAGGAGAGCCTTGAGCATGGAATGGAGGTGGAGAGATGGGGACATTTTTACTTGGAGTTTATATTTGATAATGGAAATGCAGTTTCAGTTGGGATAATTTTAAACTGTTTAAATTTTCTCAAAAAAATCTTGTCCGTTTGTCCTCCATAGGTTAGAAATCATTACTGTTCCTGTCCATTAATTTCTTATACTTCTCAGAATCTCTCATTATTCAGATATTAAAATTCCCTGTATTATTTCAGTTTGAACAAAGAAGATGCATGGATGTTGGTGAAGAGCATATAGGCCCATTGGATTGTGCTCCTGTCTGGATTATAACCTTATTCTTTATGGAAAGACTCTTTTTAAAGAGTCTTTCTTACTGGTCCTTTGATATTTCAAACATCATTTAAATGTTCTGATTACAGTATAATTGCAAACATTAAATATTATTTTTAAGGTAAGACAAGTGTCTTTCCTTCTCTTACTCTAGTTTTATCTGGTTTACTGTTTGGGTACTTACTAGGCACTTGTCAAGAGCTCATTAAACTTTGTTTGCTGTAGCCATGGTTCATCTTGGTTTCTTCTTGGCTGGTCCCTCTCCCTTCAGACATGAGACAGTAAGCCCTCTGACTGTAAGCCCCTTGGAGACAGGGGGCTTTCTTTATTGCTGTTGTCAGACACTTCAAACCAGGTACATGACCTATTCCAGGAATTTGACAGATGCTTGGTCAGCGAAGTCATGTAAGAATCCTTCTTAGGGAAAGTTACTTTTGATGAGTATAGGGATTTTCATCCTGTTTAAGAGATGGGTCTTCCTTTTTTCATTTTCCTTTTGAAACCTCTGTCCCCTCATAGCCTAATACTGTCATCTGTTAAGGTTGTTTAGCCAGATACAGTAGAAGCATTGGACTCTTGCTGAGAACTTACTAGAATTGGATAATACCATGTATCTTCTCGTCTTTTTCCCCACTTCTGTTGTGAACAAATACCCTAAATGATTTAAAGTATATGATGACATTGGGGCTCCTGGGTGGCTCTGGTTAAGTGTCTGATTTCAGCTCAGGTCATGATCTCACGGTTTGTGGGTTCAAGCCCTGTGTTGGGCTCTATGCTGACAGCTCAGAACCTGGAGCCTGCTTTGGATTCTTTGTCTCCCTCTTTCTCTGCCCATCCCCTGCTCGTGCTCTGTCTCTCTCTCTCAATAAATGTTGAAAAAAATTTTTTAAGTGTATGGTATTTATTAAATGCTAATATTTATTGAGTGGTAGAATTTCTAATGTATAGGAACACAATGGGGATATTTTAAAAAAATATTTTTGCTTATGGAAAGAATTGAAAGAATTCCTCTCTGGAAATAATTTGAGAAAAACTGGCTTTGTATTTAGGTCACTGCACTTTAAGTTTTGTGGGTCTTGTTTTTGTTGATACTTTGTTTCAGCAGTTTTAGTGGATACTGAGGCTATTTAATCCTCTTTTTTTGCAATATTAAAAATGTATACACATCATTAGACATCATGGAAGTGCCTATCAGTGAGATACACACTTTATACCCAGCAGGGTGACTAAAATTAAAAAGACAGCAAAGTGTAGGCCATGACGAGGGAGTTGGAACCCTTATACACTGCTAGTGGGAATGTGAAATGGTGTGACCACTGAATAAAACAGCAAGCAGTTTGTCAGAAGAGTCACCATATAACCTAACAATTGTACTCCCAGGTATATATCCAAGAAAAATGAAAATGTGTCCACACAGAAACTCATGCCTGAATGTTCATAGCAATATTATTTATAATAGCCAAAAAGTGGAAACAACCCAAATATCCATCAGGTGAATGGCTAAACAAAGGATAGCATAACCAGCAGAACGTTATTTGGCAATTAAAGGAAGTACTTAATACATGCTACACACGGATGGACTCTCAAAACATGATGCCAGTTACACAAGACCATTTTGTATGATTCCATTTATATAAAATGTCCAGAACCAGCAAATGTATGGCGATAGAAAGTAGACTAGTGGTTGCCTATGGCTGGAGGAGCTGGAAGAGATGAAGAATGAATGCCAGTGGGTATGGTGTTTCTTTTTTCCGTGATAAAAATGTTCTAATTAACATGTGGTGATGGTTGCACATCTGCAAACCATTGAATTGTTCACCTAAAAGGGTGAATTGTATGTAAATTACATCTCAGTAAAGTTGTTATACAAAAGTATATTTATAGATGCATTTGCTTCTGTGAGCATAAATTTACCTCCAGAATGATACACATTGGTTGCTTATGGGAGGGCTCTGGGCTCCTTTGGGGGCCTGGAGCAGGAGGGAGATTTTTACTAAATACCCTTTGTGCCTTGTGATTATGTTACATAATTTACAAGGAAATGTTGAACGTTACTGTTAAATAGTAATGTTGAAAGGTATTAATAACCCATCTCTTCTCTTGATTTTACTCTGACCAGGTCCTTCAGGGGTTAGATTATCTACACAGTAAGTGCAAGATCATTCATACGGACATAAAGCCGGAGAACATCCTGATGTGTGTGGATGATGCATATGTGCGAAGAATGGCAGCTGAGGCCACCGAGTGGCAGAAAGCAGGTGCTCCTCCTCCTTCGGGGTCTGCAGGTGAGGGAGCTGAAGCAGCTTTGTTTCATTTTGTTTGGAGGCACTGAGAGCCTGCAGAGTTGCACACTGAAGGTAGTTGAGTCAAGCACGTACATTAGGGACTTTCATAAGAGCCTGATTGCTAGAAATGATGAGACCTTTTTCTTGAAAAGGAAGGTGCCCCAATTATTATGCTGTCATACACCTAACTTCGTCTTCCCTTAAAAGATCATATGAAATCTTACGTGCTGCTTCACCTATGCTTGAACGTTTTCTTACGCTGCAGGCTTCTCTGCAGAGGCATATATAGTAACGGGTTACTTGTAGCCGGCCTGTAGTCATCAGATTTTTTTTCTAGTTTCAGGTTTGTTAGAACCCTTCCCAGTCTCCAGTTAGTCTACATCAACCTGAGTCCAGCTGGTAGCTTTGGAGTGCGTTACAAAAGACCCTAGGGTGGGAGAAGACCAAATGTCTTTATTGGCCTGTAGAGTTTCACATCGGGTTTTTACAGGGTATAGTGGCTGCAGCAAAGTGTTGACCACTTTGACCATGTCTGCACATTGTCTGCGCCCTAGTGTGTTGTCAGGCAAGCGTGCTGGCTGAGGGGCTAAAGTCCTGCAGCTCCTGGGGCTCTGGGAGATGCACCACCTCCTACTCTTGTTTTTTACTGTTTTTTGAGATCATAGAACCATAGTCTGTCAAGCTGTGGCTGCTCGCAGAGGCTGGTCATGCGATTTCTGGAATACTTGCTGCAGTTTTTGATTTATTTCAGCTGTATACACTTGCCAAATAGTTGTCAAACACAGATGTACATCCTCTTATCTAAATTGTTCATTTCATTGTCTGTAGAACAAATTTAGATGATGGTGTGACATTTGTGAACTTTTCTCCATTTTCGTATCAGTGCTTTGGATTTTAAATAAATGGGTATTTAATTTTAGACAAATAAGAAAAATGGCTCCATATGAACAACGACTGCTGTGCCTTTTAAGAGCCAGTCATTCGTTTGAGTTGGAAAAACTTCCTTTAGATCTGTATGATTAAGAAGCACTGAGGTTAAACAGTTTTCCAGCTGGATAGCAATTAAAAGACAACAATTACTTTTCGTTTTACAATTCAGATAACCTACCTAAAGATATATGTCTGTTTTCCTCTAAACATTCATTTTGTTTCATTTTGTTTTAGTGAGTACGGCTCCACAGCAAAAACCTGTAAGTACTTTATTCCACACACACTTCTACTCACCTTCTTGTTAAAAGCAGCTGTTCCTTATTGAGCTTTTCAAGTTGTAACATTAGTTTCTGCTGCTTTTTGCAACGATTTTTTCATTTAAGGTTGTTTGGGAGTCGGATCGTACCTTTCTTTGTTCCGTTCTCAACTGTAGGTGTTTAATACGTGTTAATGTAAAGGGCGGGCATGTTCACAAATGCTGTGTATCCTCGAATAGATGAGACGTACCGCTTTGACAAGTCGAAGGGATTTTTTAGAGTTGGGATAGTTAGAGCCCTTCCACGTTTGATCTTTATTTTCCCTGAGCACTTTCTGGGGTGCCGTTGGCAGAGTCTGGTGAAAGGGGTGACGCGGTCGAGATCGGGCTTGAAGTGTGATTATTACAGAAACACTTAACATTACTTCTGATTTGCCTCCAAGATCCCTGTTTTTCTGAAGCTTGTACTCTAATGTGTTTTCCAGCTGGAAGTTATGTATAAAAGAGTACTGTGTATTTTGTGGTCCATTCAAATGAAACGAGGTGCTTGGAATTCAGTCTTACCCCGTTGTCCCTAAACCCGCTTAGTTCCAGTAGAGGATAGAGTGTATATGTCTTGAGTTGATGAGTCATGTGCAAGTCTTGAAAGCCCTTTACGAACCAGAAGCACTTGAAAGGAAATGCGCTGCCAGGAGCCCTCACTTGGGAGTGGAAGTCCCAGTGCAGGCGGGAACTATAGTGATGATGCCACCTGGCTCGCTGCACGGCCCGGTCCCTGCCTGCAGCCCTCCTGTGGCTCGAGCAGCTTGTTTCGATTATTGACTCCGTGGAGAGACTGGAGGCTGTTGTTGCCAGCACTTTCCAAGTCATGTGGCCCTGATCGCAGGCAGACTGAAACTGTGGCTTTTTCTTTTTTTCCCTTTACCTCGTACGCTCGTTTTTGACAGTTTCTGCCGTCTCGGCTGTTGATAACAACAGCTCCATGTGTGAGACCCAAACACAAACAGAGCTGTTGACCAACAGTGACTGAAACCCACTTGTTTTGGCAAGGTCTTCTTTCATGGCTGAGAGTTGGGCGAGACCGGAAGGACAGGGGATGTTGTTAGCTTGTATACGGGCAGCAGCCAGTAAAACTTGGAAGGGGTGCTGCTTGTCGAAAGGCCAGAGTACCTCAGCGTATTCTGCTGTGCTCAGCGTTTAAATGAAACAGCCTTCCTGGATTGGAGCCGTGTCCTCTGAGGTCAGGGCCTGCTGGCAGTCCCCTTCCATGATGGTAGGCGGCGCTGGTTTCTTTTTTCCGGTTTTACTGCGACCCTACACATGAGATCGATCTCCTCTGTGGGCATATTTGGTTGTAATAAATAACTCAGGCCTGGAAAACAGGATTGGTTGGGGCTTGCCACGCCACTCACACTTGCACTCTTGTGTAGTGCTTTAAAAAGGAGCAAACTGACCTGTGGTGTTTTCTTAACATGTTGTAGATAGGAAAAATATCTAAGAACAAAAAGAAAAAACTGAAAAAGAAGCAGAAAAGGCAGGCTGAGTTGCTGGAAAAGCGCCTGCAGGAAATAGAAGAATTGGAGCGAGAAGCGGAAAGGAAAATCATAGAAGAAAACATCTCATCCGCTGTACCTTCCAATGAACAAGACGAAGAGTACCGCCCAGAGGGGAAGCTCAAAACTGCTGGCTTAGAGGACGCAGCCGAGGGCGAGCCTGCAAATGACAAGGGTCAGTCTGCATGGGGTCCTGGCACTTCATTAGTGGGCACCCGCCAGGTCCCCACCCTGGTGGGCTTGGTGTCACTGCTTCATATGTGAGGATTGGGGAACATGGGAATCTGTCTGCCACTTCATTTGTAAAATGAATGCCAGGAATACGTTAGTATTTCAAAACACTTTTTTAAAAATGGAAAATGTCTACCTGACACCACATCTCGAGCATGCTAATGAATGTTCTTTATTTTGTAATTAACTTTTACCCTAACAGTAATGTACCCACATTTTCTAAAGATTGTAGAAGAGAGGGTAGAAGTGGAAATAGTCCCTTTTCCCGCCCCAAAATCTAACTTCTTCTAATAAGAGTAAGCCAGTTATTTACTAAATGAAAAATGAGATTGAGAAAACCTAAGATTTTACCTTGAGAGCCAAGAGGTGTTTTGCTGTGTAGTATGTAAATTAAGCACATTCAGGGGTGCCTGGCTGGCTCGGTCGGCAGAGCATGTGACTCTTTTTTTTTTTTCTTTTAATGTTTCATCTATTTTTCAGAGAAAGACGGAGTGTGAGTGGGGAAGGGGCAGAGAGAGGGAGACACAGAATCCAAAGCAGGCCCCAGGCTCTGAGCTGTTAGCACAGAGCCTGACGTGGGGCTTGAACTCATGAACCGTGAGATCATGACCTGAGCTGAAGTCAGACGCTCAACCAACTGAGCCACCCAGGTGCCCAGAGCATGCGACTCTTGATCCTCAGGGTCACAAGTTTGAGCCCCACGGTGGGTGTAGAGCTTACTCAACGGGGGAACAAAAACCTAAACACATTCAAAATAGTCTCTTGTTGGAGGAAATATGTACCTAGTGCCACTGTGTTGAGAAGAGTAACATGTTCTGATTCTCAACCCATCAACTTTTTAAGGTGAGGCTGAGGACCAGGAAGAGAAAGAAGACACTGAGAAAGAAAACACTGAGAAAGATGGAGATGATGTGGAACCAGAACTGACGAGCACAGACCCTGCGTGGATAGAGTCCCCCAGAACCAACGGCCATATTGAGAATGGCCCGTTCTTACTGGAGCAGCAGCTGGATGATGAAGATGACGATGAAGAAGATTGTCCCAATCCTGAGGAATATAACCTTGATGAGCCAAATGCAGAAAGTGATTACACATATAGCAGCTCCTATGAACAATTCAATGGTGAATTGCCAAATGGACGACATAAAATTCCCGAGTCACAGTTTCCAGAGTTTTCCACATCCTTGTTCTCTGGGCCCCTAGAACCTGTGGCTTGTGGTTCTGCACTTTCCGAGGGATCCCCGCTTACCGAGCCTGAGGAAAGCAGTCCATCCCATGACAGAAGCCGGACGGTTTCAGCCTCCAGCACTGGAGATTTGCCAAAAAGTAAGTGTCCCTCCCCACCAAGTGTGTCCTTTCAGTGGCCCGAGTATCCGAGCCTTGACAAATGCTGTGAAGGGAATGGGCCAGAGGTGGGCATGTCATGTGTGTGTGAATTCCCCATTGTCGCTTTATTCCTTTTGTCCTCCTGAATAAGTAATGTGATTTAAATTGTCTTCTGTCCCAGCAGGGCTTTCTCTGGCTCTCTGACTATCAGATTCCATTTCTGAGTTTTTCTCGTTCTTTCTGTGTTTAGTTAGTGACATCTGCATTTGTAGAAACCTTCCATATCCAGCAGCTTACACCTGTGGCTTTTACAGAATATATAGTTTAATATTTGTACTTCCATCTGACAGTCTTGCTTTTGGTTTTTGTTTTGTCTTGTTTCTATTCAAGGAAAACACATACCTCCTCTTAGTCTGTGTTAAGGAAGAAGTCTCTGATTTTATTCTGATAGTTGTTTCTGGTTGTAGGACTCAGCTCTTGAAATGTCAAAGCCAATTTAAAGCAAGTGGCATGGAATTTTATGTGATGACTTATATCAAGTATTTTGAGAGTGAGTGCCCCACAGCCTGTCTCTGCCTGTGACCTGCTCAGGGACTCCAGTAAGCAAACCCGGGGCATCACTCATGGTTTCCATTCTAGCCCGCGGAAGAGCAGCTCAGAATCCTCCTCTGCTCCCTCTGCTGGCAAGAGTGTTTAACACACGATGAGTCCATTGATGACCCAGCCCTGCAAGTAGCTCTAACTAATCACCTTAAGGATGTGGGTTCTATTTTGTGCTTTCTTTATCTTACTTGGGTAAACATACTCTGTTCCTTTTTATTTTTACCCCGATCAAGGACTCTTTGAAGGTGCTTATAAGATGCCTTCACATGGAAGGTAGGTTCGCATAGGGAAAACTCACCTGTGTCTGTCTCCTTCACGCTATTTCTGACACCTTTGGTGACCAAATGTGTGTGTAGGGGGTTTTCCCTGCCCCAAAAGCTTCTCTGACACCAGCTGGGTGTCCTGCGATTTAACTCATTTCTGACACTCTATGGAGACAGAACCAGATCCTACAGGTTAAGGGCTCAATCCCACCAGACACCCCCGCCCCCCTTCATACGCCAGTGGCAAGTCCACATTGTCACCTGTGCTTCTGACCCATCAGCCATCAATCGGGGGTTCCCACGACCCCCTCCTCAGGTTCAGTTAATTTGTTCCAGCAGCTCACAGAACATAGGAAACTCGTTTTCTGGCTGGATCACTGGTTTATTATAAATGGATAGAGAACTCCGGAGCAGCCAGATAGAGAAGATGCTTCCAGAAGGCGGGCTTTGGTGCTCCTCCCTGGCACGCCGCCTGCCCCACAGTCTCTCGCACGTGCCTTCACATCGTGCGCTCCCGGGTTCCTTTGCTCTTAATTACCGCTTTGGGTTATGTCTTGTAATCATTCACAGCTTCTTGTTTCCTGATGCTGGAATTGTCCTCAGTTTGGTCCACATGAGCCTCTTCGAATGGTCTCTTCTGTCCTTTTATCACAATCCCATTGCTCTTTGCTGCTTCCACTCTTTCTGGAACCACGTCCCGAGTTCATACCTTCCCTGCCCCAGGCTGGAGTCAACCATGTCTTCCGGTAGTTTCTGTTAGTAGTTTTTGTTTACCTTTTGTCATGTATGTAATGTAGGAACAGAGATATGTGCCATTGATGAATAGGTGTCTACTGAGATGAACCTTCAGACACTTTTTATTGAAGGAGTAAACCATGAAAAGGTTTTGCAGTCGTTAAGTATAGCGTAGCTACTTCCCGGTTTATTTTCAAGACCTGACGAAGAGCGTCTGTGTGTAAATGGCATGTTCGCTCTTACTTCTGTACCTTTGCGTCTGCCTTTCTTCCTGCTGGGAGTGTCTCTTCCCCTTTCTCCACTGCCCATTCTCTCGGCCAACTTTTATTCTTTTGCCGGCTGGTACAAACGCTAACCCTGCATCGCTTCCCACGCGGTCCTGTTCCCTTCCCCCCTTTACCTACCGGTCATGCTTTACTTAACTGCATGCTCACTGTTTCCATCATCTTTTTCTCGCCATGATGTAAAATCATTGGGAGCGCTGTGTGCTTTTATCCTTGTATCCTTTGCATCTAACTCCGTGCTGTGATAAACATTTATTGAGTAACAAGCAATCAAATCAGTGATAATCTGGGTATTTTTCCTTCTCCTCTTACCTTTGTGCCACCTGTCTCCATTCACCATCAAAACTGTATTCAGTCCCAGCACCAGTTCTCTTGTATGAACATCTCGCATTGGGGAGAAATAGCAGGTCTATTTTTCACTTTGACCCAAGTCTCTCACCAAGCAGACCTTTTCAGTATTGTGAAATTCTAGGTACGCAGCAGGGTCAGGATCTCCTTACCCACTCATTTGTTTGGAGGCACTCAGTTTTGGTTTCCAGCTTGGTCGTTTGGTAACAGTGGGCCGCCTCCTGGACGGGAGGGGTTCATTTCCTACGTGGAAGGAGTGGGGCCCAGAGGCTCGTAGCTGGCCATCTACCACTGCGTGAACACGAGGCAAGAGAAACAAGCCACGTTCAGAGCTGGTGTAGATCCTTGTCGTTAGACCAGGGCACACACATTAGGAAGTAGCAGAAGGAAAAGTCAGGCCAGAAGAACTCACCCTCCAGGCTGAAGGATGCAGACTATTCCCTGGAGTGACTGGGGAGCCACTAAAGGCTGAGGAGGCGGGATTCCTCTGGGATTATTAGCTTTGGAGCCATAGCATGATGTATCTTGGCCCATCCCATCTGGTCTTGCTGGCTTTACCTGCAAGGTACTCACTGCCACTTGGTGGGGACCCAGATCACTGCCAGACCTAGTGCCAGCTGCTGTAATATGGGCCCCGTGCTGCCCTGGCTGTGACTCTTGCTGCCTAGCCTGTCCTCCTTAGGGCACACCCTGTCCTCTTCCCTCCCTTTCCCTCCAGAAGGACCTGCATTGCATTTCTACTCAGAATAACAGTGCGGGGCATCACTCTAAAGCCTGCAAGCTCTCTGCAGGCCATTTCCTGGCAGCTCTCTCTGGCCTTGTCTCCCCACCGCCTTGCTGATTCTGTACCTCCGTGCTGGCTTCTTCCTTAAGTTTCTCAAAAGTGCAAGTTTGTTTCTCCCTCTTTGCACTTTGCATTTGCACTTGCTGTCTCCTCTGCTGAGGGCCGCTCTCTCTCCACGCCTCCCTTAGTTCAGGCCTCTCCTCAGAGTCACCTTCTGAGAAAAGACCTCCCCTGAACACCCTCATCATTGTCCACCTCCTTTCTTTGCTTTGTTTTTCTTCTTTGCATTTAGAGCCACCTGACATGGTGTGTGACTCCTTCATTTTTACTTTATTATCCATATTCCCCATCTCCCCACCGCCCCCCCCCAGTGCATGAGTTTCCTAACTTGGGCTGTGGAGGGGGGACCCTGCATGCCTTGTTCATGCTGGTCCCAGTGCCGAGACAGCACACAGAAGGGACTCTGTAAATACTCGGTGAATGAACGGGCCAGGCTCAGGTATTAGATCTCCCCGGGGCCTGGTGTTGAACCTCTGGGTGCAGAGAAGGTATTCGTGTGTTTATTGGAGGGACGCCTCAAACCATAGAGAGTCTGCACGAGCCTAGCACAGTGCCTTGCACGTAAGTGATGATGGCGGTCTCGTCCCTTGGAGGCACCACCCGCAGCTATCTTACTAGTTTCTAGGATAGCTTCACATGGAATGAGTAGTGTCGCTCGGACCCCGGGCCACTGGAGACGAGTTAAGAGCCCTGTCCTTCGTGAAGTGACATATCCCCACTTTTCATTCCCTCGTTGGAAGAGGCAGAGCATTAGGAAGAGCTGTGAGAGGTGACCACAATAATGACTCAGCGAGCCGAGATGATTTGAGTCCCAGGCAAAGCAGAGCTGGTGTTAGTCCCTGGCAAGTGCCTGTTGTTTAAATGGGCTGTTTTGAGGGTTGCGGTCAGGTAATTATCACACTGAGTAAAGGAAGTCGGATATACCAAGTAGATTGTCTTTTACCTCGTTTGTGTTCCTGTACAGTTAAGTTCTGAGATGAACTCCCTGGTATCATTTGGGATGCGCTGTGAGCGGGGTCACCGTTTACAGACCTGAACCAGGAGGGTAACAGCCTGTCACCAAAGAGACTTTGTTTAGTGATCAAAAATGAGGGGTGTTAAATACAAAGAAACCGTATTGAACATGTGTGATGATGCGTCTTTTCAGGCCAGATCTCCTCTGGCTTCATTGATTCATGCAGCTCCCGGGGAATGTCTTTAGGACACTGGTGGCACTTCCAGATGCCTCCCTACACTCGCACCCTCAGGCACTGGGCACCGCTTACTCTCAGTCAGTCAGAACTGGAGGCTCACCCTCTTCTTCCTTAGACCTTTGATCTCAAGTGTTTGGCCTCCCCTCCCCCTCTGCCTGCTCTCTGCTGGTGGAGCTTTGATTCTGGCCAGAGGCAGCCCCAGCCTGGGGCGGGGAGTGTAGTCTGGCTGGTCCCAGCACCGGTGGAAACCACCCCCCCCCCCCGCCCCCCTGCTCTCCCAGGCCACTGGATTGGCTGGTCAGTTTGGAGGGGGGTGTGGCATGGCCCCTTGCCCTTCTTTCTTGAGCACTGAGCCTCATGGAGTTAGGTCACTTTCCAGAGTCTCACAACTTTGTTGGTATTGAAACGTCCACTTGAATCCGGTTCTGTCAACCTTGAATTCCATTTTCTTGCCTGCTGATTCTCCTTGATTGAGTGACGTGAGGGATTCATCTGGCCGTTTCTGGTGCTGCCTGTCTGTCCACTGGGTCAGTGTTTTTGTTTCTCCTGAAGCTCTGTTTCTTCCCATCCTTCAATCACTGTATCCAGTTTGCCTCCTCGTGTGGGTCTCTGTGCTTCTTTCCTTCTCGTCGTTTCCGAGTTCCTGTGTTCGTTCTGCCAGCTCAGACTGCCTTTGGCAAAGTCCACAGTGGATCGGCATCCTTAAAAAGAGGAATGTGGTCATAGGGCAGATGGCAAAAGGGGACATGTGAGGCTGGCCCACCCACATTAACCCACAAGCCGGAGGAGTGGGGCTTGGGGGCTAAGATGTTGGCCAGAGCTCTCTCTGCATCCTCTGGCCCCTCCTGGGGAGTTCTGTAGGTGCCCCCGCTCCTGGGAGGGATGCCCAGAAATCAGAGCCCCCTGAGCACTGTGGCTCCACGGTGTGGGTGTACCCAAAAGGAGGTTTGGTTTGTTTTAGCAGTGCCCAGCTCTGAGCGGATGAAAGGGTATTTGATGTTCTGCATTGAGTGGACTTTTCTGTTTAGTCTGTAAATACCATCTCAGAATTACTTCTCCATTAGTAAGAACCATGGTTACATCTCATCCCTTCCAGAAATTGGAGCTTATAAGTCATTTTAAGGTTTGAGGAAGATGCTCAGTCACTTCAGGATTTCCTGTCTGGGCCTCTCCAAGTTAGTTTTCTTTGTCACTTGCCCCCTGGTTAACCCTGCCCAATATGGGCATGATGTAGGCTTGTCCATAAAGCTCTTCTGGCCCCAGGAACCCTGAGAAGTCTAGCCCTGTGTCCACTGTTGAGATTCTCTCGGGGTCACTGGGCTTAAGAGTGGCCTGAGTATTTGATAAGTTTGGGAGGGAGGGACCTCAGCGGTTTGCCCTGTGGCCCAGGTGGCCTCAGGAGACCTCTGTTGTGGAGCGTTACTTGTCCAAAGCTAAACCCGAACTGATGAGTCCTGGCCTGTAATCTGTATTTGTTAACCAGCCATCATCTAACCTTTGAGGTCTCTGTGCTCAGCCCAAGCAGGAGAGGTAGGAGATGTGGCTACCAGGTGAAGTGTGTGTCACCTAGAAAGGGATTGGCCATCTGGGAACATGTTGTCTCTACTTTAGTGTTTCATGTAATAACGCACCAAGATAGATGTGGTTCTCTATGGGCTCTGATGCGATGAGGAGCAGCTGGAAAGATGCAGAAGGGAGCAGAGTAGGGTCATCCTAGAGGTGGCAGAATCAGCAATATAAGGAGAAAGGGCAAGGCGGAGCCGGTGAGGTCTCTGGGCAGCCCAGTGTGCTCTCTCTTGTGAAATATCTTCCGGGGATGGAGACCAAGAATTTCAAATTCTGTTGAGTTCAACTTGCAGGGCTCCAGGCCTAAATGATCCTCCCATCACTTCCCTAGAAAAGGAGACTGTGCCCGGCAGACACTGTGTGCACAGACGCAAGCCACCCCTCCCAAGTACTAACTGTCTCGCTCTTTGCTCATGCCAGCAAAAACCCGGGCGGCCGACTTGTTGGTGAACCCCCTGGATCCACGGAACGCAGATAAAATTAGAGTTAAAATTGCCGACCTGGGAAATGCTTGTTGGGTGGTAAGTAAAGTTTTCTTTCTAGAGCATTTTGGTCATGATCATGGATTAGAAGACGCTTTTTTTTTTTTTCTTTTTGCATGTCTGTTTTCCTCTGTACTAATACAGTGTGTTCCCTTCCAGCATAAACACTTCACAGAAGACATCCAGACGCGTCAGTATAGATCCATAGAGGTTTTAATAGGGGCAGGTTACAGCACACCTGCTGACATTTGGAGCACAGCATGCATGGTAAGAACGGCCTTGGCCATTTCCTTCAATGTAAAGGCCCATCCCGCAGCGCTTATCATGGGACAGTCTCACCAGTACGTGTGGTCTGAGTTTTCCCAACTGCGGAGTACGTCTGCTGTGGGATGAGTGAGGGCAAGGTTGCGGTCTTGAGCGCCTTGAGAGTTGGAAGAATTCTTCTCAGACGTGTTCTAGGGTTTAGCCTGCTTTGGTCTTGTGACAGACGACCTCTACTCAAGGCCCTCTTCAGCCCACCACCCTCAGGAATCACAGCCTCCTCTGTGGTGGCAAAATGGCTTCAAGTAGTTCTGTCTGGTTTCTGAAAGATTGTGGGCTGTACCCTTCCCTCGTGCCGTGGAGGAGGATGAGACAGCAGTGTCTTCAGGAAAGATTGTCTGAGGTCGAAAGGCGGGAGGCCTTCTCAGTGACCTCTGACAGACCTTCTGTCCTTACTGACAAGGAAAAGGATTTCCCCACACACCAGTGTTTAATCTCTCCTCCTTTATATATAAGGCCAAATCTAGAGAATATTCTGGCTTGTTGCTGTGGGCTGTCCACTGATTTCTGAGACACCAGTAGCCGCCCATAGTCCCTTTGATGGAGTCTGTTCCCATAGAGAAGACGGAGATGTTTTTTCTCGGGGTCTCAGGACGCCTCTCCCCGCTGTGTATCATACTGGTTTGGGCTGCATCGCGGGTTTACTTGTGTCTAGACCCTCCCCCGGCCCTCACCAGCGCATCATTTTCTCACTTGCTGCCGACCTGTGAATTGATGAGCACCGGTGGGCCCTCTTCCATAAGCCGATTTCAGTTTCTCTTTCTTGGCCCTGTTTCCTAGCCAGTTCAGCTCCTTCCTCTAAGTGGGTTGTGCTTTGTGGTCCTGTGCTGGAAGGGTGTGTGTGTGTGTGTGTGTGTGTGTGTGTGTGTGGAAAAGGGGGTGCTATTTCATGTTTTTCTTATTCCATCCCCCCCCCAAATTCTCTGATATATTTAAAATGAAAGACTGTATGTGTAAAGCTTGGCACTTTTCTTCTCACTAAAAAGAGCAACAGGCAATATATGTAATTGTCTGTTATTCAAAGATTAACAATTCTTCTGAGTTTGCTGTATCATATGCCCCCTGGTGTTACAGCAAGAAGCATGGTGCTGGACAATATGGAAAAATAGTAGTTGTTTGTGTAAAATTATCAAGATCTGAGGCAACAGATGTGGCCAGATTGGAAACATCGTGCCTTTCTGGTCCCACGTTGCTCTGACAAATAATACCAGATAATTTTTAAAATTAAGTTTTTCAGTGAGTATCAAAAACTTCAGTCTTTGCTGTGTGAGACATGGAAAAGAACAGTTAAAAAGATTGGTGGGCATGTGATGGCTGCTTTGAATTTGGAGGCTGCTGTGCAGAGAGGAGTGAGGTCCAGAGGGCAGGAGGGGGCGGAGGGCCCGGACGCGGTGGGAAGCAGAGGTTAGGTCAGTAGGAAGGGAGCACTTTCAAAAATTGGAGCTTCGGGGGAGAAATGTTCCATTCCAGGATGTGGTGAGGTCAGGCCTTACTTGTCCCCAGCAACACAGGAGGGGCCCTGAATTAGACTCCAAGAGCTCTTTCAACTCTGAAATCCTGTGCTTCTAATTTGGGGTGTTAAATTTTGGTGATATAACTGGAAAAATAGGACAAGATCACAGAGACAGGAGAATAATGGTGGAGCTCAGTGCGATTTTATACCAGGTTGTCTGTCTTGCCTTCCATTAGATTAGGACTCGCCCCTCCACACAGTCTTCACACCCTGGCCACTCCTGCTGCTGTGAACAGTGCTAGAGTCCATCTCCTTTCTCCTGCCTCCTGCTCCCCTCAGACGAAGCATAAGCTCCCTCGGTGCCTCAAAGGCCGCTTACGGGTTGTTGTTTTAATGAGGCAGATGTTGGAAGCGTGATTGTTCTGGATGGGGGTCAAGCCATCATTCCCCACCCCCACCTCCCATCCCTGAAGGCCAAGGCTGAGAGGTCCCCTTCTGTTCTTCTCAGACAACCTGGTAAACACGAGGCAGTGTTTCTCTACTCCTGTCCTTTTGTCGAAGTTTAGAAACATAATATTATATTAAATTCATAATTCCAGTCTATACTAAAGCTCTAGTTGTTCTTGGTGGTGAGGCCTGGAGTCCTTTGATGGCATAAATGGCATGAAGACTTGCAGAGGCCCTACTGGGGTCGCGAGCTCCTGCATGTCAGCTGGTGTCTTTGCTCTCATCGTGGAGGAGGGCTCTTAGAGCCGGAGGAGAGCACCAGAATGAGGCAGAGAAACTGAGATATGTGTCCCGTTGAACCTCTTTTCCTTTTCTTGAGTCTTGGGGCCCCTCCCAACGTAAGTGTATGTGATCTAAAAATTCTGCGTGGGCCGAGGCATCGATTGCTGTGTACTTGTGTGTCACAGGCCCAGAGCAGGTAACGTCTACAGGCTCCGCGGTGAGCCATAGTCAGTGCCCTAGAAATAAGAAAAGGCAGACTGGCAAAGTTCACTTGTTCAGCACTGGTCCCATCACAGAAAGAATAGGTGACCTTATTTATTCAGAATCGGGTACTTGGTGTGGGGGGGAGGGCATTTCAAGAAAGAGGTGTCTGGTCTCCCCAGGACCTGAGAACAGAGTTTGCTCCAGGGGAACGTCTCCCAAGGGGGTCTGGTCAAGTACAGACGAAGGAATCCAAGATTCCCAAGCATGAAAAATCCCAAGTATTAAAACAGTAACAATAGAGATTATAGCAGAAGTAACCTACGGAGTTGAAGGCGGTAATCTTTAACCGGCGTGAGGGCAGGTTGTGAAGCATGAGGGCCCACATTTCCATCGGAATTTCTGCATCAGCTCTATCACATGTGGCCTTCCTGTTAAGGAAGTCTTGTCACTCCCCAGAGAACCGGGACCAGATGACACACACGTGAGCCCCCATCTTCCCTCACATCTTCCTTTTCTCTTTTAAACCATTTCTGTGTAGGCTTCTTTGACTTGAGTGTTTCATTGGAAACACGTGGGTGCTAATCGAAACAGTCTTCTTTCAAAGAACACTCAGTTGACCTACCTTAGTGTTAGGCTGTAAGAAATAAATTCAACCTGATTGAAATGTGTTTGAAAATGTGTGAGGAGAGAGAGTTCTCAGGGGAGGGTTAAGGAGCAGCCGTGGCCCTCTCCACGGAGCATCCGCAGTGGCTTCTTCTCCATTAGGGTTTCACCCTTTCCTCATGGCTTGTAGGCTGCTTAGTTGTGTCCTGGGCGGGGAAGACCCTTCTGGCTGTTCAATTTTCCCCTTGGATTTGTGACCAGATGTGGGGTTGGGTGGAGAGGAGAGGCCCCCGGTAAGGACTTTCCCTGGCCCTGCAGCGCCTGCGTGACCAGCTTACTCGGTGCTGGGACGGGCTGGGATGGGCATGTCCGTGTCCTGCGGGATCCTGAGTTCATGCACCGATGCTCTCATGGGGCTGCTGACAACCATCTTGTCACCCCACTGTCTTCCTTTCTTTAAATAAACAAACAAACAAACCAAAAAAATGGTGAAGAGATGTGGTCCTGGCCTGAGTGCGTCCACCTTCGGTTTGTTAAAGACAGTGCTAGGAGACCCCCTCCTGACCCACTCTGGTCATGAACAGAAAGAGGAAATGGGTGGGTGCGGTGATGGTTCATCAGGGGTGGGAGTGAGGAGGGCCCTGATCCGCAGGCATCTGTGACAGAGGTCTAGGCTCCTGAGCACCTTTTAGAACCACAAGATCCAATACAAAATAGAAGTAAGTATAGAAAAACCAAAAAATAGGATTTAGCCTTTTCCTTTGAAAAACAACAAAAAAAATTTTTAAACGTGGTATTCCATCAGCAGAGCAATAGCAGTTGCCATCTTTCTATAACATTAGCAAATTAAACCCATGGTCCTGAGCTTTTTTTTGTTCTTTTTTTTTTTTTTTTTCAACGTTTATTTATTTTTGGGACAGAGAGAGACAGAGCATGAATGGGGGAGGGGCAGAGAGAGAGGGAGACACAGAATCGGAAACAGGCTCCAGGCTCTGAGCCATCAGCCCAGAGCCCGACGCGGGGCTCGAACTCCCGGACCGCGAGATCGTGACCTGGCTGAAGTCGGACGCCCAACCGACTGCGCCACCCAGGCGCCCCCCTTTTTTTTTTTTTTTTTAGAACAAGGGGAGAAGAGTGTGTGGCAGAAATGGAAACAAAGGGCATGCTGGGGGTAGTGGTAGCCCTAGAGGCAGGCCGGCCCTCCTTGCCCTCCTCACCTGGCTCCTCCTGGCCCAGGGTTCAGAGCCTTCTGTTTGGCTCGAGGTTTTCCTTTGCTTGAGTCAGAAGTGGCAGAATTGATGAGATGCTGAAAATAGCTCCTGGTTACCAAGGCACGAGGGTCTTTGCTTCAAGAGAGCGGCAGTGCCCGCTTTCCCGGGACCCGATGAGCCTGCGTGGGGGAGGGCAGGCCTGAGTCCCTGTCCCACCGTCCACAGCTGGAGCACGTTCCCCTCCCCCTGCGCCTGCACACAGCTGCTTGTCGCTGTGCTTCTCGCAAAATGAGGAGAGGACACAGCCTTTACGTCCTCCAGTAAAGGGAATGTAGAAAAATTTCTGAAGCTTCTTTGAACTTTTAGGAAGTTCAGAGTTGAAAGAAAAAAGTTGGTGTTGAGCTCTTTTAGAAGGCTCTTGGGTTTGATCAGGTCCTCGGAAAACGTGGGTCTCTTGTATAAGGAGAGAAAGTTGCTGCCTCGGGGGCCAGTGTCTTTGAAGTGCTTAGCATGTCATCTGTTGTGTCCTAGGCATTTGAGCTGGCAACGGGAGATTATTTGTTTGAACCGCATTCTGGGGAAGACTATTCCAGGGATGAAGGTGAGTATTGCTGCCTGCCAAATACCTCAGGCTGGGCCTCCTGAGAGGCCTGAGCTTCTGGAGAGTATTGTGTTTCCCTACCGAAATAGAGCTGTGTTTTGGTTTTCAAACGCCCAGTTGAGATGCTTTCCCCTGAGCTTGAAGCCCCCTCAGGCACAGTGGACGGGCAGCTCTGCCCTCGGCCTGGGCCACCTCTCCTTCCTGCTGGCCTCGGCCTGGCGCTCAGCAGCCAGGGAAGGACAGGCTGTGCGACCCCCGAGGCTTCTCTGTGGTCCTTTTGTCCACCGATCTGCCCATTTCACTGTCCTGTCGGGGAGCTGAGTTGAAAACCTGGGAATTCTGGCCTGAATTCCATCTGTAAAGCTGACCATCTCCATGCTTATTTGCTTACAGTGCTGGGGTGGCCAGGGGTGAGCTGGCATCAGTCACCGTCCGATGTTCCAGATGGTGCCTGAGGCCTGCCAGCCCTAGAAGCCTCTGCATGGATGTGCTGCAGACATTGTTGATTTGAATCTATTTCTGATTTTTTACTAATTTCAATTTTTTTCCCTCTTCTTTTATCCCATCCTTCCCTTTGCCCCTCCCATTCCCATGTCCTGTTTTTCTCTCCTCCATAGACCACATAGCCCACATCATAGAGCTGCTAGGCAGTATCCCAAGGCACTTTGCTCTATCTGGAAAATATTCTCGGGAATTCTTCAATCGCAGAGGTAGTACCTCTTCTTTTTGAAAAGCGCCACGATGCAGACAGAAACGGGATAGCACTACTGATTGTAGCGCGAATGATGGCAGACATTTCTCCTAAATTCGAAAGGCAACCTAGCGAAATTCCTGTGCTGATTTAAAAGTTGACAGGGAAGACCGCACTTGACCTTGCCACGGTCCCCCTGTGCATCCGGCGGCACCGGCAGAGCCTGTGCTTGGATCATACAGGTCGCGCTCTGTTTCTGTCTGCGCGGGCGGTAGCAGTGTCTGCATGCAGTGTACTGATTAAACTGTCGTGTGTTTCTGTTTTGCTGGCAATGTTTCCCAATGCAGATCACATAGCATTGATCATTGAACTGCTGGGGAAAGTCCCTCGAAAATACGCTATGTTGGGAAAATATTCCAAGGAGTTTTTCACCAGAAAAGGTAACGGTATTTATGCAACACTAATTTTCAGCATAATCCTCTCCCAAAAGGAGAAATTGTGCATTCACGTTTGGGCAGTGGAGAAAGACCTGGACCTTGTTACAGCTGGGGGATTCTGCTGAAGAAAGCTCTCAAGAAATAAGCTTCAACCATCTCCCATCTGTGGAGTACGGATTTTGTAAGAGTACCACTTCCCGGAACCCTCGGTCTCCTCCCTGCCCTCTCCTCTCCTAATCTAAGCCCAGTCTGTGTATTCACGGATTTGTGAAAAGGAGTTTAAGTGGTTTTTGGAAACCAGCTAGACTTCTCTTTCCATTTCTCATGTTGTTCATGGAGCCTGAATGTTTTTGCCGTGGAGTAGAGGCAGCCTGGGGACAGGACTTTGTGAGCGTCCCTCTGTGTCCTGCTGGGTGTGTCTGAGCTCCTTATGACGTGGGCGCGGGCTGCTGAGACCCTGTGCCCCCTGCTCTGAGAAATGATGTTCTCTTCTCCCCTGCACTATTGACATTGTGTTAATAGCTGATTTACTTTAGTAAAAAGGCGCCAGGAATTTATTTTTAAAGAACCCCTTCCCGGCACCATATTGTTTTGTGTGAGCATGTTGGACCTCTTAATTATGTTTTTCCAGCTTGAATTTTTTTTGGCGGTGAGAGGGAGCAGTTGCACCCCCTTTAATAAAGAACTTTTAAAGTTGGTTTGAGTAGGATGTGGAGTTTCTAGAAATTTCTGAAAGTCCAACATGCTCTATCGCTTTCTGCTTTAGTCAGATTTGGAGAACTGGCTTTGACTTTTTATTTTCCTATGAGATAAGGTATTCTTCTAGAGTCATAAATCCTTATTATACCCTTTGGTGATGTCCAGCCACCCAGTCCTTGTTCCCTCCTTTAAATTACGCATCCCCGTTAAATGCGCAAGACTCGAGAACGTGCTGTGCCGAAGCCAGCAGTTTCCTGTTCCACTTACTCTGAGCACAGCGACCACTGCTCCCGGCTTTCCTAGGACCACCCCATGGGCAACCTCTGAAATGTGTAGCTAGATGCAGTTATTTTCTCACTACCTTTTAGAGGCTTATCACAGGGAAAAAAAATGGTCGGGAAAAACTGCTCTTCAGACAACCTGTGTCGATTTTGGTTCTGAAGACCCACCTGGACTTTGAGTCTGGGTCTCATGAGCAAGGTTATGGTTCCCCTCACACGTGGGCCCAAGTAGGCTTGAGGCTAATAGAATGGCTTTGCCACTGAGCTCTGTTCTGTGACAGCATGGTGTGAGGCTGGGCACGTCCTGTCATGTCATCTCTGCACCTTCCATTTCCTACGCAGCACGTGGCACCCTAGTAGCTCATGTCACGTTTGCTGAGGCAGAGTTGTAAACAGGAAAGGAACTGCTCTAAACACGACGGACTTCTAGACGGCAGTATTGCTGAGAGAGCGGGCTAAGTTTCCGTAGGAAACTTCTTAAAAATGGTTGAAGGGCTGAAGCAAGGGAAGGCTCTGGATTACTGTGGCTTGGGATTCAGCGTGACCTGAGGAACTCTGTTTTAATCAAGGCGGAGCCCTTCTTCCACATTTCAGAGTGTTTTCACAGCCTGTGAGAGACGGCCTGGCCCCTGGGAGGACTTGGCTGGACTTGCAGTGAACCCCCAGCCGCAGCCATCACCACTGTCAGGTGGAGGCTTGGAGGGGAGGGTGGCCAAGAGCTAGCAGCCTAGTCTGTCATGAAGTAGGGGACATGGCTGACCTGCTGATGCTCTAGGGAGGGGACGGGCACTGGAGGGCGCTGGACCTTACTCAGCACCTGCTCTGTCAGCCGAACAGAGAATCCGCCACAGGCCGACGGACAGGTTCCGGCATCAGGCACAGAGGACCAACAGCCAGTAAAGCCACACGGAGTTTTTCCTCTGCAGCGAGGAGCTTCTCAGAAGGTCTGGGCTCTGCAGTTTTCCCAGCGCAGCGTCTGTGGGTTGGGAACCGCTTACTATCTATGCACAGCGGGGAGGAAGAGGGACACGCACTGCAGGAGGGGACCCGAATGCTGAGGAGGTGAAGTCCTGCTTGTCCAGTGGCCTGGGATCAGGTTCGTTCCCAGAGGCAGTGCTCTGAGGCTCTTGGCGCCAGTTGGGCGTGGCTCCCAGGGATGGCACCTGGTGGGTACCAGCCCCGAAGCCCCTCCTCACCCCATCGGCAGGTGCTGTCTTTGAGCGGGGTGGGGGGTGGGGGGGGTGGTGGGGAGGGGTGGGCTGACCAGCGATGCTGGTGAACTGATGTCGCATAGCAGGTGGCTCTGCTCAGAGCTCCCTGCGCGTAGCCCTTCAGGCCGGAAGGCGGCGTTCCTGTCAGCCTTCCTGTCAGCAGCCCTGCTCCTAGGGCCACTCGGAGTCTGTGCGTGACCACTGCCTGCTCCCCGACGGGGGTACGGAGTGCTTACCTGGGACTGTGCTGCCGCAGTGTCCCATTATTACTGCACATGCGCTTTAGGGCCTGCATGCACGGGCTCCGCCAGGGAGCTTGTTGGAAGGTGACCAGGGTCGAAATACATTTGGCCTCCTTGGTAAAGACAGACCAGACGCATTGTGATTCAGTGTTACTGTGGTAACTAGGGTCCTTTCCCCTTCATTTGGATATGAGGGAGAATTTCTGACTAGGCAAGTGATTGGGAATTGGGACCCAAGTCCTTTCCTGATCATTGTTTATTTATAATAAGTGGAGATCAGAAGGGATTTAGGGCTTTTACAGAAGTCACAGAAATAATATTTTGATGAATGAGGGTGTGTCATGAAAATAGATTTTACCATGTCCCCCAGGATGAGAGGAATGATTTGTTACACAAAAGATGGGTTTTGGCATGCCCCCCCTAAGGAATGTGTGCGGATATACAGTTTGGAAGTAAGGAGATCTTAAATGTATCCGTTAACCTTTTTTAAGTGCCTGCATGCCAGAACTGACAAAGAGAAAAGCAAAATCAGAAGCTGTTATTAATTTGCTTGCATCCCCTTGGAAAATAGCCAACGATTGAGAGGGAGTGAGCAGCACCCTACCCTGCTCTTTGTCCTCCTGCGGGAGACCCAGGCCACATCTTCACCCTGATGCCTGTGAGGAAGAGCATGGGGTCTGTGTGTTAAAGCTAAAAACCAAGCGCAGCTAAGTGACCTCTTCTTAACGTACAACTCTGGGTAAAATGACTGTGACTAGTCTGAACAGTCATTCCTTAGCTGGGAATTTTCCACGCGAGCTGGATGTTTTGGCAAAGGAAGGTAGTTACTGTTCTCATCCTGTTACAGTTTGATAACCAGCAGGTTAACTCCTCTGGGTGTGGACATTAGCCACCAAATGTCTTTCACAAAAATCCTCTTCACCAGTGTATGAAGATGTGCCCCACTAGAAGTAAGCACCTCTGTGCATTCTGCCCCTGCTTCTGTCCTGTTAGGGTCTGAGGTGTGTGTGTCCCCCCGCCCCCCCCCCCAAATTCATGTGTGGGAATCCTAACCCCCAAAAGTGTTAGTATTAGGAGGTGGGGGCCTTTGGAGAGAACATAAGGCCATGAGGGTAGAGCCCTCCTGGTTGGGATTAGTGCCCTTACAGAACAGATCCCAGACCACTCCCTTACCCCGTGCAGAGGACACGAGAGGGTCTGTGGCCCGGAAGGGGGCCCTCGTTGGGACCCAGCCCTGCTGGCAGCCGGATCTCAGACTGCCAGCCTCCACGACTGTGGGGAATAAATTCATTCTTATTTATAAGCCCCTCATTTTGGTTGTATTTTGTGATAGCAACCGGGATGGAGTGCACCTTGTCCCCAGGAAGTGTCCCAGTGCTTGTCAGGTGATGTAGCAAAAACAGTGCAGGCAGGAGTGCACCGTCCCACACTGCTGTACAGACGTTCTGTCGACACACGAGTGGCCATTGTTTTAATAAGACATACTGTTGGAAATATCAGAGTAGTTAATTTTTTTAAAAAAACGGTTTGATTCTAGGGAAGGGCATCACGTGGGCTGGAACGTGTGAGAGTGATCTGTTGTGTGTTGGACCAGAGACCTTAAGTGCAGTTCAAAGCATGCAAGAAGCCTGTGCAGACAGGGCACCCGGGTGGCTCAGTGAAGCATCCAACTCCAGGTTTCAGTTCAGGTCACGGTCTCACAGTTTGTGGGATCGAGCCCCACACTGATGAGCCTACTTGGGTTTCTCTCCTTCTCTCTGCCCTTCCCCTGCTCATGCTCCCTCTCTCTCTCAAAATAAATAAACTTAAAAAAAAAAAAGAAAACAAGAAAGCCCGTGCAGAGCATTTTCAGTGCAATGCCGACACGCCCCCTGTGATAGGGCTTTGTTCTGCAGTCTTCATTTTTAGTGTTTGAGATGAAACTTGTTAGAACGATTTCACCTCCCCTCCAGAATCCCCCACATCAACAGATTCTCTTACTTGTGTGAAGATCGAAGCCCGCCGTAGGCTTCGGGCCCGTGTAGGCTGGCGCTGTCCCGTTCATCATCTAGGCCTCAGGTGGTGAAACCCGTTGGTCGCCGCGGTTTGCTGACTGCACAGGCAGGTGGCAGGTGCCAGGCTCGGGCACGAGGCCACCTTGGGGATGCGTGGGGCTGATCTCCCCATGAGCCGGGCCCTGTGCAAATGACTAGAAAAGGTTCTTCACACTAGTGAGTCTAAAACTTTTAAAACGTGTACTTTAATACACGTTTTAATACAGTTTCACTTTAAGCATCACTTCTGAGTTGTGAGCACCCTCTGTGAGATCAGGACCCCGGTCTGTCTTGTTTGGTGCGGGATTCCCCACAGCCCGGTGCCCAGTAGTCACAGAAAATAACTTCAGACTAGAAACATGAACCTGTGTTGAGTCCTCCTTTCTGGAGAGCGAGAAGCAGGTGACACTGTGTCCCCCTTGGCCCAGGACGGCCCTCGTGGCACCCGCACGCCCGCACACATGGCCCTGTTTGAAGGCTTGCGTGGTCTAAGGCCCTCCCTTGCTAGGGTCGGGGTGCAAGGCGGGAGGGTACGGTAGGGATGGTGCGGTGCCCTGGAGGCAGACTGGAGGGACACTGGGCACACCACAGAGACATTTTGGAAAATAACAGACCACAGGCCACAGCTGATCATAAGTCTGAAACTAGCGCTTTAATCATTTCATTTTGAATTTGAGCATATGATGCAGAAAAAGTAATGAAATTATTGCTCTCAGCTGTTCAGTTCTAGTTAGTTCATCCCACATATTCCTGTCGTTTATCATGATTAGTGTGTATTTTTACTGCGTGCATTAACACAGTGTTGGGGTTCTTTTAAAGCTATTACTTTGTTTTAAGCTTTGTTCCAGTTTTTTAAGCTTTTGTTCCAGCTTTATTCAGATGTAATCCACATACCGTACAATTCACCCTTTTAAAGCGTACAATCGAGTAGTTTTTAGAATGTTCCTGAATTATGTAGCCGTCACCACTGTCTGATTTCAGAATATTTTTATTCTCGACAAGAAACCAATCCTTTGCCCATTAGCACTCATTCTGGTTTCTTTCCCCCTGACCCCTGGCAGCTGCTGGTCTTCTCTCTCTCTGGGTTTCTCTGTTCTGGACATTCCATGTAGATGGAATCCTACGGTGTGTGGACTTTGTGATGGTTTCTTCCATGTGTTCCGGTGTTTGAGTGCTCATGCACGTGGGTGCCTGTGTCTGTACTCTGCTTTTGATGTGTGGAGAGACCATGTTTGGTTGCTTCGCTCACCAGTTGATGGATATGTGGGTGTCTGCTTTTTGGCTCATATGAATAACGCTACTGTGACTATCGTACAAACTTGTGGATGGACCTGTTTTTACTTCTCTCTCTTTTTTAAAACTTTATTTATTGATTTATTTATTTTGAGAGGAAAAAAGAGAGGGGTGGGGGGAGCCTGCGTGGGGGAGGGGCAGAGAGAGGGAGAGAGAGTCCCAGGCAGGCTCTGCACTGTCAGCACAGAGCCCAGTGAGGGGTTCAGTCTCACTAACCTGTGAGATCATGACCTGAGCCGAAAATAAGAGCTGGACGCTTAACTGACTGAGCCATCCAGGTGCCCCTGTTTTAACTTCTCTTAAATCACTTGTGACAGTTGAAGTATAAAACTTAAATTTTGATGAAGTCCAGTCTTCTACTTTTTCCTTTGTTACTTGTTTTTGTTATTTGTGCTTTTGATGTCACATCTAAGAAACCATTTCCTGCTTCTAAGTCCCAGAGATTATTCTGTTTTCTACTAAGAATTTATAGTTTTAGTTCTTAGGCTTTGGGCTGTGATCCATTTTGAGTTAATTTTTGTATTTGTTGGGGGTAAGGCTTATACAGATACTGAACTCAGATATTGACCTACAAATTTGTAGGAATTTCTTCAAATTTCTAGTTTTGTGTCTTGCTTGTACCAGTATTTGTGGACAGGTTTCCTATCTATATATGCCGTGAAATTTATCTGAATCTATTTTATATCATGGTTTATTTTCTAGTTACCAGTATTCCCTGAAATACAGTACAAGGATTTCCCTCATAGTCTCCTATATGCTTATATGCTTAATTCTGGAATATTACAATTTCAATGAACAAAATAAAGTATTTCTCTTCTCACAGATCACTTAAAATGATATTCAGGAGAAGTCTGATGGAAGTACTTAACTTTTTTCCTTAAAAAGTACTCTGATAATCTGGGCCTGGCGAGTACAGTAGCAGGTCCCAAAGCCTTGACTTGGCAGGCGAAGGAGCCCTCCCTTGGGGCCTGTTTCTGTCCGTTTTCCTGGGCTCTGTCAGGGTGATTCTGCCCCCAGGGCGGATTAGGAGCACGAGGGGCTGCTGAGGGCAGGGTCATCCATCTGGCCTTGGGCTGGGCTCCCAAGGAAAGACAAAGTGGTACTCAGCGTTCTTTAGGAAGGAAAGGAAGGAGACGGTTTAAATGGTAAAGTCTTTCACTATTAAGTGTCTGGTTTTTTGCAGAATGTGTTGCAGTGGAACATATCTTGGTATACTTGCCTGAGAGAGAAGAAGTTGTCAAGGTAAAAATTTGTTAACTTGTCCAGGAGCCACTTGTACAATAGGAGCAGATAGTGAAAAACAGTCTCTCAAGCGTTTTCTTATTTCATTTTGTATTCTGAGTTGTGGTAGCAGAGGTGGCTGTTCACGAGGCTGGGGCTGGGGAGGGGACGGGGTCCCTGCTCATGGGATGAGCCTGTCCTAGCGGCGGATGTGCACGTTTGGGAGTTGAGGGCTTGTTATTAAAGAGCCTTTAGCAACCATTTGTGAGACTTGTTTGTTATTGAATTGAGCCTAAGAGTTTGTACATGGAATCATAGGGCCTAGGCAAGTTTATTTCCTGTGTTTTTTCTTGGCATCAGTTTTTCCACCTGTCTCCATAAGGCACATGCTTTTTCTTCGAGGTGGCACTTCGGGGTTGTCACGGTAGCGGTGTCGGGCACGTGTACCGATCGGACCTGAGGGTTACTGTGCCTGGTGCATATGCTCGTGTTACAGACAGCGTCTTCGCCCACAGGTTTTTTTGTGTGTGGGATTGATTACCTGGTCAAAGTGTGTTAGGTGTTCCAGTCAGTTCTTTGCAAATGTTTTTATCAGTTTATAGCTAGTTAGGTCTGAATAAATAGATTTTCAGGGCCTTTCAGCTTGTGTTGTTCTCATCACTGTTACTATGCAGATTTTAAGGCGGCTGTTGTGGTAACGCTTCTCTCTTTTCATGGAAGATTGAACCTAATTTCATGCCTGTTGATGGATTTTAAACTGGCCCCCTCCGAAATAGATCCCTCAATGTTCTGATAGGACTGTGCTTCTCAGCTGTTACATTCATTTGCAACCTCGGGCAGTGTTCGTTCCAGGTCAGAAGAGATGAAGGTCCGTGAAGTTCTCTCCCCCTTCCAGAGGACACGTTTTGGAATGTTCCATGTGAACTTTCTTAGTTTCCTGCAAACCTTGCTCTGGTGAGCTCCACGCTCTCTGTAAGCCCAGGAGAGCTGTATTACGGAAGATGCAGAGAGAGAAGCCACCTTCTAACAAAGCTGCTGTTTGGGGGGGTACCTGCTTTCCATCTTGAAGGGCGCTTTGAAGGTTACTCTTGTGATCATTCTCTTCTATTCTTCTTTTAGTACCAGACGCTGGGCCATATAATTTCCCTCCATGTTCCCAAGTAATATGAAATAGTATTCATCAGGTCGATGTATCATGGTTTGTTTCTGTAACCACGGTTATCCTGTCACTGAGCACCTGTGATTTTGCAAGTATGCGTACTGGGTGGGTGGGTGGGGTTGGGGGGATTGGGAGGGTGGTGCCAGGGTTTATTTTCTTAGGCTGGATTTCCAGAGCTGGAATTTCCAGATTAAAGGGGATGAGCTTTGAGCCATTGCTCAGACTCTGTTCTCATGGACACAGTCTTCCTTCTACAGGAGGGAACACTTTCTCCTCTCAGATGGCCCTTTCTCTACTCCCCTCCCCAAAACAGAGCTGACCTACAGTCTGTAAGCCATGCCGAACTCCGTCCTCCGTTTACTTTGCACAACATCCCTCCAACAAGAAACATTCCGTAAAGTTCTGTTTATCCCAGATCTGGTGCGCGTGACGATTGCAACTCCGTAGACATACCGGTTCACAGGAATGTAATTAAGAGAGAGTGGAGGCCGAGAGAAAAAAATCCTAGTGGGTGGGATTACAGGTCATTCCTCCTTCTGTTTTTGTACTTTTCTGTAACGTTCTTTTATTTTCTTTGTGATTAAAGAAAGAGGAGAATGGTCTAAATTGAGATGCGTAAATGCGTGAAACAGACCAGGCCTCCTGAGAAGACCTAGTAAGGAAGCATCTCTTAATACACACCGTGAGACACCTGGCTTGGTGGGTGGACAGAGCAAGTGGAAGAGGAGAGCACACCTGGCCCTCCCGTGGGGCTACATGTGGGGTGCCTGCCTCAGCAGGACCGGCCAGCGCTCTGAGCCCAGAGCTGTGCCTGTGCAGGGGGAGCGGGGAACGGGCCCCGGGCAGCCCTTCCTTGTCTCTGCGACCCGCAGGGGAGGCCTCTCTGCCTACAGGGGAGGCGCGTCCTGTCAACATTTCTAACGGGAAGAGAAAAGGAATTAATCCTAATGAAAGGTATCCTGACCTTTTGGCAGTTTGATTTAAATCAGCTTTTTTTCCTATTATGAAAAAGGCTGTCCTAGTTTTCAGACCATTTACTAGATCGTTGGTTGTTCTGTTGTGTTGGTCGGGGCTCCTCGTGACCTATGGTTTCTGTGGTGCAACTAGCACATGTTCAAGATTTGATGTCCTGATCTCTTAGATTTTACAGCCAGCGTGTGGAATTGAGTGGTGTTTGGTTCACCTTGGCCTCTAGAGCTGTGTTGTCTGGTACAGGAGCCAGTGGCTAATTGTGGCTGTTTAAACAAATTAAAACTTCAGTTCCTCAGTCGCACTGGTAACATTTCCAGGGCTCAGTAGTCACATCTAGCTAGCAGCTGCCATATTGGATTAGTGAGCTAAAGTACACCTGTGCCATCAAAGAAACTTCTCTTCAACAGCACATTTCTAGACGGAAGGACTCCCTTTTTCTTTGCATGGTCACATGCAGAAATAATGGTCCAAGGAGTTTATGCAGTGTGTTTCTTAAAGCTTTTTCTAAGCAAATTTACAAATTGCAGAAGATCCCACATTGGAGGGAGAGTGCCTTTGTCAGTCTTTGCAAATGAAAACATTCCGGGTGTGGTGCCCTGCTGGCTCAGCCGGTGGAGTCTGTGACTCTTGATATCAGGGTCCTGAGTTTGATCCCCACGTTGGTTATAGAGCTTACTCAATAATAATAAACTTAAAAAAAAAAAACCATCCTGGGGGACTCAGCACCTCTACTTACTTAAAAAAAACCTGGAACTGATTAGAACGAACTGTTCCCCTTTCAGTGAATCCCTTGTTTGCATTCGTCCAGCTTACGCAAAATAACACGGCCACAAAGACCTTTCATGGTCACTGCTTGGGGGGAAGCCGGCCTTTGGTGTTGCCTAGTGTTGGGCAGGTAGGTGTCCGCTTCACTGAAAACCTGGCCGGACCACCAATGGGAAATGCGCGTGTGGAGCTTCCTTGACACTGCCTGTTTCTTCCCCGTAGGAGAACTGCGGCATATCACCAAGCTGAAGCCCTGGAGCCTCTTTGATGTCCTTGTGGAAAAGTATGGCTGGCCCCACGAAGATGCTGCACAGTTTACAGATTTCCTGATCCCAATGTTAGAAATGGTTCCAGAAAAACGAGCCTCGGCTGGCGAATGCCTTCGGCATCCTTGGTTGAATTCTTAGCAGATCCTACGAGTAGAGCATTCTGAGCTAGCAAATGTTTTCCAGTACATTGGACCTAAACGGTGACTCTCATTCTCTAACGGGATTACAAGCGAGCTGGCTTCATCCTCAGACCTTTATTTTGCTTTGAGGTACTGTTGTTTGACATTCTGCTTTTTGTGCACTGTGATCCTGGGGAAAGGTAGTCTTTGTCTTCAGCTTAGTAGTTTACTGACCCACTTTCTTCTGGAAACAATAACATGTCTCTAAGCATTGTTTCTCGTGTGACATTCAAATGTCAGTCTTTTTTTTTGAGCGAAAAATACTTTCCCCCTTGTGTTTTGGCAGGTTTTGTAACTATTTATGAAGAAATATTTTAGCTGAGTACTATATAATTTACAATCTTAAGAAATTATCAAGTTGGAACCAAGAAATAGCAAGGAAATGTACAATTTTATCTTCTGGCAAAGGGACATCATTCCTGTATTATAGTGTATGTAAATGCACCCTGTAAATGTTAATTTCCATTAAATATGGGATGGGGACTCAAATTTCAGAAAAGCTACCAAGTCTTGAGTGCTTTGTAGCCTGAGTTGCATGTAGCGGACTTGAACTGCTCCCAGGAGCTATGCAGACTTTTCATTCCATAACAGCCCTTTTACATTGGATTTTAAACAAAGTGGCTCTGAGTTATGTCATTCCCTATATGGCACTTTAAAGCAAGAAAAGACATGCTTTCATTTGAAAATACGTACTATAGTTTTAGCACTCTCATTCATATTTTTGCGTATTTTTAAAAGTACTTTTAAGGAAAAAGAGCAATTTCCCTTTAAAAATGTGATGGCCCGGTACCATGTGGTGTTGCCTCCTCCAAACACTGTAAGTTAAACTCTACATAGATTAAATCGGACAACAAAAACCATGTGCAGTGTGTGGAATTAGAAATATATATATACACACACACACACACACACACACACACACATATATACGTATGTATATATATATAGTTTTTCTTTTTTGGAAAAGCTTACTTGTGTTTCTCCAAAACCAAGGTGTGGTATGTACAGTTAGCGGTGCAGTGGGCACGACCCTAACATCTCAGAGGTAACAGGGATCACGTTCATTCCATAGGCAGTTATATGCGTGGCTATAACAATTTTCTGAGCTTTTTCATTGTCTTCCCATGTATTGAAGTTGAGAAAATGATTTTCCCTTTGCAGGTTGCACACAATTTTGTTTATGCATTTCCTTAAAGTTTTAGAATCCAGGACACAAACCATAGTAGGCAATACGATTTTAGAATGTAATCTACAGAGGTGTATTTAGCCTCTTTTAGAAGTCAGTGGGTTGAATGTCAGGTTTTTTAAAAATTTTACATTCATTAAGGTGCCTCGTTTTTCTTGACTTTGTCCATTAACATTTATCCATATGCCTTTGCAATAACTAGATTGTGAAAAGATAACAAGTGTTGTAATAATAATCCATTGTTTGAGGTGCTTGCGGTTGTCTTAAAAATTAAAGTGTTTTGGTTTTTTTTTTTCCAGACATTGCCTTGGTCATTGGCCTATATTTGAAGTGATAGAATCAACAAACATGTGCTCTCCTTTTAGTGCAGTGTGACCCAAACTAAAGGAAGTATCAACATTCCTATTGCAGGAAATGTAGTCGCACAACATGCATTAAGGCTTACTTAGTACACGGAAATCATTCATTGTGTTGTAAGAGTAGAATATGGCTTTCGAAGAGCTGCTGTAGTACAGATTCATTGCCTAGAATTTCAGTGATTCCTCTTCGTGTTCCATGAAATCCATACTAATGACATAGTGTTTGAGCATTGCAGATTTTCTTCTCTCTTTTTACTAGTTTTCACTGTGAGGGAACAAGACACAGTCCTTTAGGAGTTAGCATGGTAATCACATACCGCTGTGAGGTGCAACAGAACCACTTACGAAATGTGCATGCCGAGGTTTTCCGAGGAGGCTGTAGGTTACCACGTAGGTTCTACGACGGATGGTTGCTGCAGACACAGTTTCCGTAGGATCCGTTCTTACAAGAACCACAAAGTATATGTCTTCATCTTCCCCTAACTGAAGAATTTGTATCAGGGTTATAGCACACTTGAATGAAATGTGTCTAATGCAATTGCAGCTCATGTTAGAAAATAAACTAGATTGTTATGAATTTTGTAAAGACCTGTCCCTAATAAGAGCCTAACTGGTGTACAATGTTAAAAAAAAAAAATGTTCTAGAAGGAATATATGTTTGTATTAGGTATAGTATGTTTTTTTTGGCAGGAACCTGGTGGCTTGAGTTTAAAGAATACATACAAGCCGAGCGAGAAGCGCTGGTTATACGGAACACTGCAGCCGGCTCGGACGTTCTAGTGAACGTCCTGCTTTCCCCCTCTGGTCCACATCAGGCCTTCATGGAGAAGGACAAGCAGTGGACCACATACATGATGATAGCAGATGAGAGGCTGTCTGGCTGGAAACTAGAACTGCCCAAAGGCTTAAAAAAAAACAACAGATACAGGAGCTTCAGAAAAGCCTAGACTTTTTAGGTGAAAAGCAATTTACTGACTGACTTCTTCCTGTGCCTGGATCATACGTAACAGTTAACAGGAGAAACCACTGTCCTTGGGCAGATAACTTCAGTTTGTATCCACAGCTGGGATTATTCCTTAAATTCCGCTTTTAAATTGTCCATTTTTTTTTTTTTTTATGACTTCAGTGAAATTTTGGTAGAGGACAGCATTTGGGAGTCCGTGTGTCCTTCATCGAGGAGTCGAGGAATTATGCAAGATCCTGCAGTTTATAGAAAAGTTTCTCTATACATGATTTGTGTAGTAGGCCAGTTTATAACTGAGGAATCCTAAATCCTTAGGAGGACAGTCCTTTAAAGAGTTTGAATAATGCTGTTCGCTATGCTAATAGTTAACCTTTGTTCTTGGAAACCGTTGGGCTGGGTGATGTAGAGCCATGTTTTTCTTGGACAAGTGTTTTTTTAGTGAATACGGGAAGTACAATTTTGTTTGCTAAAGTCAAGGAGGGCAAAGTTGACCTAAGTTCTTTTAAAACTTGAAGCTGATTAGAATTGAGCCCTAAACATGGCTCTCTGTGTGCCCTTATTAGCTGATTTTCAAAAAGAAATGGGAGTTAAAAGTGTGCAGTGTGACTTTCGTTACTGCCAGATATTATCCAGTCATTTTTAGTCTGTTCACTTGTTTCTCCAGCACACAGAATTTTTGTGCTGTGCCAAATTATGCCAACTAGGGAAGACTGGAAAAATGCGTTCGTGTCATTACTAACTAATGCTCCTCAGAGGCAGGAGACAGAATTTATTTTTCCAAAATAACTAGCATTTCACTTGAGAACTCTAAGGGTAACGCCTTCTTCCTTTTCCTTTTGTACACCCAAAACAAACTTTTAAAAACTCGTATTTTTTTTTCCCTGAATACTATAGAGCTAGATAATAAATGTTAATTTAAGGTTTAGAGATAATTTTGATTAATCAGGACATTGCAGTCACGCATGTTCTAAAGTGTACAAGTTAGATATTTGTGTTTTTTAGGTCAACTACTCCATATTTTACAGGCTCTAACTGTATCACGTGTGATGCTTTAATGATACGGGCTCACATTGTACGATGTCAGACAGAAGTAAATGTGCACAGCATCTCCACAGCAGAGTAGATTCCTGTGAGTTGGCTCCTGCAACAGTGACAAGTAGGGACATCATAGGAACAACCCCTTACTGCTTCCTGATGACTGCTGAGGTGGTGGTCGCTAAAGAAAATGGAAGGCTCCTTACAAACTACATCTGAAAAACTGTAACTTTTTGTAAAAGACCCTTGTTTGAACAGACTCCAATCTCAGAAGCTGTACAGGACAATCTGGTAAAACTGACATAATTGTGATTTATTAACATGAATTAAAATGCCCAACCAGTGCTTCAATGTGACAGTATATTTAAAATAAAAAAGAAATTAAAGGCCATATACTGTACTACTCTCACAAAGATCACACAGTTTTGCAAAGACCTGTCATATGTACAACGCTATATATCCAATGAGAAAAGCTGTAAGCAGTTATATACGCAAAGGAAATGCAGTATTTACAGTGTGTCGGGAGACGTTAAAAATCATCTATACATTAAATTACATTTTGCTCGCAAATAACCGATAAAACAAAATGAGCCATGTCCACACCAAACTATAAAAATCTGTATTGCATTTTTTTTTTTATACCTAAGATGCACTCACAGAACTGCTGACAGGAAGAAAAATGAAAATCCTCATAGTGCCATTTCTTAGCTGTGTACTTAAATGCATATGTATGAAATAATATAGAAAACATTCACTAAATGAATTTAACTGCAACAATAAAATTGAAAGATCATGTAGCATCAAATCTACTGCCAGAAAAACAGCTGGAATGTTCACTTACAAAATAAAGATACCTAATACTGGCTTAACAGCACATCTTTTAAGGAATTTTAAAAAGCAAAAATGGGAAAAATACAATGAAAGAGCACTGGTTTTTTTTTTTTTTTTATACAAAGTTTCATGTACAAGCTTTAAAAAGTACCTTAACAGGTACATATGAAATATACAGTTTATCTTACAGAACATTTTAAAAAATGTTTTTGGGGTCCGTTTTAATGCCACCCTGAACCGTGGTAATTGTTCTGAAATGTCGGTGGCACCTGCGCTCTGTGAATTGGGATTTGTCCAGGCACTGGAGATGCCTGCTGGGGTCCTTGAACCCCGTGTGGCAGGGCCACAGAGCCAGGATGAGGACAGAACCCTGAAGCAGTAGGCGTTGGAATACTGTTTGGTCCTTGGGGCTGGAGATGAGGACCTGCGACTGGTAACGGACAATGCGGCCCTGTTCCAGAAGGCTGGTGTTGGGGTCCGGGCCCCAGAGTGGTGTGGTGTGTGGCTTGGGAGGGATACGGTGGTACGGCCGGATGAGCACTTGAAGGAAACAGTGGAGGTCCTTGATGAGGCGGGTGGTGTAAGGCCTGAGCGGACGTGGTGTGGTGCCCAGAAGCCAAAACACTGGAAGGTGGTGGTGGCGGTGGCGGAGGCGGCGCCGAGTTGACAACATGCTGGTGTTGTGCTGGCAGACCTTGGAGTCCCGTGGAAGGATGGGGCGGTGGGTGGTGATGAGGGGCGGGACCGGGAGGCGGAGGGGGGGGTGGCAAATGGTGGCCCGCGGTTTGCGAATGAATGTGCGACCCGGGGGTGACGGCGTGAACGGGCCCCACCACGTGAGCCACTGAGTGTTGCTGATGGGAGCTCGGCTGCTGGACGAGGTGCGGTCCTGGGGCAGGGGGTGGGGGGGGCGGTGGGGGGACCACGGTGGCAGCAGTCTGATGGTGGATCGGGGGGTTCTGAGAAGGCAAGAAATGCCCTGGAGTAACATGGTGTCCTGGGACGGTTTGCTGGCTCGCGGTGCCAGGAAGTGCTTGATTTGGTCCCGACGCAAACACAGTCTGTTGGGAAAGCCCACCTTTAAGCTGATTATAATTCTGAAAGTTTGCAGAGGGCTGCTGGTTTTGATAGTAAGACGAGGAAGAAGGGGGCGGAGGGGGTGGAGGGGGTGGAGCCGCGCTGTTCAGACTCGGTTGGTTGAACTGGGTGTAAGTGGCCGAAGATTGTCCCGAGGGGGTCTGTGTAAATAACGCTCCGGAGGTCGCCTGCTGAGTGCTGGCTTGCAGGGTCTGTGCTGCGGGGTAGAAATTTCTCTGAGGCTCTCGCTGAGGGGTTCCCACCTGAGGTGACTGTGCGTGATGAGGCCTGTAGGGAGACCCTAACTGCTGGGCGGGGGGCTTTGGTGAGAGATAACCGTGCTGTACCGGCGGGTGAGGTGTCGATGATTTGGGAGGATTTTCTACGTGAGGGGACGGAGGACAGTGCAACTTCACTGGCGCAGAAGGCAGCTTTTGTGGAAGTTGCTCGGATGAGCTTCGAACAAGTGGCTGAGGAGGAGGATTCTTCGAAAGCGCTTGGGTGTTATTTAATAGCTGTTTCTGTTGGAGCTCTGTTTTCAGGTGAACACCGTTCTCAGCTTCTGACACAGTAACTGTGGCCTCCCAATGGGACTCTGCTTTTGTGAGTATTTTCCCATGTGCTTGGACAGGAAGTACAGGTCCCGGTGAACCAGGCTATGAAAAGGAAACAAATCATGTAAGAAACGTTTTATGTACATTGAGGTTTGTTATCAGTGGTATTTAATGTTATTTACATGTTCATTTATAAATGAAGATAGAGTCGAGAAGTCCATCACAGAGGCTTGGGATATTGAAAAGCCAGCTTTTTCAGAGGCTACAACAAGTTCTGATAACTAAGGTTAACCTGAATTCCCTGGATTAATTTTTATTAAGACCAGGTTAAGGAAATAATGGTCCTTACATTTAATTTGCCTTTTTTTCTTAAGCGATGAAACCTGCTTTTGAGGCTTATTTTGAAAGATTTCTGATAACCTTCAATTCCATAAACTGAAATTCCTACACCCTAATGATAAACCCAAACTGTTTTGATGTCACGTATGAGGAAAAAGAAAATCAATCTCCTATCCCTCATCTTTAGTTTCCAAAGATACTGCCACATCAGACCACCCCCCATGTCATGATTCAGGGTGGTAATAGCATTTCTTTTCAATGAGTGTCACCTGACCTTTTGTTTTTTGGGCATTCACTGAGTGGTCAGATATTCTACGAAAAGACTGAATTTCCTGGGATACGGAGGTGGAATTCTAGGAGAAAATGTAAATTACTGAAGCACAGTGAGCACATTAGACCATTTGGTCAAAAAGTATCCAAAAGTCAGAACCGGATACTTGATACAGCAGAAAAATATCCGGATGCATAGTACCATCCACTTTTCTGAACAGCCTTGTTCAAAGGTCAATTTTATTACCTTGCTCATTTTTGAAGGGCTTTTACAAGTATTTTGAGAAGTGTCTGGGGATGGACATTCATTTGTAGTCACGGATTCTGGATTTTCAGGGTCAGGATCTGTAAAGCAGAAGAAAGCTATATAGTAAATGTAAGATTGCGCGACAGTATTGTCTTACAACTAACACTTTGTACAAAGCAATGTCAATTCTATTCAAACCAACTTTTTATAAAGGCGCTCTCCCTTCTGATTTAAAAAGGTTCTTAAAACAATAATCATGATGGGTCCTCTGCTTACTGACCTTCCATAAGTTCACTGAAAGGAGGGACTGGGCCCTGGGGCTGCAACTGGGGAATGTGATTTGAATGAGATGGAGGTGAAGACGGAACATGACCCGGTGAGCATGGGACACATGGCGACTCTGCCCCTGGAGGTGAAGCAGACCCAAAGACAACATTAGAACCGCAAAGAACGAGGGTACATCATGGTCAGCTGGCTCCACTTTTGGGCAGAGGCACAGGCTCACTTACCACTATCTCTGTCTTTTCGGTGATCGCTGAGGAGTAGCGCTCGCTGGTAACTCCTTTCTCTCACCTGCTCCACTGAGGTTGAAGCGGTCCTTGAACATAAAATCATACCGTCAATTCAAGGAAGGTACTGCCAGCTAGATTATTCTTTGTCCTGGATGGTCAACATGTCCTCTCAGACCAAGGCTTTTGCTCTGCTGGGAGAATACTTAGGTGTAAAGCTTTGAAAACAGCCTGTCTTTTCTTTATCCTCATATATTTAAAGAGCTCAGTCAGACTCCATTCCTTTGTCTTAAGGCAACTCCTTGGTGGAAGGGAGCAGGGGGTTGAAGGGTGACATATCAGCATCCAGAATGTCACTGCAGGGACCCATACCCTTTATAAATTACCCTGTGTCTGACAGCAGGAAGCTCTCAGGGGTAAGGGGACCGAGGAACAACGTGAATGAGCCCTTCTGCCCTTTGCCAAGACCCACCTATATCCGGCCTCTATTCCTACTGAAGAAGTACTAAAGTTGGTTCTTCTTTTCTGTAACTGGTAACAAGGGCATATAAGGAAACTGCAGGATGTTGACTATGATACAAGTTCTTTGGAGATGAGTATTTGTATGAAAAACGTGAAAATTATCAAAGAGGAAGCACAGTGGACCCTTAAACAGGCAGATGCATAGCTGATTTAAAACCCTATCAGCAAAGAGGATCTCTCTGAAGTAGGACCACAGACGTCTATCTCCTCAGCACTGGGGGAACGACGACAGACAGGAAGAGAGTTCCTTAACAAAAGCGTGTGCTTTTCAGAACAGCAGACTTAAGGTCTTTACAAACACGGCTGCGTTCAAAACCAGCTATGTAAGGGGTCCTGACTGGAGGATAAAGAACACCGACTACTTTAATTATATATGCATGCATACTACCCAGAGTTCTAAAGTTACCAATTAGGTTTTTTGAAACAGGCTTACCACTGAACTTCTGGTTCATTCTTCTCGCTGGCGGAAGCTTCCTTAACGGGACAGTTATTGCTGGTGTCTTCTGAAGCAGCGCTGTAAACCGTAGGCGGCGCCGGTAACGGCAGGCCCGTGGTGCTCTCTGCCTGCTCCCCGCTCTCGGTCCTGCCGCCACAGCTGTCACCGCTGCTGCTCGAGTTGCCACTTGCATGAGGGGACACACTAACCAGGGGAAAGTGGTCTGCCTTGGAGCCGCTTTTCCTAGCTTCACGCTGTCTTTTACGGTATTCTAGCAGGGAGACCTGAAGCAAGAAAAGGAAAAGCAAATCTTTTTTTCTTGTTTTATATGTCAGAGTCAATCTATTCTTTTTTTCTAAAGAGAATTACTGTATTTACATTAGGAAAATTATGTAAAGTAATTTTTGAACAAATAATAATTAACAATTACCAATGGCTATTATATTGCCAGGCATTGTATTTAGATGATTTACATACATTATCTCATTTAATCCTCACAACAACCCTATGAAATAGGTATATTATCATCCCCATTTTACAGATGAGGAAATTGAGTAACTCACTCACTCAAGGTCACACAGCTGGTGAGTGTTGGAGCCGGGATTCGAACCTAGGTCTTACTTGAAAGCCCGTGCTCTTTCCACTATACTACATTGCTTCCCACAAAGTTGCCAACTGGACTCTGTTATAAAAATTAAAAGCACACATCACTAAAATTCTTTTGACTTGCAAAGCAATAAGCCTATTAACAAAGAAAATACGTGTTGTAGTCCATCCCATTCCTCTGAGATAAGGCATTCTTAACAGTCTGCCAACCAAATGGTGGTAAATCAGGGAACTTCAAGTAGTATCTACAGAATACTTTCCAAATATTCATATCCGTGGTCTAAATACTATTGATACTATGGTTTAGGAAAGAAGCAGGGCTGCCTGCTAACATGTAAAATAAGGATAATAGCACAAATATTATTCAACTCTGCTTCTCTGGCTGGGAAGTGGTTATTCTTTCAGTGAAATAAATCATCTAGAGGTTTCAGTCTCTGAAACCATGCTTAAAGAATGTCCCACAGCTCACTAGAATGTTTTACTTGTCTGTAAACATTTTCTAATTGAGCATTTAGAAAAGGTTTAAAATGTACACATCAAAAATTTAACTTGAATAACTAAGTATGAATGCCTCCCATAACTATAATAACCCTCAGAAGTAGTATGAAAAAGACACTATTAAAAGGACTAAAATCGTTAAATTTGTAACCTTTTTCTTTTGTGGTGGATTCTGGGGTGTGCAACTTCCGTCGATCAAATTGTCATTAACAGTCCGTCCGAAACCAGAAACAAGCCCATCTTCTGAAGTACAAAACACAGGTGTTTCCATAAATATGCCTCTAGTATCATCCTGCATCAGGCACTTTGACTCACTTATTCGGAAGCCTCCTCCAACCTCCAACTGATGTGAGGGTGTCAGGTCCCTCAAGTTAGAGTTTACAGAGAAGTTAACTCCTGTTCTGTCAGGACTCTTTACCCAGGAAGAATACATTGTGCCCCGTCCAGAGTGAGTAGATTCCAGTTGGCTGGCAGGATCAGTCCTGTCATGTGTAGGTGGTTCCATGGTTTTAAGTAAGGCAGTCTGCTCGATTGAATCGAGTCCCAGTTGAAGGTCTGACACAGAATCCTTTTCTCCAGGGCACTGCCTATTGACCTCAGTCCTACTCCTGGGGCTGGTATAACCGATAGTCTTTATTTCTTGCAGACCCAGGTCAGTTAAATTAGAATTTCTAAAAGGCCCCAGTGTTAACATGGTCGAAGATCTGTCATATCCCTGTTTACAGAATTAAAACAAAAAAAATTACACAAATAAGCACACCTTGAGACTACTTATTTTAAAATCTCCTAATTTAAACAAAATAATAATAGGCAAAGGTCACTAATGTCAATAACCTTATTGAATAACTCCTTACCTCTTGATTATAAGTGCGTCTCTTAATTTCTGGAGAACTTTCGGGGGAAGAAATATTCTATATAAAAGAAAAAATTGAAAGTTAAAATATAAAAATTAAATCCATGATATTTATAGAAATGACAACAAACTATTACACGGACTTTGGTTTTAAACTTTCTTTTATTTCCATTCCCCACATAAGATACCTGCCTCAATTTGATATACACAGCCATTCAGTCTGATGCCGAGTATCAAAATAAGATGAACATTATGCTCATTTTAATAAAAATGTAAAAGTTTAAATTCACATAAGTGAATGTTCCATATCTGCTTATTTGGTTTGTTAAAAACTTTTTTTCTACTCTCAGCACACTGGGGGTTGCTATTAAATACCAATCCCACAGGGTTCCCCCCCCCCCCCCCATTTAAATTTCTCACCTCAAAGTGCATGGTATTTCCTGGTGTGCCAGGAGTTACTGGGGTAACCGGCGAATATATGGGCTTATAACCATTTCTACAAGCTTCATCATCTGATTTTATCCGTGGAGGAGTGGCAAATGATGGGTCCGTGGGAGTAATATCTGTGTGGGTTGGTGTAGCATATGGTGAGGGAGTAGGTGTGGAGGTTTCTGAGTAAGCAGAATCTAGCAACTGATAAAGTCTTCGTTTTTTTAGTGGTGTAGTTAAATCTGTTGATGCAATAATAATTCACAGACATTATATTGCTGGTATGTGCTACAATCTGTAATATATTCTGGGAAAGATCAAAACATCAACAATAGTAATTATGATGACTTTCACCCCCAAACTCAATTTCAGGGTTTCTAAAGATACTACTAACATGAAGCAATCTCTCCCCACCCCACCCTGCGTTAATTTTACTATTACAACATGCATTATCTTGCCAAATGACTTACAGGCCTAGGAGTTTCTAAGAAGTCTTACAAGTACAGATGTTAATTTAATCGATTTATTCTAAGAGTTCTATTGAATCTGAGAAGCAGCCCGTAACTTCACCCCTAAACCCCAACATACATAGTACTACAAATGAAGGTTTTCATGTTTATCTTCATCTAAAAGGTTAGAGGACAGAAAAAAGTTAACAGTATGCTTCTTGTGGCCCCTGGGTGGCTCAGTCAGTTAAGCATCTGACTCTTTTGATTTTGGCCCAGGTCATGGTATCAGGGTTGTAACATGGAGCCTGCTTGGGATTTCCCCCCCTCCCCCTCTCCCCCCCTGCCTGCACATGCTTATTCGCTCTCTCTCGAAAAAAATGCTGCTTTTATAAAGTACATAATAACTAGAATATGTTTGCTGTAAAAACCATTTACATCCTGCCACATTCTTCACACTAAAACAGTACTGAAAAGAAATTCTACCTGGAAGAGAACAGCTATCATTTAATAGCAGTGGACTTTTACTTTCACCATTGACTGTAGGACTTCTGGATCTTTCTTGACAGGGTGAATTAAATCTATGTAAAATTGCTGAGTTTTCCTCTTCTAAAGCTTGTTTCAACCATCGCTGAAATACATAATAAAGGAATAGAAGTCAGTTTGTAGCTGTTTATACAGCCTGTAAATGTAAAGCTGATGCTAAAAGCATTTCACTGCCAGGAATGATAGCTAGGAAGGAGACTGGCCTTGGCTCATCCTAGATTTATACAGCCAAAGAACAGTTTACCTTCTTGCATGAGCCAGAAATGTTTTCAGTAGGTTCTTTTCTTCTCCTTTTTTCTGAAAGGAATGGTGAAGTAAATCTGATATAGTGCTTAGGAGTAGAGTATACGTGGGGGCTGTAAGTGAGGCCGGGTAAAGAATTGAGCTGTGTGGCTAACACTTCAGGATCTGTAGTTATGCGCAGAGGCCTTTCTGAAAGGCTGTCAGAAGGTTTTCCAGTCTTCTCATTCTTCTCACTTAACCATTCACTGACCAAGTGCTAGAGAAAAGAGAAATCCGGATCATTCTACATGTAATTACAGTTATACAGATGCTCCTATAGAACACTCTGACCCCAAATCTGAAAACATATTATCCAAAATGAAATATTAATTTAAATCATTCATATGTCTAAAAAATCAATCCATCATTCTACATTTCCTTGGGTACCTCGTCTTACTCCTAAAATTTTTTATACAATAGTACTTTGCAGGAAGAAATCACATAATGGTACCTTCTGTAAAAGAGTCAAGTCTAAGAGATTCAGTACCATCTTATAAACACACAAAAACACTGAATTTAGATTTGCTACTGCTTCTATGACCTGTTTGTTAGAAAAATCTGATTTTATGCAGTGCTTTTCTACCCTGATTGACTATCAGAATCCCCAGGAGATGATGAGACCAGTGTATATACATTAAAAAAAAAGGGAGGGGGGGGGTGTGTTGGCATTGACAATCAATATTTAAAATTTTACATAATCCTTTTTAAAATTCTGTTGATTTTTTTAATTGACAGTGCATGCAGTTCAGACTTTACTGGTAACATGAATATGCCCGATCCCTAAAGTATAACGATTACTCCCTTTTCTTGTAGGCTAGTTTTAGTTATTTAATAAAGTTTGACTGTAATGGGCATGGAAATAAGGATTACATTTATCAGCACAAGCACGTTTTGTCTGCTGTGTGGGCACTGATCTTTTCTATGTGGGTATCAAATGTATCCTTTTTATTTTTACTGGAAGTGTAATTTGTTAAAAAAAAAAGTACTAAAAGTAGTTAATACATTCTTACACATACAGATAAACACACATTAAAAGAATGATCTACCCACATCCTGTCTTCCAGAGATAATCATTATAAGCATTCTAGTATCTTTTTTTTTTCCTCAGTGTCTATACAATTGGTTATGTCCAGAACAAAAACCAGAAAAGCACATGGAATCTGCACCCAGATGCCTGGATTATGCATCCTGGCTTTGCCACTTACACTGTGACCTTTCCATAGGTCAAGTTATGCAATCTTTCCACATCTCAATCCTTATCTGTCAAAGAAGGGTCAAAATAGAAACTAGCTCTACAAACAGGGTATTGCAAGGATTAAAAGAGCTAAGTAACATAAAGTTCTTCAAACAGTATCTGGCACAGAATAAGTACTATGTATTATTAAATTGAATGAGGCCTTTACATTAGGAGAAATCATGATAATTCGGTACTCAAACAGTATACTGTTTAAAAGAAGAAGGGAAGGGGCACCTGGTGGGTGGCTCAATCAGTTAAGCATCAGACTTAGGCTCAGGTCATGATTTCGTGGTTTGCAAGTTTGGGCACCACACTGGGCTCTGTGCTGACAGCTCAGAGCCTAGAGCCTGCTTCAGATTCTGTGTTTCCCTCTCTCTGCCCCTCTCCCACTCCCACTCTCTCTCCAAAATTATAAATGCTAAAATTTTTTTTTTAAATAAGGGAATACCATCAACAAAACCTGTGGCAAGAGAGGCTTTTTTAGAGAATCAAATATGATATGAGTCTACATCTCAGGTCAGGAATTTAAGTAAATTGATAACACCACAATAATTTAGTCACTTAAAAATTAAAAGGCAGAAATTATGTCCTATTTGTATCTTCTCTTTTAACCATGAGTTTTTCTTTTCACTAATCCAAATTACAAAGAAAAGGTGCAGTTATTTTTTGTCCTTCCAAAGTGGGCAAGAATAACTTAATTGTTTGGTTTTGTTTTTTTAATTCCAGTATAATTAGCATACATTTAACTGCTCATTAATAAGGCAAGTGTTGGCTTGTTCAAGATCTGAAGGGCTGTAAGGAAGAGTACAGACTTCCAATTAGAACTGTATTTAGATCTTATCTCTAACTAACCCTCTGATTCACTGTGAAAGTACATTCCTGGGCTCATCCTGGTTGTTTACTGATACATTTCTCCTGGCTTCACACTACCTACAAACTGTGCTGAACTTGGTAAGAACAAAGACAAGATAAATTAAGTCTCAAAATATTTTGTTATAAAAGTGTGCGAGAATTACTATTTATGATCTAACCCCTCCCCAAAGAGTCTAAGGATTACCACTTTGGTATCTCTGCTCCAATCTACCATACTCTACACTGGGGGTGGGGGCTTCATATGGATGTTCTGTTATTTCTGAGCTGTAAAGCTCAGGTTGATTTACCTTGGTGAATAGTTTCATAATTGCCTCATTCAATCTGACAGTTTTTCAAAGATGAACAAATTGATCTAAACCTGCCCTTCCCTTACGGCAATCAGTAATTCCTTCACATTTAATTTTTATTATTTACCTATGCTGTGAAATTTGTAAGGAATATAAAAAAATTAAAGGATAACATGTAAAACCAGTTGTTTCTGAGAAGTGTAAACTTAGTACATAGGGCATGCAAAAATAGCAATTTTGATAAATTCTTAAAATCACTACATTATGATTTACAATACAAAAAGGCCGTCTTGATATACTGAATATATAACTGTCTTTATTAACAGTAACGCAAGCATTTTTACTAACTGATTTTTATACTTCTGTGATTCTCAGTCTTGGTTTAAAAAAATTTGTCAGGTGGGGCTGCCCAGGTGGCTTACTCAGTTATGTATCCCACTCTTGGTTTTGGCTCAGGTTATGATCTCATGGTTTTGTGAGTCTGAGCCCTGCATCAGGCTCTGCACTGACAGTGCAGAGCCTGCTTAGGATTCTCTCTCTCCAGCTCTCTCTGCCCCTCCCCCACTCGCGCTGTCTCTCTCATAATAAATAAATTAAAAAAAAAAAATAGGGGCGCCCGGGGGGCTCAGTCAGTTAAGCATCCGACTTTGGCTCAGGTCATGATCTCAAGGTCCGTGAGTTCGAGCCCCACGTCTGTGCTGACAGCTCAGAGCCTGGAGCCCATTTCAGATTCTGTGTCTCCCTCTCTCTCTGCCCCTCCCCTGTTCATGCTCTGTCTCTGTCTCAAAAATAAATAAACGTTAAAAAAAAAAATTAAAAAAAAAACCACAATAAAACTTTGCTAGGTGTAAAAACTATACCTGTTACTCTGTTTCCTAATGAGGTTTTACAGAATGTATCTTAAAAACACAAATCTATTTCACATCATAAGACACTGTTTTTAAAAACAATTCCTACATTCATTAAGAATCATACCTTCTTTGTTTTAGGGTACTTTGTAGGACATTTATTAAGTGCTGGAACTTCAGTTTCAGTAATTATTTCTGCTAGTGCAGTTTCAGTTTCTGGTTCTATTGCAAGTACAGTATTTTCAATATCATTTTGTTGTGAAGTAACTTCTAGATCAGGAGAAGACGGCTGGATATCTGAGCACATGCTGACAGTTCTGTGTCTGCGCCGCTGCTGCCCAATGTGAGTCCTGCTCCGAGAAAAGCTTTTTCTCTGTTTCGTCCTATTCACTTTGGCAGGGGCAGGCTTGCTAGCAGTTTCTTCTTTTGCTTGTTCCTAATTCAAAATACAACAGAGTGGAACTTTTGATACTGTGTTTATGTAAGTGAGAAGCTGAAATCTAAAAGCATTAATTCATTTCAGGAGCTAATTTCCTTAAATGTTTTTCTGAATTCTGATATATACTAAATTACATTTTTCTTATTGAAAAACAAAGCAAATAGGATCTTGTATCTCAAGTCTAAAATCTAGCATTTGAAAAATGCCACTGAGCAGCATTAGACAGAATTCCTTACAGATGCAACTAAACCAGGTGTGACAGTCTCACTGGAAAGTGCTTAAGGGGTGAAAACAAAACTAAACCTGAGTAGCTTCGGCGTCACTGACAGCCTGCGCGTCTTTACACTCTGTTTTAACTTCGGTTTTGGCTGTGCTGATTCTTTCCAAAGCTTGTTCTCTTCTTTTCTCTCTTTTTTCAAGTCTGGCAAAAGCTTGCAGAATTGCTTCCATTTTCCTTTCTTCTCTTGTCTACAAAATTTAAATTTCAAGTGGCATAATAAATGTCATTGCTCTGAAGTACAATTCAGAATTGCAAATGTTCATGGCAAATGTAAAAAATAAATTCTGGGATGTTGTTAGCAAAACCTCCTATTGATGGTACTTGGGGAGTGAGGGTGAACATATACACTGGAGAGCCTCAGAGTCCAAAACCTCTCCAGAAACCCTGTCATTACAAATATATTTCATGAAAGGAATGAATACTTGTTGGATCACTGTTCACGATACAGATAAAGCAAAACAACAACAACAAAAGCATCAAAAACTACCTTGCTCTACCAAACTGAAAATCTCTTTCTTCATAGAAGTTAGCCATTTTTTCAAATAAGATTCGAAAAGTTCCTACGTTAACAAATGTTGACAAGATTACATTCATAGGAACTTAGGGAGCGAATATATTATTGACATTGTGGTACCAGGATATTACAGGCTGAAGTGCTGCGTTCAAATTATGATTCTACCAGTCATTTGCTATCTTTGTGACCCTAGGCAACTTCACAACCTAGTTAACCTTTTTGAGCTTTTTACAAAATGTAGTAATAATTACACTTCACTGAGTTCAAATAGAATGTATCTGTGCAGCTTGCCAACAGCACTTGGAAAATGGTGGGCATCCCCTAGGTGTATTATTTGTACTTTAGCTTTCTTGCCCTCAATTACAATTCTTCTAAGGCATCCTTCTTCCTCTGACCTGCCTTCCGCTGACAGTTCAAGGCAAGGACTGGAACAACAAGAGTTCCTCTGATCTTCAGTTCTCTTTGGAGAGAAAATATTAAAAGCAAGACCCAGAGCCTTGGCCTGTGGGCCTGGCAAATGCTTCAGTTTTCAACCAGAAACAGGAAGAAGCACTTTCATCACCTGTCCAGTTCTCCAAATGAAAAGAACCAAGTCCTGAGTCTCAGATCCGTTTGGCTTTCCTCTTGTGTCAGTGACATGGGGGAGAAGGGTTCGAAACTCAAGGTCGGGATGCATGCATAGTCTTCTCCAACTTGGAGCTTTAGTTCCAGTAATTACTAGCACAGTTTGAAGCATTAAGACACCTATACTCTGGAAACTTTGGCTTACTACTCTTGCCTGTATTTTTTTTTTTTTCATTTTTTACACTCAATAAGGGGACAAAAATCATCTGTCAACAGAACTCCTCTGACAATAGTGACTTTCTAATTAATCAGTTTTCAAAACAAGTTATCCTCAGTCTCTTTATATTACAGGTAAGAAAACTGAGGTCCACGGAGGTAAGATTGCTTGTTACATGTCTGCATCTTCCTTCTCTTGCTCTGGGGTGGGTAACTGGCACTAAAAAACGGCAGAGGTGAAAGTAGTCTTTTCACTGGAACTGAAGTTTTAAAGCTGAATTCTTTCCTTAGTTAATTTCTATCTCTGGTCTTTTAATCACTTTACTCAACCTCCTTGCATCTTATGGCTCTCTATTAAAACCCTGTCTCTATATTAGGGCTTTTCTAAAATCCTAAATTTAGAAATCTGGAGTAATTAGAAAATAATTTGGGGGGCACCTGGGTGGCTCAGTCCAGCCTCAGTTCAGGTCATTATCTCGTGGTTCGTGGGTTCATGCCCCACATCAGGCTCGCTGCTGTCAGCACAGAGCCTTCTTCTGATCTCCTCTGTCCTCCTCTCTCTCTGCCCCTCCACCGCTCATGTTCTCTTTCTCTCAAAAATAAATAAATAAAAAATGATAATTTTCATAACTGCTTCACCTGTTGAACAGGGGAGCGGGTGTGGAGAGAGGAGAAGGGGCTAATTACTGTGGTTATTTTATCTCTTCAAAAAATTTTAAAATAGATCTGAGAAAAGCACATTTTTCCAGAAGAAACAAACTTGGCAAGAATGATTTTATGTGTAAAAAACTTACCAGTATTTAAGGTAAATATGAATTTATGACAAAATAAGTTTGACATAGTCCAGTATTCACTGGTTTTAGATGGTCAGAATGAGAGTCAGAGATTGATACAAGGACCAAACTCATTCATTTAAAAATTTTTCTAAAGGAAAATCCTTTAGAGGTGACTCCATCTTTTTGAGCTAGTCAAAATCTTAGGGGAAAAAAAGTCTAGTCCTGTGCTGAAGAAACCAAAGCCCATGTGTTTTAAGTGACTCACTCAAAGGCAAAGCCGTAATTCTTATCCAAGGTTCCTGGTTTCTAATTTACTCTCTCCATTTAACCACCAGTGACACTACATAAGCAAAATAAAGCATAACTCCTCTCACATTTACTACAACTGTCAGCCAAAGCACTAAAGAGATATCCTAATACCTTTAACCCAACTTCATCTTAAAAACACACAAATGTTGGAAATGTAAGCATGCCTTTGATTTTCTACATGAAAAAAATCATTAGCACACTGATCTAATTTTATTTTAAATTCCTGAAGGTTCCCAGGTCATTCAGCATTTTCACCAACGCATCCAATACATTCTTTGACACATAACCATACATATAGTATCTAGTTAATGACTGAAAACTTAGCACCAATTTTACAGACCTACCTGAAAAATAACCAGTTTTATATATGGCTTAGGGTAGTGACAGCCTGTGTAGGGGATCAGTGAAATCAGGAGTCCTAATTAACCTCAGCAGACCCTAACATCTGTGCTTGATGTAGTTGAGATTATACTTGTCACATAAGACATGTTCTATAACCAGGACTCATTCCAAGCCCATGAGCAGACCTCAGGATCACTGTATTATCTGTGAGCTGGGCAATTATTGACGCTGATCCAGAATTACAGTTAAACAGGTTTGCCTTTCAGGAATGAAAGTGACACATTGTTAACGCTGGAGTATTGGGAGCTAAGCTGAAACTATGAAGGCTCTCTGAGGAGATCAACAAATTGCTTTTATGACCTGTATCTTAGTTTATGGTTTTACAGCAGCAAATATAGAGTGCTGTAATTCCTGTAAGCAGAATAAAGTCTGCTTACTATCCCTTAAAGGCATTTTATCACTTGAGGAGTGGGTATTTTGAAAATTTTTATTCCAATTTTGTGCTTCCGTATGTAAACACTGGAACACAAACCTGACTTGAAATCCTCTAACTTGATACGCTTGGAAGAGACTATGGAGAACTTGTCTAAGACTCCTATTCAACAAATGGGGAAAAGGTAAAGTCCAATATAGTTGTAGGGGTACATACTAAAGAACACGGCTTAAAGTTTGATACAATATTGCAACTGAAAAAATAAGCCCCACTGAGTAAATTGTTATAATTCATCCCAATTAGCAATAACTGGTACTTTTTAACTGAGTGAAAATAAGCTGATGAACTGTGCCCCACACTAGCTTTAAAGGGAAATGTGCTTAGTAGTAGAGCTAAAGAATTGAGAAGGAAACAAAATGAAGACATCTAGAGACTCAAGGTTTCCTTTTTTCCCTTGCTAACAGATAAGAAGTGGTTCTTCTTAAAAAACTTGCCTTTTAAAGGAAAGGGAACCTGGAGGGCCAGTCTGCTAAATTACCCCACCCATAGCCTTGAAACAAAGTAAAAGGGATTCCTTACTCAAATGACTTTGCTTATCCTCTCGAACAAGAGTTAGAGATTAATTTATTAATCTTTTAAAAAATGGTTAAGATTATTGATTACCAATAAAATAATTGCAAATAGTCAGTATGGCTTGTGGAGTATCCCCATTTCTTCTCTACCACACAATGATTCAGTTTCTCTGCACAGTACTGTTTCCTCTTTGATATTTGTTTCTTATTCCATGCACTTGTGTTCCATGAAAGCTTCTCCAGAACCTTGCCTTCTTTTTCACCCAGTACTTTCAATGGTGCTCAGTGTATAGCAAACACTCATTTTTGTTAAATGAATAAGAACTGTATATACATTATATAAAGCATATGTCACTGTTATATGAAAGCATGAGTGAAGTATTTAAATGAGATTTGGGAAATCTTGAATTTATTACAAAGCAGCTAAAGCTGAATATCCTCATTTTGTTTGAATAGAATCCTAATAAAAATAAATGGGTTCCCATTTGCTGTTCAATACCATAATGTCATTAATTACTCGTCTTTAGAAACACAATTCCTAAACTCTGTGATGAGAACATGGGACCTAAGAAAATCAGAATTGGTAACCGACATCAACTTAATCATGTTATAAGGAGAGAAAAGTGAGATGGGGGATATATTTCACGTCATCAGATGGCTTTCCTGGCAAGGCATTTATCCTGATATCTTACTATTAAAATTTCTTCAGCATTTTCTAAAGCTATCTTCTAAGTCAAGTTACTTCCCTAGAGGAATTAATAGTAGTGTTTTCCCACAGGATGCTTGTTCCATCAGATAAAAATCTGTGGGATGTCAAAGGTATCATCACAAACAAGTTGGAAGGGTGTCAAAATTTACAAAATGCCTTCATAAACAGAATTTTTCAAATTTTTAAACACACCACTACGTATATACTGAAGAACTCAAAGTTGGGGATCTAAAGCACTGTTTACTAAACTCAACTGTCCCCAGAGCTTCCCCCGCCCCCTACCCCACAAAACATATTAGTGTTCTGTGGAATAATTTCTGATGTGAAGGATGAGGGATAAGAAAATTATGGCGAATCCTGCATCCTGGCAAGGCCTCCAGGGCACTACCTGGGCTATAAGGAAGCTTCACTTAATTCACATTCATGGGCCTACCTATATCTCTACTTAAATGGCTGCCACAAATATTTAGTATAATTATAAATTCTCACCCTTACGTAGTTTATATTCTAGTGATCTTCAATTCTTAGTATCAGCAGATACTTCAGGAGGGTCTTTTCATGTCATTATACACTGGGTGGGGCAAGCCTGATTTTTATTTAAAATTTTCAAAAGCTTTATACTTTAATTGATCACGTTAGTTCAACAAAATACGATGAGCTTCCCAAAATCTAACCCCTTTCTGCATACTTTCTTTACCTCTGACAAGGTTATATGGCCACCTCACCTCCCCTTACTTCACCTCCCGTGCACCTGGGGGAATCCACTCAGTAGTGCCCTGGTTTTGGAATCAGGTGAGTATAAACAGCCTACTTGCATTTCAACTGCCATAGCTTAACGAGGTTGATTTTAAGATTCTCCAAAGTCAGTTCCAACCACCGCCAAAGAGGTATCTCTTACTAGCTAAAAGGAAACCATCTATTTATTCAGTTCTATACCATTTAGACACAGGTGTGCTTTCGTAAGTAGGTAACAACTTTTTAAGGGGGAAAAATAATAGAGGGAAAAAGAAATTTTTTAATAAAAGAATAGCTTTCTATCTGGCCACATAGTAATTTGAATAAACATTCTTCCATGAAATCTTTATCATTCAACACTTCATGTGATCTGCTATCAACCAACCTTATCTCCCTGTTCCCCCACCCCAAAAAACCACCTATATAATCCCAGCCAAATATGATTTATCACTTTTATAATTACCTCCAGGCTCTTTCCCCTGGAGGGCTATTTCTGTACTCCATGTAACTCCATACATTGTACTCCATACAATTTAGTTACAAGGTAATCTGTACTTGTTTAAACCCCACCCCTAAGGTCCATCCTAAATAGTACCTACTTCATGAAATGGTCTTTGACCCTACCTCCAACCACAGCTGTAAGTTACCTATCATATTTATAGCTCCTTTACCACATTTCTTGCTGCACCATAACAGTTTCTATAAATGCCCTGGAAGGCAGAGACATTGGTCTTCCATTCTCACCAAAAAAAAAAAAAAAGACAAGCAACCAAAATACATACTTCTACCAGTGCAATTTTTAGAGACTGAGCAAAATGCTAAATATTAGGTCATGTATGAAACTTCCATTTGTGTAGGTAAACACTGTCAAATCAACAATTTCATATGGCTCAAGCTACACTACGAAAGGATAGGCTAAAGTATATTTGAATTTGGACATTACATGGTATTTATCTGGGAGGAGAGTAGGACTAACTCCTTTTGTATCCCAATCTTGTAAATCTACAAGAGAACTAGTACCCAATAATGATTTAAAGTCTTTCCTCTCACAGGAGGAAATTTCAGTCAGTTTCTCAGGAGCTGACCTTAATGTTTCTAACTACTACTGTTAACCTACCCAATACAAAAGGCAGACACTAAAGGCTGATTAATATTTAAACTTTTCAAAGCCAAATATTTTGGTCCTCAAAAATACCAGTATGTGGCAAGGGGTGGGGAGAGACCATGCCAACTGGCTTAAGAATCCCAACAGTGCTTTTACATTCTGCTTATTTGACCATACCCAAAAATTCTGTAATTAAAATATCAAAGCAAATGTACCAATTAGAAATAACATTGCAATGATTTTGAGGGTCAAGGAGCCAAAGATTTTTAAATATTTATTTCATATCCCTTCAAAATACCAAATTCTAAACACTGATACTTTGCAAGTTTTCCACATTTTATTTGTATGAAAAATACCCAGCTGCACAGCAGCTACCTTAGAGGCAGATATTAAAATGAATATAAAATTTAAAGCATTTGCCTATATTAATATAGCATACTAACAGGTAAAATCCTGACCAAAAATGGATTCCCAAGTAAGCCTTTTTGTTTGTCCAAAGTTCGATCAGCAAAAGGGTATTTCTATTTTCTGGGATCTGAAAATGAGGATGTTCTAAAGTTCATGGATTTTCTCAGATAAATTTTAAAAGTAACCCCACAGTCATAAAAACTTTTAAACAAAATGCAACCTGAGTAAAATTATTTTAAGGGCATATAACCTGTTTTTTAAAAATTTTCATGATTTTTCAAAGTGATTGTTGTAGCCCTTAACTTATGAAGGAGGTTCCTCCTTATCATACACATGCATCATCCAAAACCAGTGATACTCCAAATTGGTTTTGCAGATTAGCGCAAATATGCTGCTGTGGCAACTGTGGAATGAACAGGCCAATACTGAAAATCTCCTCAAGAAAGGGCCACAGGTGATTTGGGTAGGTATAGATAATTCAGATGTAACCACATCTTGAAAAGGGTTCAAGATAATTCCTTTAGGTATAGGGAAAAAAACCCTCCTCCTTTCTTTATAACCAACCACGTCCAGTATTTTCTCCTAGTTGTTTTTCTTCTCTCTGATCTCTAACATTACCCTGTCCCCTCACAGCAGTGTTTGTGAAACCTGCAGACTGCAAAAGTTGGGCTTTGCTTTCACAATTCTGAACATCAACAATAAAACCATGTTGGAGGAATGACTATCCAGGCAATAAAAAAGACAAATTAAGTAGGCCTACAATGACCAAATTCCAAAGATCCTACCCTTCCCTAAGTACATGACACCTGCAATTCCATGGAATTCAGCATGAAAATCACAGACATGAAACAAAATAAAAGGGAGTGGGGAAAACCCATAGTAAGATCATTAGTTGGTGTGTAAAATCATCTTCAAATCTTTGGGCAAACTATATCACAAAACTTTCTTAACTCGCCTAAATATTACATCCACTGCCAAATTACCATGGACTTCTATGAAAATATCTTGTATTATTTATTTGCAAATATATGTATAAAAAGCGGAACAAGGAATATAAATTCTAAACGTATTTTAATGAAAATCTTGTGATACCAGTATGAGATACAGAAATAGTAGCTACCAAACAGTGGGTTTTTTGGTTTTTTTTTTGCATAAGCCATTTATTTGGTGCTATTATAAGCTTTAAAATTCCATTTTTGCTTTACATTAAATTATGAAGTGAAAGGTACATTTAGCTAATGAAAGACATTTTGAACAGTGATTCTGGCATTAAAATTTATTGATAGTTCTCAGCTTCAAAAATGTTCAAAATTTCTTAAATGTCACATTCTAAAATGTCTAATGAACACACAGTAAATATATAAAAGATTAGTGCAAGTTACTTGAATGGTAACAACAAAGCCAAACAGAAATGCTCAGCGGCACATCCTGTTTGCTAACTTGAAACAAACAACAGGCCTCCTAAAGGCGGCGACAATGACTATGGGAAGAGCAGCTGTCATAAGTGCAAGTGACAGCATGAAGCAGCTACTGGCTTCCCAACTTACCATCTTCCTTTTCCTTTCTGCAATCTGCTCCTCTGATTCCATTTCTACTTCATTGCTAATGGGAGTTTTTTCTTCTATATCATCAATAAAATCTGGTTCCTGAAAGATGGAAATGACTGCTTTATAGATACTACTATTCCATCTACAAACTAGGGACACTGCACTATTATAAATGCCTTTCAACCACAACTAACAAATTCAACGTAGGAAAATTATAAGCCTACTTAAATACATTTCAGAATTTTAAAACTGGTTTTAATTCAACACTTTCAAAATTATGCAAATAATTTTGCTTTTTAAAGTTAGAGTCAGTGTTATCAATAGAGCCCACAAGGTCAAATATGGTAGCACAGCCTTCTGTTTATAGTCTTCCCAGAACATGAACATACAAAATTACTTCATGAGACCCAGTGCCTACAAACACCAAGTGCCCAATAAATGTTTGTTCAATTTGAAACTTAAGGGAAATTATTAAATTGATTAAACTATTGTTAAATTAAGGAAGATGGGGTACTGGAGATGAGTAAAACTGTACTTAATTTTCACATTTAAATGGTCCCTCCTAACTTTCATTTGTGTAGAGGGCAGATAACAAACTATTCCCTGGCAAAGCAGACATAGAGGGCAAACTCATTCCTCCAAATTACCGTACATGTTAAGAGAATTTTCTCTGAACAATCTTATCTCTCATCCTTATAGAATTATGCCTCAAATATTTAAAAAAGGAAATTAAGACTTTAAATAAGAATTTTATTAACATAAGGACAATACCATCTGGAAGAAGTTTTTAATTACCCAATTATAGAAATATCTTGCATTCAATTCTGCAAGGATATGCTGGCTGAGTTATTTACTAACAATGCACAAATTCTAGTAGAACCTGTGTTTTATGTTTCTAAGTACTTCATTAACAGGTTTAACTTAAAAAATTTAAACCATTTTACATAAAGCAAAAAAGAGGTTAAAATATGACAAGTTATTTTCTTTTGTTGACTTCGGCTGACAATCAGAAGAGCATAGTTCAGTACCTGATTATTTGATACTGATAGTCTCAGGGGAGAAAGCTTTCTTTGTTTAGTTTCTGGGCTCTTCATTTTGTTGGTTGTTCCTTCACAATCCAGAGTAATATTCTGATTTTGTGTATCTTTTTCTTTTGAAATATCCTTTTCTTTTTTTCCTTTTTTCCTTCTGGTCTCATAACCGCTATTGATGTTTTCCGTGGATTCAGAACTACGTTTTAGAACAGGGCACTCTGGATTTTCTTTGAGGCATGCACAGTCCACCTTGTACTTACTGAAAAGATAACCAGTTAAATATTTATTCAGGATGCAAACTTTAAAATCTTCTTATCCACTTTAAGCTGCAACTCTGTAAATTCTATGCTACTACTATTTATGAGCAATCCTTTTCACTAATTTGCATTCCTATGGTAACTATCACAAAAGAGATTTTATTTCCTCACTTAAAAAACATAATCATTTGAAGTTGATTTCTGACCAGAGATTGGGCCTTCAATCAAAAGGATAACCAGTTATGGTTTAGAGAAGCAACTCAAATTAAAACTGAGCCTTTTTAAGTAAAATGATACTGTGGCTTACATTAAGGCAAAAACAGTATTTACTTCAGTGGTCCCAAACCCTAACTAGTTTGTATTTTACTTTAAGGAATGACTTCAATAACCAAGTGTCTTTGAAAAAAGGTAAAGTTATGCTTCTTTTTGCCCCTCCTTACATGTTCTCTCTTTCAAATGGAAGCTTGAAAAATAATTGCACTCTCATCTTCACTGCAGTGATATATATTACTCCCACCATACAGACAAGATTAATGGGCAGAGAGGGGCAGCATTTTGTCCAACGTCACATGCTAGCTAAATGGTTGGGACAGCATTCAGGTACAGGTTTAGGGGAGTCCAAAGCTCACACTTTTCATCTCTTCAATATTTCTTAACTCTGCCCTCCATATCTCTACCACCAACGTTCAATTTCTCTCTAGGATACAGGCAGCATGCCAAAATCAGAGTTAAACAGTAGAAGCCTCCCACTTTACATGTTTTAATTAGTTTAGTGTTTGTTCACAATAAAAAAGTTTCTAATACTCCTACTTGCTCACTTTCAAGACTAGTATAAGTCAAACTTGCTAAATCTGTGAATCAGGGATAGAACTCAAAAATATATGATCTACTCCCCCATCTCCCCAAATCAGGTATTGCTAGAAACTAGGTTGAAACTTTCTAGATGTTTTGATTTCAGGATAATAGAACTCCAAATAATGATGGCTAATAGCTCATGTTTACCAAGCACTTATTTTGTGCCAGGAATTGTTTTAAACACTTTACATATCTTTTTTTTTTTTTTGAGAATGTGTGCACACACAGGAGCTCGAGTGGGGAAAGGGCAGAGGTGGGGGGGAGGGAAAGAGTGAGAGACAGGGAGAGAGAGAATCTTAAGCAGGCTTCACATCCAGTGCAGAGCCAGACCTGGGGCTCAATCTCATGACCCTGAGATCAAGACCTGAGCTGAAATCAAGAGTCAGATGCTCAACCAATTGAGCCACCCAGGCATCCCTGAACACTTTACGTATCTTAAACTCACTGAATTTTCAAAACATTCCTGTTTGGTGAGTAGTATTATTCTCATATTACTTGTGCTCTAACAAAGCACAAAGGGATAAGAAGGTTATATAGCTAATAATAAGCAACCAAGCTAGGATTTGAAACCAGATTATAAAAAGCTTATATTCTTAACCACTTATGGGATACAGTCTTTCAAAGCAATGGGCAAAGAGCCATTATGCTAAATTTTCCACCTTCTGGGGGGAGAAAGGGCTAACAAGGAAATGCTGAAGTTGTAATAAATCTGACTGCCAACAATTAAGTAGAGATGCACAGGGCAGGAAGAGGAATTTCACTGACAGAAAACATAATGGATATTTAAAACTTAGGCATTTAAATAGGTTACCATAGAAAAATTTAAAGATAAAATACAGAATAGGAGGAAATGAACTGAAATGCTTATAACCGAATACACTACAAGATACAAAAGGAACCATCCCCCATTCCCCCAAAAATCAGTATGAAAAAGACTGCCCAGGAGCAAAATGGAAGATGATTAACCAATTCATCAGAGCGGAAACCCAAATGACAGATTAATATATAAAAAGATCCTTGGGTCAAAAAATAACCAAAGAAAATGGTAATTAAAAATATAAAAGATACCATTTCACATGGATTAGCATCAATTTTTAAAGTCATAACGAGATGGAGCAAGGAAGTAAAGCTGCAAGAATAGAAACTGGTCATTATCCATATCTTGGTTATTGTAAATAATACTGCAATAAACATAGGGGTGCCCATATCTTTTAGAATTAGTGTTTTCTAATATAACATTATATGTCAATTATACTCAAATTAAAAATCAACCCATGTCAGGTGAAAACTGAGGCTGTGCACACTCTACAACCCAGCGAGTACACCCCTAATTCCGTACCACAGAGAGAATATGTACCCACAAAGACGTGTTCAAAAAGCCACAGGAGCACTTTTGGTAAATCTAAAGGTCCACCAATAGTGGAATGGATAAATGCCATCAACAGTGAAAATAAATGAACTAGAGCCACACCTAACAACAGAACTAAATCTCAAAGTAATGAATGAGAGAAGATGAATGCAAAATAATACAGATTATAATTTTGTATATTTGTATTATATTTGTATAATTTTGTATTATATTATGTATAAATACATAAAATTTAAATGGAAGCTTTTATATCAGAATTAACTTTAACTTTCTTCCCTAGTGTTTCAGAACAGCAGTTCTCAGAACTTCCTTACAGTACTCCAACAAACACTTTTACTGCAAGAAAACTTGGCACAATTTCTGTTGCTTTTATTTTTTGTTTTTTTTTAAGTTTATTTGTTTTGAGAGAGAAAGAGGAAGTCCCAAGCAGGCTCAGCACTGTCAGCACAGAGCCCAACGCGGGGCTCACTCTCAAGAACAGAACTGTGAGATCATGACCTGAGCCCAAATCAAGAGTTGGATGCTTAACTGTTAGAGCCACCCATGTACCCTGAATTTCTTTGTTTTGAGGGGCAAAACGTTCAATTACCCATTCACACTGATCAGCCAAATTAATTATATCACTAACACTGTACCCCCTAAAATACCAGAAAGAGAAAATTCTCACATAAACAAGGTCAGTGTTGTATGGCTGAATTAGGGCTATGATTTTTTAATTGCCTCATGATAAATACAAATGAAAAGCTATGAAAGTAATGCAAATACATAAATTTTTAGGAGGACATTAAGGAACTACTGCAAAACAGATTAACATATACACAGACTTGAACTTACCAATTCCCATAGTCAAAATCAAAGGCAATAGTAATTTCAGTTCCTTTTGGAATAGTCTGTATAGAATAAATGTAAAGATGTATGGTTCCATCTTCAATTTCATGCCTCACCTGTTAGTTAAAAAAATAATTTTATATTTTTATAAATTTTTTCTACTTTTAGAAGTATCCCATCCTGCAATTTTGAAAAATTTTCAAAGTAATTCCTAAGTACAACATGGAAAATATGCAGTTCAAGACTTGTAACTATAAATCGGTGGTTTTCAACTGGACGGAAGCATAGTGATGCAAACTCCACGGCCCACCATGTAGCATTAAAAAGCAAATACTAAAAAAAGAAGAAAAAACATGACACTTCATCAATTCTACAATGCCTATTTTTTTTTTTACCCCTGAGTATCTCTGAAATTGGGAGTTTTGTAAATGATGACACCCTCGATTTGATGAAATACAATAATCAGTAATGGAACAGTTAACACCACACTTTTCTATGACAGACACTGTTCTAGGTACTTCATATGTATTTACTCCATTGATTCCTCATAACCACTTTTTATAGAACACAGACCAGGTTACAAAGCTAGTAAGTCAAAAAGAAGACATGAATCTATTAAGTCTGGCTTCAAAACCTAAGCTCAACTATAACATAGCTATAAATTAAAAATGTTTATTTTGGCATGTAAAAAAAACCCGGAAATATGCTCCAAAATTTATGCTCCAAATTAAAACACGGTTTTATAAAAAAATTTTGTAGTAGCACATATAAAATCTACTTTAGCTTTCAGTTTTGTCATCTACCTCGATCCAATCAGATTTTATATTTGACCCATAAGTAGAGCTTCAGAAATAAACAAAAATCTAATATTTCTTCTTACAAAGAACATCACAATTTCGTCAGTGTGCAAAGCAATTTTTAAGACCTCACAGCCCATTACCACCTAATTTTTTGCAATGAAAACGCGCTGAGAAATATAAAACGCATCAATGGTTAAAAAGTTTAGGGCTACCAGACTTGTGTTTAATACTCAATTCCATGCATCCCCTGAAACCCTTGCCTCCTGAAAAGATTTTTAGAAGCTTACCTCTGCATTGGGTGTACAAGAACGCCTAATGAACCGAGCCTCATTCCCAAAAGTCCTTGCATCAACACACATTTCTAGCCCGTGAAATTTAGAATAAAATAAAACAAAAGGATATGGTCTACAAAGAAAGAAATGCATTATAAACCATTAACATGTTAAGAAACTTCTAAAAGATTCAAAGTAAATAGTGAAGCCAAGACTTGAACACAGGCAGTCTAATACCAGAACCCATTCGTTAAGGGCTAGTTCATGCTAATGAGATTTTTACCTGCTCCAGTAACCTTACCTAAATTAAAGATAATTAATTGAAGGTAGAAATTCAAATTTATGAGATAAAAAGGGAGTGACTACTGCCTTTACAGGAGAATTCATAATTGGATACCTTTAAAATCCTAATCGCCTAGTATATTTAAGTTTTGATTTCTAGCACTGTTTCAGATCAAATTTGCTATGTAAAAGATTTGTATATCTTTCAAATCTTAAAAATTCAAGTTATAAACAACAAATACTTTTAATAACCATATAGACTTATCTCCCTAAAGATACAAACATATTTCCTGACCTCCGGGAAGCAAGGGGTCATATCAAATGCCCCCAAAAAATATATAGAAGAGGGCTCCAGTGCCATTCTAGTACCAAGAAAGGAGGAGGTGAAAGTAGCAATAATGTAAGACCAAATCCAACATCTGTTATAAAGAGGAAGGGGTTTTGCCTGTGATCACCAATGGTGTTTTCAGGTTCTAGCAATTATGTTATAAGGAACTAGGTAAGGTCCTGGATGCAAAAGGGCTTCACTCCTTATAATCTTATGTAATCATAGTTTTAAATTAATGTCCACCTATATACTGCTGTTTATCTTTGAAATAAACTGTTGCAAGAATGTCCGTAAGAGAGATGGGTAAGAGACAGAAATACATCTACTTTTTGTCATATTTTATTATAGTTCAAAAGTTATCATTAGTCACTGTTCAACTGTACCATAGTTTTAAAAGTATTAAAATGATAACTTAGAAAAACAAAAGGCTTATGAACACACAGCATCTTGGTAAACAGCCAAAAAATCAATACTTAACGACAGGTAACTAGTAAAATAAATGAATATACCTCTTAAAGAAATATCCATTTGCTTCAAACTGTTCTCTTAGCATAAACTTCCCTCTGTACTCAATGATAAGTGCATCAGGAGGCAAATCTTTTGCGGATTTCAGAATTTTCTTATTTTTTTGTATATGGCTCTAAAATAAGAGAAATGTTCAGATTAGTTAAACCTAACTGCTTTCAGTCTAACCAGTTAAGACATACATTAGAAAAAGGTCTTTGTTTCATAATTTTTAGGCAAATGATATATTTTACCTCTACAGGAGGTTTGAAGAGCAAATTGTTGGTATTCAAATCTGATTTATTTATCTCTTTTTTGTCATTTCCATTGCCTAATCTCAGAGCTATTCTTTGTGCCTCCCTCTGAACACCCTCACTATATTGGTTACTATTTGCCTCTTCGTATCGATCCATCCACGCTTTGATTTTTGTCTCCCATCCAAAATTTGAACCATCAGATGAAGGATCAATCTCTGGAGCTGAACCCTAAAATCATAGCAAACTAAGCATTAATATCTGGACTTGTAAGTATTTACACACACACACACACACACACACACAGTAATCTATATAAAAGAACATAACATAAAGTAGCAATAATGTTCGGCTTTCTAAGTTGGTCCTAGGAAAAAACAGACCATAAATGATCAGCATACTACATTTTTATACTGCATACCAGATAAAGAGTTAGAAAACTAAAGAGGCCAAGTTACGTTGAACAGCATAAATTCAAGCTTCACTGACACCACTGTAGCCAAATTAAGGCCACTGACAAAACTGCAAACACCCAAAACTTTGGAGTTACTGTCAACTAATGATTAAAAAAAGATAGCATATGAAAATGTTTTTATTTTACAGACTGCCAGTATCTACTTTATACTCAGTTCTGATAGAATACAATTTTAACATGTTTTATTAAGAAACACACTTTGACATCTTAATTTAGTATAATTCCAAGATCTATAATCAATTGTCCACATGATAAATATGACATGAGAACAAAATGTCTAATAGGATGTGAAATGACCCAAAATGGTCCATAGCCTAAATTCAAGGATCATAATGACAGCAAGAACTTAATAAACTTAAATGCTTGCTCTTCATCCATACCTCCTATTAAAAACCTGTAAGATAAGAACGCTAAGTGCCAAGTACAAAAAGTTACAGCCTCTCTCAATCTGTTACAGAACAAAAAAGGAACCCTTTTCTCGCTGGAATGCAATTTACAGATAGGCACAATGACCACACATTTTAAAAATGTATTAAAATGTCGACACCCACAACAATTCTTATTTGCAATCTTAGGATGAAAATCAAGTAATGCAGATAACAAAAACATGTTTCATTAGCTTAATTCAGGTCTATAATTCGTTTTAACACATGACATTTCAATTTGTTGTAAATGCTATTCACCAGTTTCTACAACACTGAATACCTTGGTGAGAAAACAGATTATTTCTATATGTATAACCTAACTAAAATTTGAAAATCACATACAGAATTCATAAAGATCCTTATATATCCTGTTAGACATGTATACATGTACAGTAACACTAAAATTTACCATCTGTCCACCTGCCATATAATTAATTTTTATTACAAAAAATATCATTCTTTTCTACAATGAAACAAACTGTAGTAAGTTGTTCAACTACTTGGTAGGAGTAGGTTTATTTGTATTAACTGGTATTTTCTGTACTTAAATATTCCACATTATAATGACCATGAGATAATAAATTTTTATACAAATATGAAATACTACATATTAAGGCTTTCCTCAGATTTATTAAAGAAATCCATTTTTAAAAATTTGTCTTTCTTTTCTGTCCTCCTCCACCCAAGCCCTCTACTGATCTGGTATATATTTGATAGTTCTTCCATATCTCTTTAACCTATAAATACTATTGAATTACTAACTGAAACTGTTACCATCTTAAAGAGGTATCTTTTAGTTAAGGGAAAGATATCTTTAAAGATGCACAAAGCATTTTTAAAATTTTACTTCCTCATCTCTTTACAAAATAAATGAAAATATTTCACTTAAGTAAAAGATGTTCCTTCTTAATTAAACTTACTATTGGAATGACTGGATAAATAAGGAAGAAAGGAAAACTTTAGAGTATCAACAGTTTCCACCAGCTTAATCCAAAACCTTTTTCAGATTGTACTGTGTCAGATCATGTCCCATAAATTCAAGTTTAATATATAGTAAGTATATAATCCCCAACTTTAACATATAAGAAACATTTTATGAAACTTTGGGCTTGCTGTGTGTTGAGTGACACCACATATTTTCTTGAGAAAGAACTACAAACGTATGCAGTAATCATCACTGGACAGCTGTTTAATTATTTGTTTTCCAAGAATGTGAAATAATGAATAATTGTTATGCACAAAAGATACACTGTAACATGCTTCCCACATACTATTTTAATATCTGACAACTTAAGAAACCCATTAGCGTTTAACCACACAGCCTAGAAAGCTGTATAGTAAGTCTATACAGCTGACCTCTGTGATCCAATACCTATCTTTTAGTGGGAGGCAGAGCTGAGGAGCCTTGCCACTCTCAGAAATCAGGGCATCTACAAAATTGAGGATACAGGCTAATTCAAGGTACAAGTGACTACTTTGTATACCTCTATGGTGATTTTATAGTATAACAACTAACTTGACTAAATCACTAGAACCCCAACTATGCAAAAAAAAAAAAGAAAAATTTCAAATTCTAAATGTGATTTTGCATTCATATATCCAGTATACAAAGTGGTATGGAGACATGGAATGCAATAATCTACTGAAATTTAGATTATCCAAAATTTTGATAATAGGAATTACTTATATACCTCCTTTTACTTAATGATTTAACAGTGTTAATAAACTCCAAGAGAGGCATAGTAATCCAATTAGGATTCTCTATGGTGTCACTTCTGGTAAAGATAATAAGCAATGAGATGATACGCAATGAAGAGAACATAAAGTAAAGGTTTTGGACAAGCAACCACTTAGTAAGCTCCTGAAAAACTGATAGTTGGAACAAGGACTTAAATTTAATGTATTAAAAAAAAAAATTAATGAATTTACCTTAACTCTTAAAAAAATTTTTTTTAATGTTTATTTATTTTGAGAGAGAGAGAGAGAGAGAAAGCAGGGAGGTACAGAGAGAGAGAGAGAGAGAGAGAGAGAAGGAAGGAGAAAGAATCCCAAGTAGGCTCCATGCTTAGTACAGAGCTCCACACAGGGCTCAATCTCATGACTGTGAGATCATGACCTGAGCCAAAATCAAGAGTCAGATGCTTAACTGAGCCACCCAGGTGCCCCTGTTTACCTTAACTCTTGATGACTTCCGAGATCCTTCACGAAAGGCCTAAAATAACATGAAATTCTGAGTTAGTTTTCTTTTAAACTGGATATAATCAATCAGTTCAGTAAAGCATTTTATTGAAGTCTCATAATAATAAAAAACTTGGCAAATATAGCCAGAACCGGGTGAATGTTTAAGTAAGGAAAGTCACCTACTAGCATACTATTTTACTATTAAAAATAGAATGCAGACTTTGTATATCTAAAACCAAAGTAACAATGTATGTCAACTATAGTCAAATTAACAATAACAACAAAAACCATAATGCAGGCTATGTAAGAACAAGAGAATATGTATATGATACTGCTAGAAAAAATGTCAAATTTTTTGTGTGCTCAGTTATTACAACCATGGGAAAATATCTGATTAAAATTGGAAGGGTATTAACAATATTACAGTAATTTTATTTAAGTCATGAGACAAGTCTGGGGAGTGATAAAGTTATTTACTTTAATTCTCGTAGTCAACTAGTAAGTGATATTTGAGCACAGAGGAGCATTTGAGTAATAAGCACTGTGGCAAATAGAGTTGTATTTATTTAATAAATAATTTAGTGACAGCCCACTACTCTGCCAGGTCCCAAAGTGGTATTTAACATTTAATTCCTATCTTCCTCACCACTTCACCCAAAAAGTCTCCAGGGAGACTAACAAACATAAACCGAGAGTAAGCAACATAGACCCAAATATATGTGTTAAGTTTGTGTGTAGACTATATGTTGGCAGTCAGCAAGATTTACTAACAGCAAAAACAAGGCAGTGAAACGTCACATAAAACATGGGCAAAGAGCTAGGTGGACTTTGGAGAAGTAATGTACCCAGAAAGATGAACAACTGAAAGGAATACAATCCTGGTACTAAAGAAACATGAAAGAGACACCTGGCTGGCTCAGTCGGTGGAGCATGCAACTCTTGATCTCGGGGTTGTGGGTTTGAGCCCCACACTGGGTATAGAGATTACTTAAAAAAAAAAAAAAAAAAAAAATCTGGAGTGCCTGGGTGGCTCAGTCAGTTAAGCAAGCATCCAACTCCAGCGCGGGTCAAGATCTCACGGTTCGTGGCTTTGAGCCCAACGTCGGGCTCTGTGCTGACAGCTCAGAGCCTGGAATCTGTTTCGGATTCTGTGTCTCCCTCTCTCTCTGCCCCTCCCCTGCTCACGCCTTCTCTCTCAAAAATAAACAAATAAATGGGGCGCCTGGGTGGCACAGTCGGTTAAGCGTCCGACTTCAGCCAGGTCACGATCTCGCGGTCCGTGAGTTCGAGCCCCGCGTCGGGCTCTGGGCTGATGGCTCGGAGCCTGGAGCCTGTTTCCGATTCTGTGTTTCCCTCTGTCTCTGCCCCTCCCCCGTTCATGCTCTCTCTCTGTCCCAAAAATAAATAAACGTTGAAAAAAAAAATAAACAAATAAAAATAAAATAAAAACTGTCCTCTATCCAGAACATCTATTGTAAACTCCTTTCAAATTTTTAACAATTAGCCATAACAATAGGCTGAAAAAAAAAAAAAGCAAAACTGTATATATTCTTTTGTTTTATATATATACTACATGTCACCCCTCAAATAATAGTAAAACCTTAACAGTGGGCAAGATCTAAGTGGGAAAACCAGATCTTTTATACCCAGTTCCTTGATTTTTTTTTTCTAATCCTTGGCAATTTTTACTAACAACATAAGACAAAAATTCTCTTTTTAAATACACAGCAATATTCTGAAACAACTATGTCACACTCCAAGACCCAGGACTGATTCATTTTAAATAGGGACAAGTAATTCCCCCCAGAAAAAGTGCAAAATCTATGCTTTATTCAAAAAATAGATTTTTTAAGCCAAATGACCTAAAACAAATATGCAAGGATACAATTTCCAAGTAACAATAAACAGGAAAGCCTAATTTGAAAGCATGATATGAAAAAGGTATGCCGATACCTATAATATGTGAATTCCTAAATTATAAAAGGCATTTGATAGACAATCTCTCTCTCTCTTTGTGTAAATTACAATCTGAAATAAGGGACATAACAATGAAAGAAGACAAAATGTTGTTACAAGTGCTATAATAAAAGGTTCAAGTGACATAATGAGATGCAAAGAAAGATGATCATATTTGATAGGAGAAAAGCAAGTTTCATGGAGGAAGCAGTACTTGAGAGTATAATAAGGGTTTAAAAGACAGAGATGAGAATATCCTAAATGGTGAAGAGAACACCATAACCAAAGATGACACCTGGTGGGACACTTGGCAGGCTCAGTGAGTAGGGCATATGACTTTTGATCTCAGGGTCATGAGTTCAAACCCCATGTTGGATACAGAGCTTACTTTAGTGCTCGCTTCGGCAGCACATATACTAAAATTGGATACAGAGCTTACTTTAAAAAAATAAATAAATAAATAAACAAAAACCACCCAGAAAGTGCAGGTAGAATTTGGTTATAAGAATGGATAATATACAGGAAAAAGTGTAGCAGAACTGGAGAGGGACCTCATCTGTGAAGACTGCTATAGTCAAGCTTAAATGGTGGTGAAATGAGAAACTGAAAAGTACCTGCTGCCTATTAAATAACCAAATAATATCTTGAAGAATTACTCAAGGAAAAAAAAATGCTTTCTTTGGAAAAACCTGATTTTATATCTAGGAATAATTTCACTCTATAATAGCAATATAGTTCTCGTGAAAAGTATTTTTTTTTAACTTATAAAAGAAAAATCTTCAGGACCAATAATAATAAATTTAGTGAAAAAGTGGCTTAGAAATGGTTTTGTGCCATTAAATCCTTGGGATAATTCATCACATAAGACTTAAGTAAAAGAAGTCTACATGATAAGAAATTCATTAAATATGGAGGTTTATTAAAATTACATACGATTCAGAGAAGAACTATAAACAATTATTCACAATTATCATATGCTCTTTTACCTTGTTCATAAACTATTAAAAACTTAGGATTGCTATTTTTTGTCTAAAACAGCAATTTTTTTCTATTTTATTTTAGCTTTTGCCTTTCTATGACTAGTCTCATTAGTGATTTCAAATCAGTATGCCAACATTTATCTATTACACTTCAATCTTTAAAACATACTAAAATTGTAAAATGAGTTTTAAAAAACTTAGATTCTGCAACCTTTTCTAGCTACCATCCATTACTCACCTGCCTTTCCTGTAAAACACAGTTCCCATCACTTCCTGCCTACATAACTAAAAAAAGGAAAAACTTACTTTTTTACACTTTGAAATGTTTTGTTCTTTCTCCCCACTTTTTTTCCTTCTTTTATCATTAACCTTGGAAACTCTTGAAGCAGTTAAAGTAATCGATGTTGGGGTATGCTGAAATGCAGTATATAATTCCACAGGAACCTCATCACCACTCTCAGTTGCACTGGTATCACCATCTTCCAAGGCAAAATAAAAATTACTATACTTGTAACACTATCTTGAACAAAATGAAAAATCAAACAGCATTCTACAAGACAAGCTGCTGTATCTCCCATCATTCTGAAGAATACACTTTTTTCTACTTCCTCAGTTCACTCATAGTAAGATACATTTAAATGCATACTACAAATACCTTTTCTCATACATTAAATTAGAAAGGATACAAAAGTCTGACAACACACTGAGGTAGTGTGACTATGGGAAAAGGGCACTTGCATAAATAGCCAGTGGTAATTCAAAATTCCCTATGAAGGGAAATTTAACCATATCTAACAAAATTCTACATATACTTACTCTTTCACCTAATAAACTTTTTCTAGGTGTGTGTCCAAAGATAAAATGAACAAAAATACACACACACAAAAAAAGGCCACCAAAAAAACAAAAAAACTTGTCTGGGAGGGTTTCATTGACAGTACTATTTGTAGTAACAAAAATGAAACGAAAGAAAACAAAAAACACTGGAAACAACCTAAATGTCCATCAAACAGTTCAGTAAACTATGATTATTCAAAACCAGTTGTACTGGTGTTGTCGTAAGCCAAAATAAAAGTTGTAGCACAGTTATACTGCTAAAATCTATTCCTCAAAATGAAATACTATTCCATATGATTAATGGATCACCATCTCTCTGAAAAGCAAACATATTGTAATACTTCTTTAAAGCTGTTACCTTTGTACAAAAATGAGGATTTAAAATTTTTATTTTCCTCTAATTTCCACATTTTCTAAAATAAGTACATTCTATAATCTGTAAAAAAGACTACTTAAAATCTATACCTGAGATTGTAAGTCGTATGTACAACCAACATTGACTGGTAAGGTGTTTATATCCAACTGAAACATGCAGACCACTCATTTTCTCAATCACACTAATTTTAATTTAGCATAGATCCTCTTCACCCACCTGACATATTTTCCCTTTTCCGGCGCTGTAGTAGCACTGCCCTCTCTTTATCCAAACTCCTGCATTAAAATATTAACATGATTATTCATCAAACTTTCATAAATTTAGATATAAAGCAGATTGATTTTAAATGTGATAAACTTTACAATTTCTCTAATGTTCTTACTGAAAAACAAACAGTATAAAATATGTGTATTTTTTCCCTTGCTTTAGATTTGATCTAGCATAATTAGCAGTAGATGCCAGGTAAGTGACACTGTTGTGCTTTTAAGAAAATAACTTTTTACTTAGGAAGCTAGTACCTTTTTTTTTTTTTTTTTTTTTCAAATTGAATGTTTAAAGCAAAATGTCTGGGGGCACCTGGATGGCTCAGTCGGATAAGTGGACTTGGGCTCAAATTATGATCTCACAGCTTGTGAGTTCAAGCCTCGCGCTGGGCTCTATACTGACAGCTCAGAGCCCAGAGCCTGCTTCGGATTCTGTGTCTCCCTCACTCTCTGCCCCTCCCCAACTCATGCTCAGTATCTCTCTCTCTCTCTCTCAAAAATAAACATCAAAAATTAAAAAATTTTAGAGCAAAAAGTCTGAAAAAAAAAAAAAAGAATGTTTACAATAACCAAAATAAATTTCTTAAAAGCACACCACTGATTTAGGATCTATTTGCATTATTACCAGCCTAAAATTATTTCCACTTTTGAAATAATAATACACACTGAACTTTTAACAATTAAAAATACACTAGAGGGGAGGTGTGTGTGGGGGGATGGGGATTAAAAAGTGCACTTGTGATGTGCTAGCACTGTGTGTTGTATGGACATGTTAAACACATAATATATCTGAAATGAACAGAACACTGGATCTTAACTGGAATTTAAATAAAAACTTAAAGAAAAAAGTAAAATATTTCATTAACTCCCCACACATGAACTACATCATCCATAGGAACTGTTTTATATTTCCCACCAACATTTTCACTGTCGAAACCTATTAGCCTATAGGTCAAATAAGACTAGATATTTTTCTTAGATGAGAGAATAAGGGCTCTAGACTAAAATATCTACAATTCAGTAACAGACTTGTCTTAATGTCTACTAGGACATATAACTATAACATTACTGATTATCACAGAATAGTAAGTAGGTATCACTCAATAAACTACCCTCCCTAATGACCAGTTTTAAACCAGTTCTTAACTGAATTTATCAATAGATATTTACCCCAGCAAAAACTATTTGGCAAAAGGCTAGTAACTATCATAAAGTAAAGCAAAATCACATAGTAAAACCTCACTCATAAAAAAGCAATGCAAAGTGTAACATTGAGATTACCATTTTGAATCTAGTTAAACTGGGAAAAATCCAAGTCTGTCAGACACTATTGTAAGCCCTGGGAAAACAGGCATGCTTATCTATCACTGGTAGGAATTCAAAACTGTACAGCTCGTATTGGAGGAGAATTCAGCAATATCGGACAAAAATTTTATGCATATGTTATACATTTACCCTTTTACTGAACACGCCTACTTCTATTTGCAATTACAAAAGACTGGAAACAATGTCCACTCTAATGAGACTGGTTGAATACACTATTCCATGAAAAAGATGAAGCACCTTGAAGCAACAGAAAAAAATGAGCCAATTTCTATATACTTCTATGAAGTGATCTTTAGCAGATATTTTTTTTTAATTTTTTTTTAATGTTTTTTATTTATTTTTGAGACAGAGAGAGACAGAGCATGAACGGGGGAGGGGCAGAGACAGACGGAGACACAGAATCGGAAGCAGGCTCCAGGCTCCAAGCCATCAGCCCAGAGCCCGACGCAGGGCTCGAACTCACGGATCGCGAGATCGTGACCTGAGCTGAAGTCGGACGCTCAACCGACTGCGCCACCCAGGCGCCCCTTTAGCAGATATTTTTAAGAAAAAAAAGGAAATGTGGCAAAACTCTGTAATATACTATCGCTTACCTAAATAAGAAAGGAATACAAAGATGTATATACACATTTATTTCTAATAAGGAAACAATGGAAAGAATAATCTATTTTTTATGTTACTTCAGGGATAGAAAGTTCAACTTATCTGAATATACTTTGTTTTAAAATTTAACTTCAAAATAATGAGACTACTTCTTACATAATCATGTAAGTATATAATTATAAAAACAAAGTATAAAAAGCAATCCTAAAAATAACTAGATTCCTCCTACATTTCTGGTAGGAATATAAAATGGTACAACTGCTCTGCAATATAGCTGGATAATTTTTTAAAAAAACTAAACACAACTACCATGTGACTGAGCAATTGAACTCTTGGGCATTTATCCCAAAGAAAATAAACTTACATTCATACCAAAACCTGTACACAGATGTTCATAGCAACTTTTCTGTAATAGCCAAAAAAATGTCCAACAGGTGAATGGTTAAATAAACTGTGATACATATATATCATAGAACACTACATAGCAAAAAGAATGAATGAAATATCGGGGCACCTGGGTAGCTAAGTCGGTTAGGCGTCTAACTTCCGTTCAGGTCATGATCTCAGTTTGTGAGTTCAAGCCCCATACTGGACTGTCTGCTGTCAGAACAGAGCCCACTTGGGATCCTCTGTCCCCCTCTCTCTGCCCCTCCCCCACTCTCTCTCTCTCAAACAAGCATAGAAAGAAAGAAGGGAGGGAAAGGGGAATGCAGGGAGGGAGGGAGGGAGGGAGGGAGGGAGGGAGGGAGGAAGGAAGGAAGGAAGGAAGGAAGGAAGGAAGGAAGGAAGGAAGGAAGGAAGACTGATATATGCAAAAACTGGCTGGCTCTCCAGAGAATCATGCTGAGTAAAAAAAAAGCCCACCCCAAGGTCACATACTGTATGATTCCATTTATATAACATTCTTGAAACGAGAAAATTATAGTCATGGAGTACAGATTATAGCAACAGAGTTGTCAAAGGCCAGGAATGGGGGAGATGGGAGAGGTGGAAAAGGTGGGAGGTGGATGCAGCTGAAAAAGCAATGTGATGGATACTGGCCATGGAAATGTTTTGTATCTTGACTAGACCAACTAAATATTCTAGCTGTAATACTGCATTAATAGTTTTGCAACATGTTACCACTGGGGGGAACTGGGTAAAAGATACACAGAATCTTTATTATTTCCTAACTATGTGGCACTCTAACTCAAAATTAAAAGTTCAATTTTAAAAAATAAGGGGTACCTGGATGGCTCAGTCAGTGAAATGTCTGACTCTTGATTTTGGCTTAGGTCATGATCCTGCAATTCCTAAGTTTGAGTCCCACGACTCTGTCAGCACAGAGCCTTGAGATTCTCTGTCTCCCTCTCCCTCTCTCTCTGCCCTTCCCCTGCAAGCTTGCTCTCTCTCTCTCAAAAATAAATATTAAAAAAAAATCAAAAATAAAAGAACCTCATCAACCTAAGTGTGTAAGTGTGCATCCAGATGGTGTTTTAACCACACAGTGAAATTCTTTTAAGGGACTTTAAACACAACCATACATTTCTTGTGGAACATATCTTAAGGGGAAAAAAAGTTCTAACCTGTTTTACATAGGGGTACCTGCCTGGCTCGGTCAGTAGAGCATGCGACTCTTCATCTCAGGGTCATGAGTCCAAGCCCTAAGTTGGGTGTAGAAATTACTTTAAAAATAAATAAATAGGGGCGCCTGGGCGGCTCAGTCAGTTGGGCGTCCGACTTCGGCTCAGGTCATGATCTCACGGTCTGTGAGTCTGAGCCCCGTGTCAGGCTCTGAGCTGACTGCTCAGAGCCTGGAGCCTGCTTCAGATTCTGTGTCTCCCTCTCTCTCTGCCCACCTCCTGCTCATGTTCTGTCTCTTTCTGTCTCAAAAATAAATAAAAACATTAAAAAAATTTTTTTAATAAATAAATAAAAATAAACCTTTACATAATCATATTGTTGGTGCTAGTTGTTGGTATTGTTACTCTGAGATTCTTGCATTTTTCTATGAAATAAAGCAACTGAGTAAACTGGTAAAATTCTAATTATGTTACTGTCTGTTATTGAGAACGAAGATCAAAGGAGATATAAACAGTATACAGAAAAGACTAGATGAAAACCTTGTATTCCTAAATTTAAACTGCAATTATCTGCATAAACTCATGTATTTTATCTTAAAAATAAACACACAAAACATATTTCCTAGCTTTGTCTACCAAAAAGACCTAGGAACAGTAACCAATCCAGTAGAAAGAGCATGCTAGCTCAGATTCTAGTCCTGAAAACCAATCCTCAGGGGCACAGAAGTATAATACAAGCTCGAGACATCTTGTTATGCCAGACAGCACGAACACTTATCAAGTACCACTAGGATACTGTCAAAAGGGCTCAAGAGTCAAGTTGTCAAGTTTCCACCGACGAAAACTAGACAAAATTTAAATATCAATACGAATAATAACTGCAGCAGACTGACATCCATTATGTTTAAATACCTGAGTTCATAATGACACTTGCAGCCAAAAATTCACATATAACTTTTGACTTTCCAAAAAATTAAAACTGCAAGCCTACTGATAACATAAACAGTTGATCAACACATATTTGGTATGCATACGTATTAGTGAATACATGTATGCATATGTATTATGTATTAGTGAGCATATGTATTAGTGAGCCACAGAAAAACATAATTAAGAAAGTCATAAAAAGGGGCATCTGGGTGACTTAGTTAAGCAACTAACTTTGGCTCAGGTTATGATCTCATGGTTCATGACTCTGAGTCCCACGTCAGGCTCTGTGCTGACAGTGCAGAGCCTGGAGCCTACTTCGGATTTTATGTCTCCCTCTCTCTCTGCCCCTTCCCCACTTGTGCTCTCTCTCTTTCTCTTTCTCTCTCAAAAGTAAACATTTTGAAAAAATAAAAAAACAAAGTCATAAAAAATAAACTTACAGTACTATATCAAAAAAACCCAAATATAAGTGGACTTGCACAGATCATAACTACGCTGTTCAAGGGTCAACTGGATACCTTAAAAGAACTAAACAGTTAATATGGGAAAGTTTGTTTCTATAGACATATTTGAGCTAATAAGTCATAAGCAATAAGATTAACATAGCATTGGGGCACTTAGGTGGCTCAGTCAGTTAAGCATCTGACTTTGGCTCAGATCATGATCTCGCATTGAGTTCATGAGTTCAAGCCCTGCATTGGGCTCTGTGCTGACAGCTCAGAGCCTAGAGCCTGCTTTGGAGTCTGTTTCTCACTCTCTCTCTGTCGCTCCCCCACTCATGCTCTTCCAAAAATTAAAAAAGCATTAAAAAAAAATATATTAACATGGCCCTAACTTGCAACCCCTAATAAATTAATGGGTCTAAATAATGACTACCAATAGGTCCTATCGTAGAGACAACCAGATATGATGTGTCACCTGATGAAGCAGTCTATGAAATATTCTTACAATATTCTTACCAAAAAAAAAAAAAAAAAAAAAAAAATTGAGCAGTGCCTAGGTGGCTAAGTCAGTTAAGCATCCAATTCTTGATTTCAGCTTAGGTCATGATCTCATGATTCATGGGTTCAAGCTCCACATCATAGTTTCAAAGCCCCACACTGTCAGCATGGAGCCTGTTTGGGATTCTCTCTTCTTCTCTCTCTGCCCCCTACCCCCAATTCCCCACCCCTGCTCATGCTTTTTCTGGGCGCTTGCTATCTCTCTCAAAATAAATAAACTTTAACAACAAAAACTGAACCTATAATCTGATCACACACTTACTTACAGAAATACAAAGGACAGAGTAACTTGTTATAGCATGATAATGCAATTAGCAAACAAATCGGGATAAACAATTCAGTTCCTTAAAGAAACACACTGCAAAGGAGAGGCCAAAGTTGGAGTAATGAAAGGAGGTTTAGATGACTAGAGACTGAATAGATATATATTAACCAATCAATATTCTAACAGCGACTGGATGATAATACATTTTGTTGCATATACAATAATGGTTTTGGTTTTTTTTTTAATTCTTTTACAAATTATACATATATTTAATAAATATACATAATTATATATGTATTTAAATGTGTGTATATTTATACATGTATATGCATGTTTAAATACATATACATATATAGTAAAACCTTGGTTTGTGAGCATAATTCATTCTGGAAACATGCTTGTAATCCAGAGAACTTGTATATCAAAAGGAATTTCAAGAACCACTGGCTCAGTTGTGATCATGTGACATACAACATCATGTACTACTCACATTGCAAGACATCACTCGTTTATCCAGTTAAAATTTATTAGAAATAAATGTTCACTTGTCTTGCACAACACTCACATAACAAGTTACTTGCAATCCAAGGTTTTAGTGTACTGTATACTGAAATACACAGAGATATATATGAATGAAATATATCTGGGATTTGCATTAAAATATGTGAAGGAGAAAAGAAACACATGACAGTATAAATGAAAAAGATTGTTGAAAATTGTTGAAGCAGGGTGATGGAATGATTGTATAGACCTACAAAATTCTTTATAAGCTAAGGAAATGTTCTTCTAGTAACTGTTGAACATAGTGCATTTCAGTGAAAAAAAATGCCATCACTTAAAAGATGTGCTATTATTTTATGCATTATTGATAAAGTAAAAGAAAAATGCTACAAAGTAAACCATGACATATTATCAATGAAAACATTCTTCCTGATTTTAGAGATGTCAAAATACAAAAAAATAAAATAAATATGAAAATTAAAAGTATATCTTAGAATTGATGAAACATAGTAATCCATTAATTGTTTAATCCAGAATTCATACATAAACTTCTAATAACTGAAGATTATTTCAGTGTATTTACTGGCAATCTTATAAGTATGCACAACTTACCTAGGCTGACAACGTTCACATAAGTATGTATCAGGAATATGCTGCCTGTCAATCCCCATGCAGTCAATATGTTGCCAAACGCTTTAAAAAAAAAAAAAAAGCAAAATATAAAATAGTCCTAGAATCATCCATAAATTAAGACCTGATATTCTATTTGACTATCACTTAGTAAGTGCCCACTTTGTGTTTAACACTGTAAAAGGTGCTGTGAGGAATTCACAGAAATATGTCCTTGGGGAGATAAAACTTTGAGATGCAAAGAGGACAAAATATAGATATACAGATATTTCTGAAGCAAATGTAACTTTAAAATGTGAAAGGTATACATTACAAATATTATCAAAAGTCACAAAGTAAAGATGTCCACACTCCTTGAAGTTAATGGGGAAAAGCACCCTGGAGAATGATGGACTTGAATAAAACCTCATTTGAGAGTTAGAAAGAAAAGATATCATCATAGCAGTTTTTTCTCAAGTAGACAGATATGACGAGCAATGGACAGAAGACAGTTAAACTATATGAAGGGGAATTTTCATTTTGAGAAATACAGAGGAGGTAGAATTGGGTTAGTATGGTACAGTCAGATTATATAGGAGTTGGAACATCAGGATGTGTGTAGATTTCCTCCAACTAGCAACATGTAAAACTAGATGTGTTTTGATGATATAAAGTGTTTGAATTCAAAGAAGAAAATGAAAGTAGAAAAAACAATTAAGAGGATTTTCCAACATTCCAAACTTGCATTAAAGGACAGAACTAGAATGTGGCAGGGAAGATATAAAGAATCCAAGATATATTCTATGAAGGTAGGGATTAAACCTATTCTGTCCTCAAATTATTCTTATGCAATACATGGACCAGCATGAGGCAACTTTTCAATTTATTACTATTATTGTATTTTGTTGCCAAGATTTTAATTGGTCCAGATATATATCACACACACACACACACACACCTGTTCCTAAAAATAGTCTTAATTACTTTTTACATAATATTCAGCAACTTCTAATATATCCCTACTGATTTACCTGCTGTTGTATTGCTCTTCACTTAACTGAGGATGTTGGGAAAAGAACTGGTAGAAAGTGGAAGGTAATGGAATATATATCAAAGATGTGGGGAGAAAAGTGAGAAAAGCAGAACACCAGACAGGAGGGCTAGAATAACAAACTAAATTAAATTTGGGTGGTAAGTAGTAATGTCATGCAGACAACAGAAGAAACCAAACTAGAAAATGAATAAATGATCAGGGATCTAGATGCCAAACTTGAAAGAGGAGATTATAGGCAGTAGGTACATGGAAATACATAGAGGCAATACAGAACAAGAAGAAAGGAAAAAACATTAAGTTGTACAATATTTTACAGATTAAGCAGTAGAAAAATAAAACCACCAAAAATAGATTCATAACAGCAGTTGCTGGAAGCAAACACTTTGAACAATCCAAAAACTGTGAACTGGTCCTTTAAGAATTTGTAGATAGTATAAATCCTAAGGACTATTTCACTATTTTCTAACAGAGATAATTCTGTATTATATCTAGATCACTGTAATTAAATAGAAAGAAAACAATATTCATATTATGCATTAAAATGAAAACGCTGCCAAATGTATGTAATTTATCACATTAGACAAGATCAGCTAAGAGAAAGCTATATTATGTGATCAGTTAAAATATGAACTGAGATTTTCTATCAGGTAGTTATTTAAAAAATAATAAAGAAAAGAATTTATCACTGAAGATATTTTTTTAGTTTTTTTAATTTACCTCCTGAGTAAATTTACTGAAGTGATTGTTCATAGTAATGATATGTCACAGATAATGAGTATTTATTTTTAAATGTGAAAAGGTATCACAATATATTTTTATAAAAAATTTACTCAAAACTTCACATTTTTACATAAAAATATCAAATTTCACCTTCCAAATTAAGACTAATTTTCCCCCCTTTTGGCAAAGGTAAATCATCTTTTTAAAATATAACCCTACATACATGTTTATATCAGTAACATTCAACTCCTAACCACCTAATAAATGAGAACAATATTACAAATAATGCAAAGTAATTTATATTTGGCTCTAAGATGTATTTTTACACTCACGTTCAAATATGGGTGTATGCTATACTATTTCAAATCAAATAATGAAGCTATGCCATAAAGATATGACCCAGGAAATTGTGTAAAGCTACCAAACTTTCTTACCCACTACAGTGCACTGCTTAAATACTCTGCTTCCCACTCTGTGCAGGGGACGGACTCAGTAACTTTCAGGCTGAAATCCTATTCCCTCTCCATCCTCCCCAACTCCCTCACCCCCCAAAAAAACAAAAACAAAAATAAAACCCCACTTTCTGTCCCAATCACACCTTCTCTAGGGGAGGAGGCCTTTCTTGGTGGTTGAACCAGGGTTGGGGGAGGGGAGACTGTGGTTCTGGTTCAAGGAGACTCCAGAGTGCTGCAAGGTTCAAGTCAAAAGGAGGTGAGAGAGTCAAGTCAAACAAACATCCATCAAAATGTATAATTCCCCCAAACTGGAAAATCACAGTGACTACACAGCACAAATAACTCCAAAGGAAATTCGCAGGGCTCATTTTTCTATCTTGTCTACCACTGTATGTAGTTGTATTATTACTGAATGAGCAAAAACAGATGTGATCCTACACGAATAAAGTTCAGAACTGAATGCCTATTATGCAATTAACAATGATTTCTGATAAACTCTAAGAGAGCTTCTTTCCCATAGGGGCTTTTTCTAGGAACAAAATAAACTGCGCTGATAACAGCAGAAGTCTCACTTAAAAACCACATTCATCAATTCCTTCAAAAGTGACTTTATCTTTTCCAAGGTTAACAATCAAAGGTTAGCAGCATTCAAGAAAAGTAAACTAATGGTGTAAAATATTTTACCTGCATTTGTCACAACAGATCATGTATCCATCATCATGTGTAAAACCACATATGCACCTGGTTACATCAGTACCATAACTTCCATCCTCAGATGTGCTGATTGTAGTAGCACTGGAAGTTTCATCAAAGTTAGGAGTGGTAAATATGCCTACTTCATTTTTGCTAATAAGAACTGATGGAGGAGGGGAAGCCGGAGGTGTTGGAGGAGGACGAGCACCATAATTATGGTCCTGGATAAATGAACACAAATACAGCACAATATATATAATTTCAGCAACAATATAAACTAAGTAACTAAAATAAAATTCAGTCCTTAATTTGAATATTCAAGAAATATGAAGTTGGCCTATTTCTTCCTTAATACCTTTAAAATAACAACTTGGTAAAGCTATAAATTAAACCATACTAGTAAGTGAAAATGTCAGTCTACCTCAGTCACCTGCACAATGACTTCCCTTAAACTCCATGCCCTCACCTCCCTAATCAAAAGACATCCTCACAGTCCTATGGACATAGAGCTCCACCTTCAAGATAGAGGCAGGCACACAATGTGAAGGGTAAAAAAAAAAATAACCTCAGGAATGTGGAATGTGGAGGCTCAAGAATAACAAAAACAACCACAAAAGACATATTATCATTATTAAGTATATAACAGAAGATTTTTTAGGAATTGGTTTTTATGCTGGTCCCAGTGGCAAAAATCCCTCACAGTTGTATCTGGATAATATCACGAATATGTCCAGTTCTTCAACTGTTTCAATGTAACCTCTGCCTCTTATTAGCTATGCAACACTGAACAAGTTAATTTAGGTAAGCCTCATTTTCTCAGCTATGAAATGGGGATGAAAATTATGCCCATCTCATGAGGTTGGTTTTGAATATCAAATGAGATAATATATGTAAAAATGTTTAGCACAGGGGGACCTGGGTGGCTCAGTCGTTCAAGCATCTGACTCTTGATCTCAACTCAGGTCATAATCTCATGGTTCTGTGCTGACAGTGCAGAGCCTGCTTGGGATTCTCTCCCTCCCTTTCTCTCTCTGTCCCTCCCTCACTATGAGCATGCAAAAAAAAAAAAAAAAAAAAAAAAAAAAAAAAAGTTTAGCACAAAGCCTGGCACATAAGTGCTCAAAAAATGGTAATTATATAATTTACAATAAAATTATTATATAATTTAGAACCAACAGTAGGTAATACAATACAGTTCTATCTCTGGCTTTTTTATAGAGGAGGTAAAGAATTAGAATACCACACTATTAATAGTATAAAATGCAAAATAATAATAATAATAGTAATAGCAAAACTTCTAGGGAATACCTCTAATAGAATTTTAATCCTTTGAATAAATATAGTTAGAGCAATAAAAAATTAAACTATAAATTATATACCTAATTGTTTAGATAATATAAGTATGGATTTTTAAATGTTTTCTTTTTAGGCACAATTACTACAAACATCTACTTTCAGTCTCTAGGTATAAAAAATACCCTTCCAGAGAAACATTTGACACTTACCGCATAGGGCAAACCGATGTAACTGTGTGAATGATGCGAGCTGCTGGTATACAACTGGTGGGGATAACTGTTGGATTTCTCAACTACCACAGGGCTAGCTTCTACGGATTCTGGTCTGGAGGGGGAAAAGTTGCATCAAAGAGAATTCCATTCATTTTTGTTCTGTTCAATCAATTTAAAATTATAAGCGTTTATTTTATTGCTATACAAATGTCTTTTTATAGTAGGCAGACACCTGTGGATAAGATATATCCTATCTAGGTTCTGTATCTTAACCAGACTTTTTAAAAAATCAGTGTCTCCGGGCGCCTGAGTGGCTCAGTTGGTTCAGCGTCTGACTTCGGCTCAGGTCATGATCTCTATGTCTGTGAGGTTGAGCCCCGCGTCTGGCTCTGTGCTGACAGCTCAGAGCCTGGAGCCTGCTTCAGATTCTGTGTCTCCCTCTCTCTCTGTCCCTCCCCTGCTCATGCTCTCTCTCTCTCTCTCCAAAAATAAATAAACATTAAAAAAAATTTTTAAATAATGCTTAAATAAATACATAAATGTCTCACCTCCCAAATTCAAATAGTTTCCCTATCATTAAAAAAAAAAAAAAAATTATCAGAGGGGCACCTGGGTGGCTCAGGTGGTTAAGGATCCCACTTTGGCTTGGGTCGTGATCTCACAGTTCGTGGGTTTGAGCCCCACATTGGGCTCTGTGCTGACAGCTCATAGCCTAGAGCCTGCTTCAAATTCTGTGTCTCCCTCTCTCTCTGCCCCTCCCCCGTTCTCACTCTGTCTCTCTCTCTCTCTCTCTCTCAAAAATAAACAAACATTAAAAAGGTTATCAGAGAGTAAACATTATTTGAATACTCAATGGCACCAGGGACACTAGGCACAGGGGTGGAGAAAAGTAGCAGAAATAATTTAAACAGAACCAAGAACACAATGAATCCATGTGGCCCCAAATGTGAATATGAAATATACATTTCAATGTTCAAAACTGTATGTATGTGTTAGTGTGCCAAGATGTAATGAAGCCTTGGAAAGTATCAGTAAAGTTAAGAAATAAGAAACCTCACAATGAACCAAGATTTACTTATGAAAAAATAGAAGCAGCAACCTGTGGTAGAGTAAGATCAGCAGTTCTGGTCCATAATGGTTAAGTGACGATAACCTGACCAACAACTGATACAACTGAGACTAACAACTCACGCACTGTGATTGACCTGTGAGCTCTCTGGCCTAGCATTTTACATATATCACTTTGCCAACTTCTTTACTCATATCAATCCTCCTGAACCTTATTCCTGGTAATACCTATTTATTGATCAATGTAGCAGTGAAACTACTCCTGAGGCTAATTCACAATGAAATTAACTTCTCCCTGGCACACACAAAACATGATTTGTTTCTGTGCCTTTATTCTTACTGTGGCCACCATTTGAGATGATTTTTTCATGATACCCCTTATCCTACCTCTTATCCAAAACTTGCCCTTAGAAGTTAGTACTGTTTGCACTCTTCATGGTTTAAAGACTTCTTAATGCAGTTACACTCTAGTTGTCTTATTTCTATAGTTGACAGCTTCTTGACATACTCTTCCCACCCACCCCCAACTCACTCCCCTGCACAAAGTCTCAATTTAGCTCTAAGTGGCTGCTGCCGTGAGATCCAGGATTCTAGAACCAGTAGAGAAGGAGGCACAAACTGAGGTTGTTCCACAGTTCTGGAGGAAATTACAGAAGAAGAGCCTCCAAAATGTTCCGAATACTTTGAAAATCAATACTCATCTAATGTCTATGGAGTTATTTTAAAAATGTCCTCCTTCTTTTAAAAAAGAAATGCCTTTTAAATTTAAAATCAACACATTCTCATTGCATAAAACTTAAATATATAAGTACATAAGAAAGTGAAAGACCATGTCTTCGAACCTCAAACCTTCAAACTTAAAACCTCAATCAAACACAAACCTTAGGATGCCATGTATCTCCCTCTAAATTGTTTCTAATATACTATTTGTTTTTTCACAATTTGCTTTGTCCATCTTTCAGTGTCAATGTGTATCTACCCTATTTTTGGTAATAACTGCTTACTTGATTATATAAATGTATATGGTTTATTTAACAATTTCCCTATTTGTGGATATTTGGGTTTTTTTTTAACTTATTTTTTATTTGAGAGAGAGAGAGAGAGAGAGAGAGAGAGAGAGAATACCTTAAGCAGGCTCCATGCTCAGTGGGGAGCCTGACATGGGGTTCAATCCAAGACCCTGGGATCATAACCTGAGCCAAAATCAAGATGCTCAACTGACTGAGCTACCCAGGCGCCCCAGGGGACATTTATTTCTATTTTTCACTGTTAAAGGTATCACTGCACTTGTACACCCTTCAATATATCCTCTCTAAATACATGGTAGTATTTCTACAGCATGCATCCCTGGAGACAGAAATGCTCAACAAAAGGGTAAATGCATGTAAAATGGAAAGATATTAGCAAATTGCCTTTGACTGCTCTACAAAATCAATTGCTTTAAAAAATCTTTAAAACTTACATGAAAGGAAGAAGTGGAGTTTTGGCAACTCCTGGTCTATAATACTGTTATTAAGGTAATATGCACATATTGTGGCCAAAATAGAAAGACTCCCACTTAAAGATTTAGAGTAAACTCTGACCATACTGCTAAAGAGCATAGTAAAAACTTTGCTATTTTGGAGCAGTTAATGGTTAAGCATAAAAAAAAAAAAAACTTTCAGCACAAAAGCAGGTAAGTTCAAGCATGTAAGCAAGTCACAAATGCATAATTTCATGATTCAAATTGAAGCTGCAGCAGTGATTACTGGCAATGATCATTTGGCAATTTTTGTATTAATAATTATTTTTTAATTTACATCCAAATTAGTTACCATATGGTGCAACAATGATTTCAGGCGTGGATTCCTTAATGCCCTTACCCTTGTAGCCCATCCCCCTCTACCACCACCCCTCCAGCAACCCTCTGTTGGTTCTCCATATTTAAGAGTCTCTTCTGTTTTGTCCCCCTCCCTGTTTTTATATTACTTTTGCTTCCCTTCCCTTATGTTCACCTATTTTGTATCTTAAAATCCTCATATGGGTGAATTCATATAATATTTATCTTTCTCTACTTTTGCTTAGCATAATACCCTCTTGTTCCATCCAAGTGGTTGCAAATGGCAAGATTTCATTCTTTTTGATAGAAAGCAGAAATTCTTCATCAAGATCCTCATTTCTAATGCTGCTTATACTAAAAGTAATTTTAAAAAGAAGTTAACAGTTACTTTTTAAAAATTTTGGGGGTGCCTGCGTGGCTCAGTTGGTTAAGCGGGCCGACTTCGGCTCAGGTCATGATCTCGCGGCCCGTGAGTTCAAGCCCTGTGTCGGGCTCTGTGCTGACAGCTCAGAGCCTGGAGCCTGTTTCAGATTCTGTGTCTCCCTCTCTCTGACCCTCCCCTGTTCACGCTTTGTCTCTCTCTGTCTCAAAAATAAACGTTAAAAAAAATAAATAAAAAAAAATAAAAAATTTGGTTGACCTATTTTAAGGATTTTCCTGAACTATAAGAGAGCATTAAAAAAAAAAAAAACACAACATATATACTTAGAAATATTCTTTAAAAGTACCATGGTGCTAAATATCCTCAAAGCTCTGCATTTCCACAACATAGTAAACATGAAAACAACTTTGTGACAAATACCAAAAGTCAAGCATCCTTTGATCCAGTAAACCCATTTTGGGGAATTTATCCTAAGAAAGAAATTCCCACTAAGACTTGTAGATTTGAGATATTTACTGTAATACTATTCATAAAGCTATATATAAGAGGAGAAGTCATTTAAATATCCAATCACAAAATGATTAATTAGAGGAGCCTGGCTGACTCAGAAGAGCATCTGACTCTTGATCTCAGGGTCATGAGTTCAAGCCCCACGCTGGGCATGCAGCCTACTTAAAAAAAAAAAAAAAAAAAAAAAAAAAAAAAAAAGATTAAATCCATGCAAATCTACTGTATTTACATATGGACAGCACCTTGGCAGGAACTCATAGTAACAAAAATCACTACACTGAAGTCATAGGAGTTTTCCTCAAAATCTTCTGGAACATTATCATAAAGCCTTAATAAACTTTTAATGGCAGGGCTAAAGGGATAATAAACACAATAACGAATTTGTGTGTGTGTCTCTCTCCCACACACACACACACACAAATACCAAAGTAAAGGTATAACATTTATCATAAAGAAACATTAGCACAGTATTTTCTATAAATAATTACATATCCAAACATAAACCATGGTGCTGTGTTTATCCCACAAACAGATGAGATTTCACTTACATAATTTTGATGTCATTTTTTAAATAGTATGAAAATTATTTGTACTCATTCAGACGTGGTTTTTGTGTATGTTCTTAAATCACTGAAACAATGACCATTGTCAAAAAGATAATCTCTATCCATGGGAAACTTCCCAAAAGATAATCATCGTCTAGCCTGATAATTCAAAATGTTAAAAAACAACATGTAATTAAAGTATTCATAATATATCAGCAGTAAGGTATGGTCAAATGATCAAAACAGAATTTGCAGATGAACTCACTTTTTCAAAACTCTAAATTCTGTTTCCCACAAATTGAGGATATAAAATGCATAAAGAGTTTCTAATATACAACTTGGCTCTAACACTGAATTAAGAAATACGCTCTCTTGTTAACTAAGCCAATACTCAGATACTAACTGCTTCTTTTGAAAGTTCCCTAATAGCTAATGAATGCTGAAGGAATGATCGAATTAGAAAAATCATGAATTTTCAACCCTCTAGAGATAATGAATTTAGGCAACAGATACCCATGGATGCTAAAACCTTGAAAGGTTGGAACCTGATGAACAGGTAAGGCTAACAATACCTGAACCTGTTGATCCTTTTTATCATTACTGAAAGTTAGACAACCAAGTTTTATGTGCCTAATAAAATGCAACAGAAAGTACAAAGTCTCACATATGAAGGATCATGCTGAAAAGAAAACAGAAGGAAAATGAGAATGGGAAAAAAAAAATCTGAAGCTAATCACATCTCTAGATCTAAATACTGTTTATAGAAATACGGGGTTAGGGACACCTGGATGGCTCAGTCAGTTAAGTGTCCGACTTCAGCTTAGGTCATAATCTCACCGTTCATGAGTTCAAGCCCTGCATTGGGCTCTGTGCTGACAGCTCAGAGCCTGGAGTCTGCTGCAGATTCTGTGTCTCCCTCTCTCTACCCCTCCCCTGCTCACACTGTCTCCTCAAAAATAAAAATAAAAAAAAAATAGAAAAAAAGAAATATGGGGTTAAGTAGAATAATACATGACAGCAAAAAAAGAAACAATAGGCCAAATTCATAATGTTCAAACTTCTATATACCGAATGACTCAGTTTCTTCAATAGTATATGGTATGAGGGCAAAAAAATTTTAAAGGTTGCCTCAGAACCTCGAAAAAGAGATTCAAAGATACTTCAATCAAAAACAATGTGTGGATCTTGTCTGGATGCCAATTTGAACACACCAATCACAAAAAGACATTTTTGAGACAAGTAAGGGAAATTTGAAGATAAATTGGGTATTTTATATTAAAAAAGTGTTGGGGCATCTCACTCTTGATTTTAGCTCAAGTATGATCTCAGGGTTGTGAGATTGAGCTCTGTGTCAGATCCCACACTGAGTGTGGAGCCCGCTTAAGAGTCTCTGCCCCTCCCCAACTCACACTCTTTTTCTCAAAAAAAAAAAAAAAAAAAAAAAAAAGTATTAATTTTGTCATATGCGATAACAGTATTGTGATTAAAAAAAATCCTTATCTGTAAAGTGATTATACTGAAGAATATATAGGTAAAATGATGGGAGAATTTGCTTTAAAATACTTAAGTAAAACTATAAGACAGATGAAATAAGACTGGCAAAACGCTAAATACTGATGAAGCTGAGTAATGGCCTAATGGCCACTTGGGTTTATTACACTGTTCTCCCTACTGTTGTATATATTTTTCTATTTCCTTATTAAAATTTTTTTTTAAGCTCCCAAGCTTCTTATTTTACATTGAATATCCTTTACACAATAGATACCTGTAAGAATGATACACTATCTCCTTTACTCCCAACTCAGGAAGATATCCTGGACGTTTTGATTTCTCCCATCCAAGTACTAACCAGACCCAACCCTGCTTAGCTTCCAAGATCAGGCGAGATCGGGCACGTTCAAGGTGGAATGGGCATAGACCTAGGCAATTCTATTTCTAAGCCTCTTCTGTGGAATCTCAACCCTTACTTCTTGATTTCAACACATTTCTCAAGGCTTATTACTTCAAATGCTCAAGGAGCACTTTCCTAACTGCTTCAACTCATCACAATTTTTATAAATCCTATGGATCCCTATTACTACTTATTTACCATACCGTTAATTTATTACTTTTCATGTAATACTTTTGTATGCTATCAACCATATTATTTACATGCATTTATTATTTTTTTCTCCAAAATTACAGCAAAATTAACAAGGAGACTTCTCTATTAAAAAGAACATGGAGGATGCCTGGCTAGCTTAGTCAGAAAGAGCACGAGACTCTTAATCTTGGAGTTGTGAGTTTGAGCTCCACATGGGGTGCAGAGATTACTTAAATAAACTAAAAAAAAAATTTTAAAAATGGAGTTGGGACTTAACATGTCTAAGGCTGGCCATTCAATGGGTACAGTTCAGTAATCACCTTTTTAAAATTGTGCTTTTTATTTGTAATGTGGGGTAAATATGCCTGTTTCACCTTCTTCCTAGCAATATGGATAAAACTCAAATGATAGGATATGAAAATGCATTTTTTCAACTATAATGCATTATACACATGTGTAACAATACTTATTTCTTCAGAAATGTCTCTCAAGTGTAACTAAATATTCAGTCTTAAGTTGCTTTTCAACTTTATTTTCAAACCTTAACTCCACAATAATTCAAACTTCCAACAGTGATTTTAAGTACAAGGTTTAGTAGCTACACCTGTTTTAAATATATCACTAAATTTGCAAGGTATCAAAACATTGTTGATATTTAAATCATTTAGTAAATATTGAGCACTAAATATATGTTAAAGTCCCTACAAAGTTTATTCTTCTAAAAGTAAACTCCCCTAAGTCTTAAAATTATATTGAAATATGTGCGTTCTAAATTTTTTTTTAATCCTTATTTATTTTTGAGAGAGTGAGGGAGACAGAGCATGAGCTGGGGAGGAGCAGAAAGAGAGGGAGACAGAGAATCAGAAGCAGGCTCCAGGCTCCGAGCTGTCAGCACAGAGCCTGACGCAGGGCTCAGACTCACAAACTGTGAGATCATGGCCTGAGCCAAAGCCAGATGGTCAACCGACTGAGCCAACCAGGCACCCCTTTTCATGTTTTGTTTTGTTTTTAATGTTAGGGAGACCGAGCATGAGTAGGGGAGGGGCAGAGACAGAGGGAGACACAGAGTCAGAAGAAATGAAATAAGTGCCTTAAAATACAATGGTTCCTTGGTAATCTTTCTATAAAGCAGATTTTTAAAATATATTTTCTTAAAGTCTTCACAGAGTAAAAGACTAAACTTTATATCAAGAAATGCAATCTGTATAATCATGAGTCTGTAACATTGATATAATAAGGTCTGAAGGGGCTTCTGGGTGGCTTAGTTAAGCTCAGGTTCATGGGATGGAGCCCTGCATCAGGTTCTACACTGTGAGCACAGAGCCTGCTTGGGATATTCTCATTCTCATTCATATTCTCTCTCACGCGCACTCTCTCTCTCCACCCCCCCCCCCCCGCCCCCCATCCTCTGCTCATGCTCACTTGCTCTCTCAAAAAATAAATAAGCTTTTTAAAAAATAAGGTTTTTAAAAAATACAAGGTTTTAAAATTCTAGGTCAGGGATTCAGAGCATTATTCAGTGAAACAAAATACATTTTACCGCTACTATATATATATATATATCTATATATATCTATATATATAGATATATATATCTATCTCACTAATCTAACACACCAATATACATATATCCCTTTTCTATACTTACCTTCCTTGTATTTTTTAAACATGCTAAGCTCCAGGAGGCCAGGACCTATTACTGTAACAAAGGTTATTTACTATCAACAAAATAAGAAATAGGAAATGATATAACAACAGAATGGGATTAATGTTTTAATTTTAGTTCTAGTCATTCATAATTTTGACACAAGAGCTAAGTAAGCAAGGAAATCTCTATTGCAACAGGGATTTTTGAAATGTTTGTTTTTAAATTAATAACTTTAAAAAGTTTCTGGTTGGAAAGTTTCTTAAGAGGCTATACATAGGTATGTTCGGCTTAAGCATGTCAATGAAAAAACCAACATGATTTTGTGGAATACTTAATATACACGTGTAAGGTTAATGTAGATTAACAACATCTGACACAATACATTAGATTCATTGTTCACCCAACCTAATATCCAACATGTTAAACCAAGAAGCTATATGTGAGCTCCTTGGAGAGAACTTTTATTCAAAACCTTTGCAAAGGAATAATTTATTGTCTCTCTTTAAAAGTCTCAAGGTGCTCTCCAGTTTTTACATTTTAATGTTAAGTGATTATCTAAGTACCTGTCCATATAGATGGGTCCACTGAACTATCCTGTTTCTTGATACATAGATCTCAATCTTATTAACTATCTTTTTTTCTTCTCTACACTCAACGTGAGGCTCAAACTTGTGTCCCTGAGATCGAGTCACATGCTCCACCAACTGAGCCAGCCAGGCACTCCTTATTAATCATCTTTTTAACACAGCCCCTTAAGCCCTAGTGATCTTCATCTTTCTTCAGATCCATTTATTTCTTCAATAAGATGTGGCAGACAGAAAAGCAGGGTACTCCAGACATGAGCATAATATACTCTGTAGAGAGTGATGATGATCTCATGACAATCATTTTCTGGATTCTTTTGACATGGTTTACTATACCAAGTTAAAAAATCATCTTAGTATTTCTGTCCTTGCCCATAGTGAAACATTTGCCATTTTCCAACTCACAGTATTCTCAAATTTGTATCTTATCACCACTAATATATGCTTTCAGTATATAAAAGAATGAATCTGAAGACATCATTATGCAGCCCCTATTCCAAAGCAGTCTTATAGACATTAAAATAAGAGCAACCCTAGTAATGCAGGAGGACCCTGTTGTTCATACCACTTCATCCAGAAAATTTATTCCTACACTGCTTCCATCTATGATGAAACCCAGTCATAAAAATTTTTCTAAGTTTTTTTTTGTGGATTAACCTTCCAGTCAAAGGAGCATACAAACTATAATTCAACAAGTAGTTCTATGATGGTGTTCATTATGTGTATTTAAGGTACCTTGCTAGATTCGAGATAGGATAAAAATATATAAAACATACTCCTATCACTCAAAGAGTTTTGGAAAAGCAGGGTTAACAAAAAAGAGACAAGTACACAAAAACCACTATAAAGACAAAACAGGATAATGCCATAAGAGAGGTATGAGCAAATGCTTAACCAAACTCTTTCCTCCTGTGTGAGGCTCTGCTCTTTAGCTAACTTTCTGTTACCCTAAAGCCTGATAAGCTAATTTGCTATATTGCTAAGCAAATTAAAATGACCCTTGATTGGTAAGTAAATTGTGTCTGGATTGAGAAAACTATAAATACTTGATGAGGATGCCATAGATTTGAACTTCCTAAAGATGCAGTGACTCTTCTAACTGACATGTCCCTCACAGGGAACCTGGAAACTCTGCCTGTGCTTGTTAACAACAAATACCGCCTTCTGAGGGATATAAGGCTTCTAAATCAGGAGACTCTCACACCATCCAAGGTGGACCTCAACTCTTTGTACATGACCACCACCTGAGAAGCCAAAGAAAATAACTCCTGGATGGTTGACTGTACTCCTTCCTATATGCTCTCAGACACGAACACCTGATGCTAACTTCTGATAAAGTGTGGCTCCTGTCCTGTATACCATGAGACTAGTGTCAAGTATGGCCTGTGACAGTCTTGTGAGTCTGTATGTTTAGCTGAATCTAACATGACCTCCTTGTAGAAGCTGCAGAAGTTCAAAGTACAAGTCTCCAGATTTAAGGGGATTCAAGAGAAAAACGTATCTACTTGAGTAACAGGGAGGATAAGGAATAACATCATGAGGTTTCACTAAAGGTGAGACTACTTCTGAAAGTTATAGAGGACTTTGAACATTTGAAGAAATGTTGAAGAAATGAAGAAATACCAAGTATTTCTTCTATTGAAAAAAAATATATATTTTTTAAAAGCAATAATGGGGGCACCTGGCTGGCTCAGTTGGTAGGGCATATGATTCTTGATCTTGGAGTCATGAGTTCAAGCCCCATGCTGGTGTAGAGATTACTTAAAAATAAAATCTTTTAAAAAATAATAAAAAGCAGTAATGGTAGAGAAAGACAGTATCCCATGAATATGCAAAAAGAGGAAAAAAATGGCATGGGGAGTCTTCAAGGAGTACAGAGAGGTCAGTTAGACTTCAGAATAGTGTTTGTTTAGTTAGCTGTTTGTCAAAATTACGTAACACACAAAACCCTGCAATGGAGGGGCATTTTTCTTTGTAAGATTTAGATTTAGAGAAACACTCCATTAAACTAGGTCTTTAGGTCATCTGTGTACCAATGGCATCAACACAAACACTTGCACTGAAATCTCATGGTAGTATTCAGTATAAAGTGGTGGTCATCCAGGATCACTCTAAACATAAATTCTCTACCTAGCTCGAAATTAAAATAACAAAAAATTAAAGCTTCACAAGGCTCATTGAGCACCACGGGGATTACATCCATAGATCTCAATATAACTAACACAGATTAAACATTGAGGGCCTCGTGTTTGCCAGGGACTATGAAAGACAAAATGACAAGACACTGTCCCTATCTTCAAGGAACTTAGAATAATATATAGTCATTCAATAAACATTTTGGTACACATTAAGTAGAAGACACTGAGATGCTGGAAATTAAAAAATAAAGACGGAAAAGTGGTCCTTCTCAAGAAAGTGATGTATGGGGAAGACAAGTATATCAGTGATTACAGTAGTGTCATCAGAGGTGTATGCATAGGGGTTCTTCATAATAGTAATCACATTCACCAAATTTTAAAGAATGAAAAGTTAACAAGCCTGAGAACTAAGAGAGGTGGAAGAAATGGAGAGGGTATTCCAGACAGAAAGTACACATGCAGTCAGAGGTATAAACATCAAGACATGTTTAAGCATGTTTCTCTACACAAGACTGACAGAACACCAGCATCACAATCACCTGTAATGCATGTTATAATTGTTTTACACTCTCCTTAACCGAATGAATAAAACATTTTAAAGATCAGGCTCAGAAATCTGCATTTTAATAAGCACTTTCAACTTTATGTTCACTGAAGTTTAGGAAGCACAGATTAAGAACTGGTTGTAGGGGCGCCTGGGTGGCGCAGTCGGTTAAGCGTCCGACTTCAGCCAGATCACGATCTCGCGGTCTGTGGGTTCGAGCCCCGCGTCGGGCTCTGGGCTGATGGCTCAGAGCCTGGAGCCTGTTTCCGATTCTGTGTCTCCCTCTCTCTCTGCCCCTCCCCCGTTCATGCTCTGTCTCTCTCTGTCCCAAAAATAAATAAAAAAAAAAGTTAAAAAAAAAAAAAAAAAGAATTGGTTGTATACCTCAACACCACAAAATTCCAAATAATCCAGTTTAAAAATGGGCAGAGGACCTGAATAGACATTTTTCCAAAGAAGATACAGATGGCCAACAGACACACGGAAAGATGTTCACCATCACTAATCATGAGGGAAATGCAAATAAAAACCACAATGAGGGTATCACCTTACACTGGTCAGAATGGCCAGAATCAAAAAGTCAACAAATAAGTATTGGTATGGATGTGGAGAAAAAGGAATGCTCATGTACCGTTCGTGGGAATGTAAACTGGGGCAGGCACTCTGGAAAATAGTATGGCGGATCCTCAAAAAATTAAAAATAGAATTACCATATGATCCAGCAATTCTACTACGAGATGCCCAAAGAAAATGAAAATACTGATTTGAAAAGATATATGCATGCCTGTGTTTACTGCAGCATTATTTACAATAGCCAAGTTATGGAACCAACCCAGGTGTCCATCAGCAAATGAATGGATGAAGACGTGGTATGTGTGTACATATACATATACATATGTACACACACACACACACACACAGGAATATTACTTAGCCATAAAAATGAATGAGATTTTGCTATTTGTAACAACATGAATGGACACAGAAGGTATAATGCTAAGTAAGAGAAAAAGACAAATACAATTTCACTCGTGGAATTTAAGAAACAAAACAAATGAACAAAGAAAAAGAAGAGACAAAAATAAACTCTTACATACAGAGAACTGGTGATTGCCAGACAGGAGGGATGGGTGAAATAGATAAAAGAGATTAAGTGTGCACTTATCATGATGAGCACTGAGCAATGTATAAAACTGCTGAATCACTATACTGTACACCTGAAATTAATATAACACTGTATGTTAATTATACTTCAATAAAAAGAGAGAGAGAAAAGAATTTGTAAAATTCAGAGCAGAGTTAAAGGTATGGAGAAGGGGCCAGAGATGAAGGCAGGTAAGTCAGCCAAGGACCAGTTCAAAAAGTACCCTAGGTATCTAGCTAAGCCACTAATAGCTGTTTCTCCACCAAGCAAGGTTACAATGTGATCACAGAAGCAGCATTTCAAGATAAAGCTGAGGGTTTCAAATGTGAGGTGAGGTTGAATAATCTGTATATACTTCTCCCAGATTCAGTAGGTTCAAGAAAAGATCTGAGCCTGATCAGAGGATGTAAAGAGTGCTTCCTCTCCAAGACTCCTTCCCCATCCCTACTTACAAATAAGTTACCTTTACTCAGTTTTCTTCACTGAAAAATACTTAGTACTCTGTCTAGTTTCAAAGTAATTCACATGAGCAAATGGTACCCAGGGTCCAAATTAGTAACTTTTTTGTTTAAGAAAGAGATATTAAAATGTGCAACTTGCTATTTCAACTAATAATTTCTGCAATTGAGTTCCTTCAATTCTCAAGTACGGGACCAACTCACCATGGTGATTTACCCTACATTAATTTTTTTTTTTTAATTTTTTTTTCAACGTTTACTTATTTTTGGGACAGAGAGAGAGACAGAGCATGAACGGGCGAGGGGCAGAGAGAGAGGGAGACACAGAATCGGAAACAGGCTCCAGGCTCTGAGCCATCAGCCCAGAGCCCGACGCGGGGCTCGAACTCACGGACCGTGAGATCGTGACCTGGCTGAAGTCGGACGCTTAACCGACTGCGCCACCCAGGCGCCCCTAATTTTTTTTTTAAGTAGGCTTCAGGTCCAGCTCAGAGCCCAATGTGGGGCTTGAACTCACAACCCTGAGATCAAGACCTGAGGTGAGATTAAGTCAGACAACCAATTGAGCCACCCAGGTGCCCCTACATTAATTTTTATTATGTACAGAACACAACACATTAACCACTGTTAGATTCATGTGGTATTTAGTTACTTTCAACGACATGTTGAATAAAACTTTCACAAATATTTCATTACATAAAGACGACTTATCTCTTAGTAATCTCTGAATTTGTCAATTACACTTCAATTACACTATCAACAAGAAGTTCCTATTAATTCTCTAGCAGCCTTCCTTGCTTTTGAAATCTTACCAAAGTTGGCACTCATTTGCCAAATACGTTTTAGAATATCTTTTCATCCACTTAATTTGCTTTTTAAACGTTTATTTATTTATTTTGAGAGAGAGAACACAAGCAGGGAAGGGGCAAAACAGAGACAGAGAAAATCCCAAACAGGCTCCACGCTGCCACCACACAGAGTGACATGGGGGTCGAACCCATGAACCATGAGATCATGACCTGAGCCAAAACCAAGAGTTGGATGCTTAACCGACTGAGCCACCCAGGTGCCCCTCATCCACTTAACTTCTAATTATTACATGACATGCCAAACTTCTTTTCGTCTTCCCTTCCCTTTAACAGACTGTTCTGAATTCTGAAAGAAGCTTTTTGTTTGTTTTATTTACAAGAGCCTCTTTTATTTGGCTAATTAGCCACACAAAGCTTAAATCAGATTCAAGTGCCCATCTTTGATGTTCAGCATATTACTACCAAGCTTCCAAAAAGGAATCTTTACACAGACTCTAGAGTTAGGAAAATGAAATTATATATATATTTTAATGTTTATTTATTTTTGAGAGAGAGAGTGCAAGCAGGGAAGGGGCAGAGAAAGAGGGGGACAGGGGATCCAAAGCGGGCTCTGCACTGACAGCAGTGAGCCTGATGCAGGGTTCGAACTCAGGAACCCATAAGATCATGACCTGAGCAGAAGTCTAACGCTCAACCAATAGAGCCACCCAAGTACCACAAAATTATATTTTAAACTCCTACTTTTAACTTCACACTCTGGGAAATTTCATCATTTAATCTGTCATCAGTTAAAGAAAATGTGATTTAAAATTTCCCAGTCAAAATACTATCACTTAAATCCCATCACTTGTTAAAATTCTAATACTGGAGAATTTTATATCCCTCCTGCTTCTACATTCTGTCCTAACATACTCTATTACAGTCATATACAGTCACTTGGGTGACATACATAGTATATCATAGTTGTTGTTTTATTTCTGCTAGCTTCCTAATGCCTTTATTTCCCAGCTTCCTGAAATAGGTACTATCCAGGACAGCTACTTTAAAGAACTACAGCATTCACCTCACTGAAAGCACACCAATTGCATAAGATTTTTTTACATACAAGAGACACTTTGTTCAATTCTATAACCCCTTACATCTTTCTACAAAGGAGAGGCTATAAAATACTTCCAGCTTTAGTTTGGTCTCTCCTACACAACTGAAATAAAATCGGCTAAGATATGAATATTCAACAATCATTTCTACGTAATAAGCTTCAGGGTTAACCAAGAGACCTACCTTCAAACAACAGCATTCATGACCCAATCCTTATATGCCAGGCCCTGTGGGAGGTGCTGCACATCGAGTGATGTATAATAAAGCAGATGTTTGTAACTCATGAAGCTTGTATTTCAGTAAAAAGGACAAAATAATGAAAGAAAACAAGACTGTTTCAGAGGGATTCTCAGATACTATTTTAGACAGTGTGCAGAGGAAAGGCCTCACTGAAAAGTTGTATTTGAGCTCAGCTAAGACTATGCTAAGAGCAAAAAAAAAGAACGCTGCAGGTAGTTGGAACAAGTACAAAGGCCCTGGGACAGTAACAAGTTTAGACTGTTTAAAATAACAAGGAAAATAATATCCATATGGGAACAACAGTAGGCTAAGGAGAGAATATTGAGTAGAGACTAATAAAGTGGGGTCTATGGTGCCAAAAGAAGTTAGGATTTTAAGCAAATCAAAACAAAACAAAAGAATCACTGGAAGGTTTTCAAGTGGGAGAGATTCAAGATTTGGTTTATGCTTCAGAAGAATCATATTACGTTCCATAAAGAGAATGAATTGTAGACAGCAAAAGACAAATACGGAGATTACTGTAGTATCCAGGTGCAAGATGAACAGGGCTTAGACTAGGACAACGTAGAAATGGAGAGAAGTGCACTGATTCTCAATGTATTTTGGAGGGAGACAAAGGATTAACCAATGAGTCAGATGTGGTGGGTGACCAAGAATGACACCTTCGGGCTTTGGCTTAAGCAAGTGGATAGAGATGGAGTTATTTGAAGAAAAAGATGAGACTGGAACAGAGGGAAACAGATTTGGAGGAAGAAAATCAAGCGAAAAATGAAAAAAAGTAGCCAGTTAAGTGTGGTAACCACAAAGCCAACAGAGTTAAATCTTTCTAGTAGGAGGAAATGGTTACTTATATCAAATGTTGATAAATCTATATAAATTATAGGAAACTACTAATTAGCTTGACAATATAGATATTTATAGTGGTGTTGTATGGCTTAATGTTGAGTGCAAACTCTTCCAAGGTGTTTGCTATAAAGAGGAACAGAAAAATGGATTAAGAAATAAAAAGGGGCAGCAGTTTTAAGATATTTGTCTGAGATGGGAATGATCTAATTAGAAAGAAATTTGAAGATGCAGGAAATACTGGATACCTGGCAGGTGAGAGTAAAGTGTAAAGATCCTGAAAGATGAGGGGGGATGAGATCCAGAGAGCAAGTGAAAGAACAATGCTCTATTAAAAGTGACATTTTTCCATTTTATAAGAAGAAAAACAAAATCTGAATGTAAGATTTTAGATGTGGAGCTGTGTCCCCAGCATCTAAAACAGTGGATGGTAGAATATAAGCCCTTAAATAAGTATATATTAATAAGAAATTCCTATCAAGTTGTTTTTACATTTTAAAATAAAGTCATACCACTGAACAGTGCTTGCTTAAGCCAAAGAAATCAGAGAAGAATGGAACTCTTTACCTGAAAGAGTACTCAAGATTCACTTTCTGTAAACAAGAAGTCAGCAAACTATGATCCCTGAACCAAAGCCAGCACAATGCCTGATTTTGGAAATAAAGTTTTATTAGAACTCAGTTATGCCCATTCATTCATATATACTATCTGGCTTTCCAGCTATAACAGAGCTGAGTAGTTTCAACAGAAACCATATTGTTCCAAATCTTAAATATTTACTCTTTGGCCCTTTCAAGAAAAAGTCTGTGGACTACAGCTCTAAATTTAATTTTAAATTCAAAAATAATCTATAAAGTGAAGAAGGATTCTCTACAACACACATTGTAGAGACACACATCTCTATTTTACAGTCACGAAATACCTAAGAGGTCTAGTAATGCAGGGGTAGTCCCATATAGTTATGGGTAGAGCTCATGAGATAGAATTAGGTTGAGGAAGATTTGGAAGTCATGAACATGTAGGAAATGGTGAAAAGCTACAGAAGTGGATAAAACCTCCAGGACACTTTACTAGAAAGCATAAACACTTAACACTTAGGAGAAGAAACATTAAAAAAAAAAAAAAAAATTAACGTATAAAAAGAAAACCAGATGGAGAATATTTTGGTGGTTTCTTATAATGTTAAACATAGAATTAACTTATGACCTAGTAATTCCACTCCTAAGTATATATCCCCCCAAAAAACTGAAATCAAAGACTCAAATAGATACTTTACACCAATGTTCACAGCAGCATTATTCACAATAGCCAAAAGGTGGAGACATCCCAAGTGTCCGTCAACAGATGAAAGGATAAACAAAATGTAGTACATCCATACAACGGAATATTATTCAACCATAAAGAAGAATGGAATTCTGATACCTGCTACAACGTGTATGAACTTTGAAAACATTACACTAAGTAAAAGAAGGCAGACAAAGACGGATAAATATTTTATGATTCTATTTATATAAGGTATCTAGAAGAAGCAGGTAGAGAGAGACAGTAAAATAGAGGTCACCAGGCGCTGGGGCCTGGAGGGGATTAAAGAGGTTTAGATAAGTACAAAGTTTCTTTTGGGGATGATGAAAAAGTTTGCAAACAGATGTGAGATGACTGCACAGCACTGTGAATGTACTTAATGTCACTGAATTGCACACTTAAAAATGGCTAAAGTTATAAATTTTATGTTATTTATACTTTGTTACAAAAAAAACCCAAACTACAAAAAAGTTGGTTCACTAAAAACTAAAAACAAAAAACAAAGGTACCGAGAATCATAGTATCAAATCCTGAGAGAGCAAGCAATATAAGGCCTGAAAACAACCCATTAGCCTCAATGTCACAGTAGCATGGTCAAAGTAAAAGCCAAATTGTATACAGCAGGCGGAAGAATTAATAAAAGGGAGAACAGTGCAAGGATCCAAACATATGAATGGACCTACAATTTAGAAATGCCCAAGGAATTACCAAAGTGAGAGCCACAGATAACACTTTAGAAAGGGTCAAAATTTAATCCGAATTAGCTACTCTCAGGACCTCCTTCTGACTCCTTGAGGTGATGTTGGTGGCCTGGAGAAAAATGAAATACTGTTGCTAAGACCTGGTAAGTAGAGCAAACAGAACAAAGATGTGGTAGGCCTGCTTTGCATCTGGCCCCAAAGGAGTGTTCAGGTCTGGTTTCCTTTCCCTCAGACTACAAGCAGATTTGTTCTGGCCTAGACCTGCAGGTAGACCTCCTGGTCAGTCTAGACAGGTTTAGTGTAAAGGGCAGTTTCTGGACCCTCAGACAATGTTATAATGAAGCCAGGGGTGGAGGATCAGTTGCTGAGTCCTACTTGTGAGTTCCTACTTAGGGACAGGGTACAACAGGACAGCAACTGTTCAGAGAAAAACTCTCTGCTGCTCCAAAGTGATATTCAGACACTGTCCCAGAAGGTATTCTGAAGATCACATGGTCCAACCTCCAGCTTTACAGACCCGATGACTGATCCTAGTTTCAAAAACTCTAGATTGAGGCACCAACTCTACCACAAAGTCACTGTGTATCCTTGGGACACGTCACATAACCACTTTGGGTCTTAGTTTCTACATCTGTAAAATGAACTCTTAACTCCAAGTCATGTGGTGTTATAATAGAAAGAAAATACTAAAGTCCAGATCTCTTAAGTTGGTCTAGCACTTTTCCCACCAAACAGCACTGTACTCACTCTGCCTATGAAATTTACTAGCGTGCTAGTTATGCCTGTGGATTAGTGACTTAATGGGATAAACAGCTTTACCTCGTTTTTATATTACACAATGGCAGTATGTGTCATTTCATAGAGTTACACAAAGCCTGAGTTCTAGAAATCCAGAATCTATGCCAGTTTAATTTTCATTACTTCAGACTTCATAAATATGCAGGATATTTTTGTTTATTAAAAGTAAAATTATTCCTTTATGTAGTATTTCCATTTGTAAAAATGAAAAGTGGTTTGTGGAACTTTACAAATTAAAAATCTTATTTATACCAAAATATCCTTATTCTTTAAAAAGGCATCATAAATTACCATCCAAGGCACATTATGCATTCTTACTGCAGACATTTAATTGAGTTAGGTGAACTGAAGATCTAAAAAGTGAAAGTACCGATCATGAAATTATTTATGAATAAGGGAGAAAAAGAACAGCTTAGAATAAGTGAATAAATAAGCTCTAATTCTGGGGCGCCTGAGTAGTTCAATCAGTTCAGTGTCTGACCTTGGCTCAGGTTATGATCTCGCAGTTCATGAGTTCCAGCCCTGCTATCAGGCTCCCTGCTGTCAACACAGAGCCCGGTTAGGATCCTCTGTCGCCCCTCTCTCACTGCCCCTTCCCCACGTGTGTGCACTCGCTCTCTCTCTCAAAAATAAACCTTTAAAAAAAAAAAAAACTCTGATTCCTCAGAAATAGGACTTTTATGATTTCCTTCTTCTTCAACAAAAATTTAATTTCTTCCCTGTTTATACCTTCAAAATTCCATTTGATTTTAATGAGAAGTTTGTATCAGTGCTTTAGGTAAAACCTCTAGTTTTCCTTTTAATGTTAAGATATTCAATAATACACACTTAGGTATCAGTAATGACACATGGACAGACTGACTCCCTAATTATTACAGTAATGGGTGTAAAAGATCTCCATGAGTTCTCAATATATTCCTTCAGATTTGTGATCAAAACTTGTAAATTTCTTTCATCCTTGTTATAACCTATTATTTTCCAAAGATAACATATGAAAATTACACACATTATAATAATATACAAGAAACTTTTGAAAATGGAAAGGTTTGGTATGACAACTATCCTCAGTTTATTTCATGTAGCATTTTACTTCATTTAACTCATCCACATCCATTAACAAAATCTGGCTCTTCTGACCTATGTGGCAGTATGGATCGGGAGCTAAGCAACCCTGGGTTCAAACATAACTCCACTTTTTGCAAAATGGGAATAATACTGGCCTTTCTGCTGGGATGATTAAGAGATATTAAACACTACGTTATAGACAGTTGTATGGATGTACTGAGCTTTGCATTCAGTATTACAAGTGGAAATAAAGTTAGAAAAAAAAATGTTTATGATTAAGTATGAAACAAATGAGAAATTCAGCATCATGTGAAGAACACTTCTAAATACTGCTAGCACAGGACTGTAAAATAGGCTTTTAAATACTAAAACAAAACCACTTTTAAATG